>NW_027397073.1:13311176-13670624 GCF_003265705.2 Callorhinus ursinus | reverse complement strand
AAGAAAGAAAGAAAGAAGGAAAGAAAGAAAGAAAGAAAGAAAGAAAGAAAGAAAGAAAGAAAGAAAGAAAGAAAGAAAAAGAAAGAAAGAAAGAAAGAAAAAGAAAGAAAGAAAGAAAGAGAAAGGAAGAAAGGAAGGAAGGAAGGAAGGAAATAAACTTTAAAAAATAAAAGATAAAATAAGTAAAATACAACTGCAGTAAGTAAAAAATAAAGGCACTATGGTGCTATGATGACTTGCTATAGGAGGGTTTGACCCAGCCAAGGCAATCAGAGACATATCCCTTGAGAAAATGAGGCTTTAGGTGAGAGATCAAGAATGGCAAAATCAAACTGGGCAGCATATGCCAAGGCCCTGTGGCACATGGCAGCAGGAAGTCTGAGGACTGAAGGAAGCCAGTGTGGCTGGGATGCAGAATAAGGACAGCATGGGTGTGATGAGGCAGCAGAAGTGAATGAGGGACAGACCACTCAGGTCTTCACAACCTCAATAAAGAGCTTTGACCATGCCTTAAGAAAAATGAGAAGACATTAAATTAGGGGCAGTGGAGTGGGGTTGTGGGAGGGATGTGTGTGACATGATTAGGCTTGTGTTTCAAACTGACTGCAGTGTGGAGAAAGGACTAGAATGGAGGAGACATGGGATGTCCACTGAGAGCAGTCGGCTAGGAGACAGGTGCATAATCTTGGGATTTGGAGGGCACGGACAGATTTGAGAGCTATTTAGGAGATAAAATTGGCAGGACTTAGCAGAGACATGCTGGGTAGGTCTGAGCACTTTGGGTAGAGAGGGAAAATTAGTAACTGGAGCATGGAACACTCCAAGCTCTGGTCCCAGGAGAGGCGCCAGAGTAGAATAAGAGTCCAGGAAGAAATGAATTCCTTTCCTGTTTTTAGAGCAAGGTTGGCCTTGGAAAGATTTCATAATGACTGAATTTTGCCTTTGCTTCTGCCTGCCACTCTTCATTCAGATGGTACCCGCTCTCATTTCTCATGGGCTCTAGACTCTAGAATTAGAAAGAAACAGATGGTCCAACCTAACACCTTTCTTTTCAGCTGAGGTTCAGAGGTGAAAATACTGCCCAAGATTTTTGATGTTCTTATTTGGAATAAACAATAAATGTATTCGCCCAAATGTGTCCTATTGAACACCAGTGCCACGAGAGGATCTCCAAATGTTTGGTAAAATGAACTTGCATACTATAGTATCCTCTTTTGGGTATTCACAATGCTCATCAGCATATTAAACACTCAGAGAAGTCCTGCAGCAAAGAAACTTCTAAATCTATGTTACCTGAAGTGAACTTTCTTACCTAACACTTGCTAAGGTGCACGCCTCAGGAAACCCATCTTCAGATCTATACTATTATTTCTATATTCTAACTATATTATTTCTATATTCTGACTATATGACGGCCTGAGAAACTTCTCTAGGCCTTTTTGCCATTCTTTCTTGATTCTTGGTCTCCAGGCCTCTCAAGCTTCCCTATGGCTGCTACTTCAGTGTCCTACCCAGAGCTGTCTCTTCCGTCAAACTGCTCCATGCTGTCCAGTCACCCAATTGCTCCTCAGTTGCTTTCAAATCAGAAGTCCATTTCCTCAGTACAACCAAAACCAGCTAGAACAGAAGGAAAGCAATTTGCATAAACTAATTCACACTTACATATTAATGACTAATAGCTTGCAACATCCTCCCCACAGAAGACACACCTTATCCCAAACAGTCTCTCATCATGGTGATCATTAGTGAACCAACACATTTAGGGCACACCAGGGGAAGAGATTTTAGGGGAAACCATATAAACAGACCAGCCCTGGTACTTAATTTCCTCTAAACGATTTCTCTGCTCCAAAAATCTCCACTTCATCTGCTCTTAAATCATATGGTCTATAAAATTCCAAGTTTTCCCATTATTTAGTCCCTCATTACCCCAGGAATACCAATCTGTGTGAGTAGCCCAGAAAAAAATGTTCCTATTCCTCAAGTCTCATTGTCTTGTGATGAGGAAGGAGACGGGGAACAGGGTCCGTGGTGTCAGATTGCTTAGGAAGCAGGTACTTGTAAACACATCTTTTTGTGACATGCAAACTTCTATGAAATCCTTTAAACACTATGGAAAGATAAAAATATTTATGAAGTAGTTATGTAATAATACAAAGGGTAATATCATCTTGTCCAGAGTCTCTTTTTATCTGGGATGAGGCTTCACCTTTTACTAGTGTTTGGCTGTGTTTATCAGCTTGCATTGATCACCTCCCTCTCTTGGTTCTTTATTTTTTTTTTTAAAGATTTTTATTTTATTATTTATTTTAGAGAGAGAGAATGAGAGATAGAGAGCACGAGAGGGAAGAGGGTCAGAGGGAGAAGCAGACTCCCCGCAGAGCAGGGAGCCCGATGCGGGACTCGATCCCGGGACTCCAGGATCATGACCTGAGCCGAAGGCAGTTGCTTAACCAACTGAGCCACCCAGGCTCCAAGAGACTTGGTTCTTTAACACATCCCTGCATCTTTTCACTTTGTTCAGCTTTTTTTTCTCATTCCTCAAGACTGTCATGACCACCACGCAGCTTAATCAGCTTATGTAGATTTCTCGGGGCTTCCTTTTGGTCCAGCTGAGTTAGAACACCCACAGGGTGTTTGCAGAGCTCACACTCTACCCTCTGCTACAAAGGACTCTTTGGACATTCTCTTGAAATTGGCTGGGGTGGCGATCAGGGGCTTGGGGGTGTCAGGACACAGGCCCATAGCCTTCAGAAGCACTGGCAGGGTCCATCTCTCATGGTAAACTAATGGCCTCTCTTCTGGGAAATGACTTTCTCCAAATTCTTTCCGTCAGGAACTCTTGACCACCAAGAAGATTGTCTGGGACCCCTACTGTTTGTCGTAAGAACATTGTATTGTTCTTGCCTCTGTATTGTAGGACAATATTCCTTAGTCTTTCACTCTTCACAGCTACTTTTGTTCCTACAAGCTTTTCTGACTTTTCAACCAATCCCCACCTAATTCTTCCACTCCAGTCTTTGATGCTCTGGCCATAGTACCAGTTGCCTCCAAAATTTCCCTCAGGGGCTGCAACCAACCCCCACTTTGTCTCCCTGCTGTTTCTCTGTGTCTGTCTGTCTGTCTGTCTCTCTCTCTCTCAAACACACATAGATACATACACACGACCAAGGCTCAGACCCCACTTTAGGAAACACTCCTAGAAATACTGCTTAGTATCCGGTATAATTTAAGCAGAACAACAAAATCTAAAGCCTGATAGTGTTCCTGGAAACAGAAGATCCTATTATTGGCGACAGTTTGAAGTCTTCAAGTGCTCACATTTTTCAAGCCGCTTTGCCAAACAGCTAAAAACGATACAAGTCTGCATTATTTCAAGTCAGATTTTCAAAATTCTTTAGGAGAGGGGTTGCCTCTGGCCCATGTCCAAATGGATGGGAAAATGCCAGCAAAATGTAGTGAAAAATATCTGTATAGCTTAGATATTGAAGGGGAGACCAGGTTAATGAATTCCAGGTATAAATCATGCATACTAGCAATTTTATTGCTTTTTCCCCTGAACAACACTGCCTTGAGCTTTTCTGGCATCGGCCTAAACAGAACATACAGAGCGTCATCAGCCGGTTAGAGATGCAATGAGAAGAGCTGGAGTTTTTCTGTGGGGTGAGTGGTGCTGGCATTTGGTGCGGTATTAATATGCATAATTACAAAATGCAGCCTGAGGGGAAAGGACCAGACCCAAAATAAATACCATTCTAAAAACGAAAGCCTCAAAGGCCTTCTGAGTTCTGATTTTTTGCTCTCACCCTATCTTCTCCAGAAATATAATAGTGTATCTTTTAGTTTTCCACTCACGATTGGTTCAAGCCTGAAGACGTGACTTCTGTTTCCATTTGGTTGACCTTGTTGGAAATTATGCATACAGAGACAGCCATGGGAGTAAGGAACAAGGGATTCCATGGCCCCTTTTGAGAGAAGACAGTTGGTTTGGAAGCCTGGCAGGGAGAGCCTGAGGAAGGGTGGATATGAGTAAGAGAGGTTTGGTCTACTTATTCCTCCGATGCCTGGCATGACCCCCATTCCCACCAGATTAGAGGGGGAGCAGAGGCGGGACTGAGAAATAAAGTACCCCAGCTTCCCTCTAGGCCTTCATCATCCTACATTCCTGGCATCAGAGGCCATAAGCAATTTTCCCATCCTTACTCAAAACTGATTCTCTTGCTCATTCATTCATACAACCACAGGGCCTAGGCAACAGGGGGAATTGTAGAGAACAAAGCCCTAAAATAAGAAGGGAAGTAGTATAAAAGTAATTCTTTTTGTTTTTTGGGTTTTTTTTTTTTTTTTTTTTTTTAGATTTCATTTATTTGAGAGAGAGAGAGCACGCAAGCAGGAGGAGGGGCAGAGGGAGAAGCAGATTCCGTGCTGAGCAGGAAGCCGGATGTGGGGTTTGCCCCCAGGACCCTGAGATCATGACCTGAGCTGTAGGCAGGTCATCACGCTTAACTGACTGAGCCCCCCAGGTGCCCTAAAGGTGATTCTTAAACTCTTGACCTTCTGGATCTTAGTAATCCAAGTTACTTAAAGGAAATTTCCAGGGCCCTCAATTTGATGCACAGGTATGGGTTATTACAGGTAACCTGCCTAAGAACTATCTTAGATTGGTCTTGTGAATAGTGATATTTCCTTATTATAAAGGTAGGGGGCGCCTGCATGGCTCAGTTGGTTAAGTGTCCAACTCTTGATTTCTGCTCAGGTCATGATCTCAGGGTCATGAGATCCAGTCCTGTGTCAGGCTCTGTGCTCAGCAGGGAGTCTGCTTGAGATTCTCTCTCTGTCTCACTCTGCCCTTCCCCTTGCTCGTGCTCTCTTTCTAAAATAAATAAATAAATCTTTAATAAAAGGTAGGAATTGAACCAGGTAATTTTTGATCTTTCCAACTCTGCCGTGTTCTGATTCTCAGGAATTTCAAGTTTCAAGTTCAGACATAGAACTTTTCAAAGGCTTGGAAACAAAATAGGCAGGCAGCTAGAGATGCACTAAGGACAGGCCCTGGTAGGCAGGCAAGTCTATAGCCACAAAGAGGCCACCGGAAACAGAGGCCTTACCAGCTCCCCCATGACTCACCTGGTCCAAGATAATGTGGCCAGGTTTATCCAGGTGTGGTAACTAGTCCCCAGGATGGCCTCAGTGATGCCTGCCTCCTGATATTCACACCTTGTGTACTCCCCACATTGACGAGGGCTGGCCTGTATAACCAACAGGATGTTGCAGAACTGGTGGTCTGTGACTTCCTTGCCAGATCATGATGTCTTCTGTCTCTCTGCTGAATCACTTGCCTTGAACCCAGCTGCCATGTCAACAGGACCCTCAAGGATTCCTGTGGAGAAGTTCACATGGTGAGGAACTGAGGCTTAATGCCAACAACGAGCATCAATTTGCCAACCCTGGGAGTGAGCTGTCTTGGAAGTGGGTCCTCCAGGCTGAGTCAAGCCTTCAGATAACCATAGCTCTGGCCAACATCTTGACTATAACTTTATGAGAGACCCTGAGTCAGAACCACCCAGCAAAGCTGCTTCTGAGCCACAAAAACTGTATGAGATAATAAATGTTTGCTACTGTGTCAAGCTGCTAACGTTGAGGACAATTTGTTATGCAGCAATTAGCAATAGATAACTCAAATACCAGGTATGTTACTAAATATAAAATCACTGGTAACCACAGGTCAGAAACACGGAGAAAACTTTACACATGCAGACTTGCTCTGAAAACCTGGAAATAACCATACTGATTGTTAGACTGCCTTCCACTGAGTCTGGGAGTTACTTTATCTTCTCAGGATTTAACTGTGCTAAAGACTTAGGGGGTGAGAGGAGAGTAATAGTGCAAATCTACATTATAGGGTGTAGACAAATACAAACAAATGTAAAGTAAATAGAGGGTCTGATTAAACAGTTGAGGAAGGGTGGTGTATATTAAACTTTTTTTCTTTTAAGATTTATTTATTTGAGAGAGAGAGAGAATGAGTGGGGGGGGCAGAGAGAGAAGGGGAGGGGGAGGGAAAGAGAATATCGAGCAGACTTTATACTGAGTGTGGAGACTGACGAGGGACTCAATCCTAGGACCCTGAGATCATGACCTGAGCTGAAATCAAGAGTTGGGTGCTTAACTGACTGAGCCACCCAGGTGCCCCTGCATTCAACTTTTTATCCATGATTAATGTCATGGGTACATTTTCTCAACCAGTTCTTTAAATAACACCCTAGGAACCTGGAAGAGGAGCTGAGCTTCCCCAAAGTCATTCCTGAGCACCATCCCCACTGCACCTCTTGGCTATATATCAGGTCATTAGCCTTCCAAAAAACTCTACAAAATTATCCACCCAAAACTTTTATCACTCAGTTTGACTCCTAAAGTCTTCTGAAATGGTGTTAATAAAACATCTTAAAATAATGGCTTACTTCTCCTCTTTAGCCAATGCTATTTTGAAAGTTTTAAAGAGTATTTACAAATATCCATCCAGGGTGCCTGGGTGGCTCAGTCAGTTGAGTGTCCTCCTCTCGATCTCAGCTCAGGTCTTGGTCTCAGGGTCAGGAATTCAAGCCCCATGTTGGGCTCCACACCCAGCTTGGAGTCTACTTAGAAACAAAACAAAACAAATATCTATTCCAGTGTAATCAAAAGCATGTTGATTTTATCTGTGCAGTATTGTTAATTTACTCATTGGGATCAATCTCAGTTTCTAAAGATTCCATGCGCCTGCCCAGAGGCACTGAATGTAACTGACACTTGCACAAACAGCAGAAAAAAAACTATGACCATGTTTAGTTTGGTGTTGTCTGGACTTCAAAGTCACCCAGAGTTTTGGCATCAGCCCCACAAGTAATTTTCCCAAGCACAGACCAAGGAACTTCCCCCAAAAGACTGAACTTCAAACGGAAAAATAAATATTGAAAATAGGAAGGGAAAAAATATAGTTCCTACCCCCAAAGAGGATTTATAAAAATCAATGCCAAATATTCAATGAACACCCAGCAAACCAAAATGTTAGGAAAAGATAGAGACAAGTGTATAAGTCTCACTGAAAGATGAGGGATCCTGATAAGACCTCTTTGCACAACTACTTTGCCAATATTTCTTGTGATTTTGTTAGTCTGCATTTAAAACACGTGAAAATTGGGAGTGAGATGTAGGCATAAATATTTTTGCTCAAACGTCTGGTTCTTTGGTGCATGGTTGTGACCTGACAGATCAGAACAGGCAGTACCAAAGCAGGCTGAATTCCCAAAGACGCCTAACAGCTGACAAAGCTCTAAGGTTATCTTGGTTGACCAGTAGTTCCCAACACTTGCTAACTGGATCACCTAACACTGATAACACCTTTTGTTCCTAGAAAGTAGGGGTTCCCATAGGTGCCTGGTAACAACAAACGATCAGAAATGGGGTATACAGGGTGCCTGGCTGGCTCAGTCAGTAAGAGCATGCAATTCTTGGTTTAGGGGTTGTGAGTTTGAGCCCCACTTTGGGTGTAGAAATTACTTAAAAATAAAATCTAAAAAAGGAAGGAAGGAAGGAAGGAAGGAAGGAAGGAAGGAAGGAAGGAAGGAAGGTAGGAAGGAAGGAAGGAAGGAAGGAAGGAAGGAAGGAAGGAAGGAAGGAAGAGACATGAGTTATGCACCCTTGAAACTAAATAATAATGCTTTTGAAGTTAGAAAAAGAGGTTGTACTAACAAAGTGAGGAGCTCAAACTGGATTGTTTGCAAGTACAGATGTATTGCTTTTCTGATTATAGTTAAGCTGCCCATCACCCGGTGCCTCACCTTTGTGACTTGGTTAAACAGGGACATTGTGGTTGCATGTTATTATAAATGGATACCATGTGGTGTGGGGAAGAGAATACAGAAATGACTACTCATAAATTCCCTGAGGGTAAACTATTCTTTAGTCAAAATGGCTCTAGTCCAAATTGGATCATTGATCAACTCCTTGATTCATCTAGGTGTAGAAACCCAGCTATTTGCCTGTGGGCAAAGCTGAAGTTAGAATCCCAATCACTTTTATGTACTTATAATATTCTACAATTCAATCTGCTGAAAGTCAGTTTTTTGCTAGATTGCCTTGACTGTATTTTGCCTTTTCTCCCCTGTGGTACCTAGACTTCAAACAAACTTGACCGTGATGTGCAATAGTGATAATCCCCAGTGTGCTTCTTCCTAAAGCACAGCATGCGAGTGGACTGTGGGTCCTGTGAACACCCAGAAACCCTGCAAAAATGCCCAGTATCAAAGTGGAGAGATCTCCAAAAATATTAGTCTGAGATATTAATGGAAAATTCACTCCCAGGGAAGAAATGATATCAATCCCTTTCCTAAACACCAGTGTAGATGGAGGAATAGGGAAGTGGGGATGAAGTAGTGGACGTTGTCTCTAGATGCCTGAAAGACAATGGGGGAGACCCCAGGGAGGGTTGTAGGATATGAGAAAAGAGTGAGTGAAGGGCAGCCAGACAGATTGCATGTTGCTTCACAATTTTGCCAAGGGCAAAATGGAATCTGAATGTAGCAGCCTCCAGAGGACATGGCAATCTGTAACCTATGTTCAAGGCTCTTCTGTGTTTTCTCCTGGTTGACATCATTGACAAGTCATCTTCAATTACGTCAGGAGTTTCAGGGACATGGAGAGATATCAGCAGAATGTAGAAAAGACTAAGAGGTAATGCTCCTTGGGATCCATTCCCAGTTCTATCACTGACTCATAGGGAGACTTCATTATTCCCATTAGGGGATTATTATTATGTTATTAGGGCTATTTTCATTGAAGATTGATATAATACTTAAGATTTGGAGGTCAACCCAGGACCTCTCCTTGCTTGTTATCTAAATTAAATGTAAAACTTTCTTCGGGATACCATTAAAGTGAAAGGCAGATGTGGTTACAAAATCTAAGAGAAGTGCAGTTGGAAACATTGATGCACTTCCCTCTTTTGGAAAAAATTTCTTTAAATGTATGGAGATGAAATTCATGTCACATAAAATTAACCATCTAAAGTGAACAATTCACTGAGATTTCATTCACAATGCTGTCCATCCATCACTTGTATCTTGTTCCAACACATTTCCAAGCCCCCAAAGTCAAACCCCTCACGCAGTTAGCATTCTCCTCCAGGTCCCGGCAACCACCAATCTTATTCCCGTCTCCATGGACTTATCTATTCCAGACATTCTGCATAAATGGAATTATAAAATACTTGACCTTCATTGTCTGGCTTCTTTCACCCAGTGTGAGGTTTTTGAGGTTCGCCCATGTTGTGGCAGACATCAGTATTCCATTCCATTTTATGGCTGAGTAATATTCCATTGTTTGTAGAGACCACATTTTGTTTATCCATTCATCGGTTGGTGGACGTTTGGGCTGTTTCCACCTTTGGGCTACTGTGCCTCTCCCCTTTTTAAGTTCTAGTCCTCACCCCCAACCCTCGCCGCCTCACTCCACATTCTTTCCTTTCCTTTCCTGATTATGCATCCTTCCCTTTGGAAGACACACATTATTGCGAGCTTATCTCCAGGGGCTTTCTGGAGAGCTAAGAGCAGAAGAGAGGGGCTGAAAACAAGGAAGGAGAGGAGCCTGGGAAAGAAGAACAGAGAAGGGATGGATAAAAAAACAATGAACAGACATACCCAGGTGGAACAGGAAGAGCAAGAAACAGAATGAGAAAAGAGATTTTTTTTTGTAAGTGGTCTGTCTCTGTCCAGAGGGCTCAGTAGAAGTTTCCTCAGAGAGATTTGGAAGTCTGGTTGAAAGTTCACTTACGCTTTTTCTCCTGCTGTCCTCAGGAGAACGGTATCCAAAAGTCTGGTGTTTTAAACAGGATTATCAGGAGGGTTCCCACCTCCCCAACTCCCACCGCTGCCAAGGTTTCTCCAAGTGTTATTTAGTCTAGATATGTTCATAAAAGAATATCTGTTTACATCCATTTAAATCCTGAGACAGTCTTTTGAAAAGAGGACGGAACATCAAAAAAGGATTTCAGTAATAACCAACTGAAGGAAATACTGGTTTCTATTTTCCTTGAGGATTCCCCATTAAAGGAACCATTCAGTTAGTGTTAGACTAATGACTAGGTATTCTTGCACTGAGATGATGCCTCTAATTCATCTTTAAAAAGAAAAAAAAAAAAAAAAGAAGAGGGAGAAACAACTTTAGAGTAAGCCAAACCAAAGAATCAGCTGTGAATCCATCCATCTGTGAATGTGACGTGCATGTTTTCTTTTTAAATTAATATTGAAAGAGATGAGAAGTTAAAAAGTGGGGAAGAAGTACATGTTTTTCTTCATTTTTGCTAACATGTGTATTACTGAATTTAGTCCTATTTCTCCAAATTGTTTAAAGTATCTGTAGAAATTCTGTTTTGGTGGTATAATCATGCCCTACATGAGTAAGCAACTCAGTCTGTCTGGAAAAGAAGATTTTAAGTATAACACTTTCTGAAGCCTGTCATTCTTTCCTCTTATCGAACAACATCTCCTCCTCTTCCTCCCCCCCCCAACCCCTTATAAGTGCTTTGAAAAAAAGCAGTGTGTGAAGATGGTAACCACGCAGAGGAGGGCACCAGAAATTGTTGAGTTTAAATAAGAACATCCATTTGGTGGAGGAAAATCCAAAATACAAGTCAGAAATAAAACCAGACAGAAGAATCAGTAGTTAATTACAATTTAATACCCTAGAACATGATTCCAGTCCTGGACAGTGTTTTTCTTCTCTATTGTCAGACAGCGTGTGTGTGTACAATTTCCATATAATTTAAAAATTACCTCTGGCACATGTCCAAACAAGAAGCCCAAATTCTCTCCTGCTAATCAGAAAACAGATACAACAGCAATCTTTGAGACTAAAAATGACACAGTAGCAATCTTTGCTCTAAAAAGATATAGTAACAATCTTTGCTTAAAAAGATATAGTAACAATCTTTGCTAAAAAGACCCAGTAGCAATTTTGGGTGCTAAAAAGATATAGTGTTAGGGGTTTCTGGCTAGGTCAACTGGTAGAGCATGGGACTCTTGATCTCAGGGTTGTTAAGTTCAAGCCCCACTTTGGTTGTAGAGATTACTTAAAAATAAAATCTTAAAAGAATTTAAAAAGAAAAATAAGATAAAAAGATACAGTGGCAATCTTTGATGCTTTCACTGGTAACTCTATAACTCAACAACCTGACATCAAAACCCTTCAACTCTTCTCTCAACAGCTAGTGGCAAGGGAGCAAGTGATGGAAGGACTCCATTTGGACAGTATTACGTTTTCTCATGGGACAGAACATGGGTCACAGCAGAATCTATTGGTTCTTAAGCTTAAAATCAACATTTAAATTCCAAGGAGAGGAAATATGAGGTCATTAAAAAAAGACATCTAAACCATAGCTAAAATGGCTGATGGCCAACAAGACCTGAAACAGTAACTTTCAAAGTGTGGTCCCCAGACCAGCCACACCAGCAACAGAGACTCTGTTAAAAATGCAAATTCTTATAAATAAGTCATGGAAATATAATGTACAGTATGGTGGCTATGGTTAATAATACTCTATTGCATATTTGGAAGTTTCTAAGATAGATCTTAAAAGTTCTTATCATGGGGCACCTGGGTGGCTCAGTGGGTTAAGTGGCTGCCTTTGGCTCAGGTCATGATCCCAGGGTCCTGGGATAGAGCCCCACATCATTGGGTTCCTTGCTCAGTGGGGAGCCTGCTTCTCTCTCTCCCTCTGCCTCACCGAACCCCCCCACTCATGTTCTTTTTCTCGCTCTGCTTCTTTCTCTGATAAATAAAATCTTTAAAAAAAAAAAGTTCTCATCATGAGAAAAAAAAATTATAACTAGGTAAGGTGAGGGATGTTAACTAGACTTACTGTGGCAATCATGTCACATCGTATACAAATATGGACTCATTACATTGTGCTCCTGACACTAATATAATGTTATGTCAATTATACCTCAATTTAAAAAATTTAGAAGTTAAAAGTAAAAAAAAAAAATAAAATAAAAAGGCAAATTCTCAGCCCCCATCCCAACTGACTGAATCAGAAATTCTAGAGGTGGGGTCCAGTCAAAACTGTGTTGTAACAAGCCTTTCAGGTGATTCTGGCCCATGGTAAATTAGTTTGAGAACTACTTGTGTAAAAATGAGTGGATTGCTCTTGATTTGATACCTGGGTTCTTAAAGCAATGATTTGTGCACTTATTCAGTTGAAGGATGCTCTTTTCATCAAGAGAATTTGAACAGGCTTTCTCCTGAGCCGTTGGAGGGAGCCGGAGCGCTTCTCTTGAGTTGGTGATCGGTCAGTGGTGGTCCAACATGCAGAAGTGAGTGAGTGGTGAAAAGCAGCAGAGCTGATGGGTCATGAGGATGTAAGTGCGTTTGAAGGCCCTCACACCCTTTACTCCAGGTGGAAGAATGAGCAAACAGAGATGTAAAATATAACACAAAGTCCAGAAACAGATCTAAAGGAAATCCACAAATACCAAAAGAAAATACAGGCAACTGTTTATGTAACCCTGGACTAAGGAAGGCCTCTCTAACCATGGCTGTGTAATCATGAATAAACTGGAGGACAAGGAGGACCAGATGATACCATGAAGAGAAGTTTACAGGCCCTCTATTGCCAACTGTTAATCCATATAAAAAATTATTGGGCGGAGCAAGATGGCGGAGGAGTAGGAGACCTAGATTTCGTCTGGTCTCAGGAATTCCGCTGAATAGGGATCAAACCATTCTGAACACCTACGAACTCAACAGGAGATCGAAGAGGAGAGTAGCAACAACTCTCTGAACAGAGAAGCGACCACTTACTGGAAGGTAGGACGTGCGGAGAAGTGAATCCGAGGCGATATTCGGGAGGATAGACGGCGGGGGGCGGGGGGGGCCTCCATCGGCCGCTTCTGGCAAGTGCTAGAGCCGCGGAGCACAAAATCGGACCTTTTAGAAGTCGGCTCCGCGGAGGGACGTCGCTGCAGTGGCTAAGCAGGGGGTGGAATCCTCCCGGGACAGTGTGGTCTCAGGACCCTCGGGGTCACAGAAAGACCGGGGGAGCCTGAGTGCGGCAGAGCTCCCGGGTATCGGAGCAGGGAAGCCGGCTGCAGAGACGGAGCTGAGGCGTGGGCTCTCAGCTCGGGGTGGCCATAGACTGTGATCCGTGGCCCAGTCGGGCCACTGCTCCTCCAGCAGGGACCCAACAAGCGGCAGATCCGGGGAGACTCCCCTCCCTACCCCGGGAGGAGCGGTGCGGGAACACACCGCAGGGATCTGCTGGGTTTGGAGACTCCACACGGGGTCGGGTGCCAGAGATAGAAACGCTCGGTCACAGGCCGGGTGAGCACGGAGTGCGGCCGGAGACCGGGGAGATGGGAGTGACTGACTGCTTTTCTCTGGGGGCGCACTGAGGAGCGGGGCCCCGAGTTCTCAGCTCCTCTGGGTGGAGATTGGGAGGCCACCATTTTTGCCCTGGTCCTCCAAGGCTGTACGGAGAGCTTGCAGGGAACAAAAGCTCCTGAGATCAAACCCGAGCAGCTTGCTTAGCCCGGACCGACAAGGGCGGGGCAATTCAGCCTCCGGAAAAGACATTTGGGAACCACAGCAACAGGCCCCTCCCCCAGAAGATCAGCAGGAACAGCCAGCAAGCCAAGACCAAGTTTACCGATCAAGGAGAACGGGAAAACTCCAGCGCTAGGGGAATACTGCACATAGAAGTCATGGCTTTTTTTTTTTTACCATGATTCATTAGTTCATCAAAGTGAATTTTTGTTAACTGTTTTTTTTTTCTTTTTCCCTTTTTCAACCAACATCTTATCAATCTCATTTAAAAAAAACATTTTTTATTTTTCATTTTTAGAGTCATATTTTATCCCTTCATAGTAGTTACCCTTATTTTTGGCATATATATATAAGTAGTTCTCTCTTTAAAGTTTTGAGATACAGTTTCTTCTAACAGATCAAAATATACGCTAAATCACCAGTGTATGGCTCTGTTCTATTCTCCTGCCTGATCACATTCTCTCCCTTTTTTCTTTTTTTTTTTAAATCTTCTTTCTTTTTTCAAACAACTTCTTATCTTATCAAGTCCTTTTATAAAATCTTTTATAATTTTCATCTTTACAGTCATCTTCCATCCCTTCATTGTATCAACCCTTATTTTGTACATATATGTCTTTCTTCCTTTAAAATTTTAGGAGGCACTTTTTTCTAACAGACCAAAATACGCCCAAAATCTAGTGTGTGGCACTGATCTATGCACTAGCCTGATCATATTTGATCACATTCTGCTTTTTTTGTATTGTTCTGTTTTTGTTTTTATCTTTTTTTTTCTCTTTCTTTTTTTCTTTCTTTCCCTTTCTTTTCCCCTGGTTTCAGGTCTTTTCTGATTTGTATACAGTATATTTGCTGGGGACGTTGTAAACCTGTTAGCATTTTGTTCTCTCATTCATCTATTCTCCTCTGGACAAAATGACAAGACGAAAAAAATCACCTCAGCAAAAAGAACAAGAGGTAGTACCGTCAGCCAGGGACCTACTCAATACGGACATTAGTACGATGTTGGACCTAGAGTTCAGAATCATGACTTTAAAGATACTAGCTGGGCTTGAAAAAAGCGTGGAAGTTATTAGAGAAACCCTTTCTGGAGAAATAAAAGAACTAAAATCTAACCAAGTCGAAATCAAAAAGGCTATTGATGAGGTGCAATCAAAAATGGGGGCACTAACTGCTAGGATAAATGAGGCAGAAGAGAGAATCAGTGATATAGAAGACCAAATGATGGAAAATAAAGAGGCTGAGAAAAAGAGGGAAAAACAACTACAGGATCACGAGGGCAGAATTCGAGAGATAAGTGATACGATAAGACGAAACAACATTAGAATAATTGGGATCCCAGAAGAAGAAGAAAGAGAGAGAGGGGCAGAAGGTATATTGGAGCAAATAATAGCAGAGAACTTCCCTAATGTGAGGAAGGAAACAGGCATCAAAATCCAGGAGGCACAGAGAACCCCTCTCAAAATCAATAATAATAGGTCAACACCCCGATATCTAATAGTAAAACTTACGAGTCTCAGAGACAAAGAGAAAATCCTGAAAGCAGCTCGGGAGAAGAGATATGTAACCTACAATGGTAAAAATATTAGATTGGCAACAGACCTATCCACAGAGACCTGGCAGGCCAGAAGGGACTGGCAAGATATCTTCAGAGCACTAAACGAGAAAAATATGCAGCCAAGAATACTATATCCAGCTAGGCTGTCATTGAAAATAGAAGGAGAGATAAAAAGCTTCCACAACAAACAAAAACTAAAGGAATTTGCAAACACGAAACCAGCCCTCCAAGAAATATTGAAAGGGGTCCTCTAAGCAAAGAGAGAACCTAAAAGCAGCAAAGATCAGAAAGGAACACAGACAACATACAGTAACAGTCACCTTACAGGCAATACAATGGCACTAAATTCATACCTTTCAATAGTTACCCTGAATGTAAATGGGCTCAATGCCCCAATCAAAAGACACAGGCTATCAGATTGGATTAAAAAACAAGACCTATCCATATGCTGCCTTCAAGAGACTCATTTTAGACCCAAAGACACCCCCAGATTGAAAGTGAAGGGGTGGAAAACCATTTACCATGCTAATGGACACCAAAAGAAAGCTGGGGTGGCAATCGTTATATCAGACAAACTAGATTTTAAAACAAAGACTGTAATAAGAGATGAGGAAGGACACTATATCCTACTTAAAGGGTCTATCCAACAAGAAGATCTAACAATTGTAAATATCTATGCCCCGAACATGGGAGCAGCCAATTATATAAGGCAATTAATAACAAAAGCAAAGAAACACATTGACAACAATACAACAATAGTGGGGGACTTTAACACCCCCCTGACTGAAATGGACAGATCATCTAAGCAAAAGATCAACAAGGAAATAAAGACTTTAAATGACACACTGGACCCAATGGACTTCACAGACATATTCAGAACATTCCATCCCAAAGCAATGGAATACACATTCTTCTCTAGTGCCCATGGAACATTCTCCAGAATTGATCACATCCTAGGTCACAAATCAGGTCTCAACAGGTACCAAAAGATTGGGATCATTCCCTGCATATTTTCAGACCACAATGCTTTGAAACTAGAACTGAATCACAAGAGGAAAGTTGGAAAGAACTCAAATACATGGAGGCTAAAGAGCATCCTACTAAAGAATGAATGGGTCAACCAGGAAATTAAAGAAGAATTAAAAAAATTCATGGAAACCAATGAAAATGAAAACACAACTGTCCAAAATCTTTGGGATACAGCAAGGGCAGTCCTGAGAGGAAAGTATATAGCAATACAAGTCTTTCTCAAGAAACAAGAAAGGTCTCAAATACACAACCTAACCCTACACCTAAAGGAGCTGGAGAAAGAACAGCAAGTAAAGCCTAAACCCAACAGGAGAAGAGAAATAATAAAGATCAGAGCAGAAATCAATGAAATAGAAACCAAAAGAACAGTAGAACAGATCAATGAAAGAAGGAGCTGGTTCTTTGAAAGAATTAACAAGATTGATAAACCCCTGGCCAGACTGATCAAAAAGAAAAGAGAAATGACCCAAATCTACAAAATCATGAATGAAAGAGCAGAGATCACAACCAACACCAAAGAAATACAAACAATTATAAGAACATATTATGAGCAACTCTATGCCAGCAAATTAGATAACCTGGAAGAAATGGGTGCATTCCTAGAGATGTATCAACTACCAAAACTGAACCAGGAAGAAATAGAAAACCTGAACAGAGCTATAACCACTAAGGAAATTGAAGCAGTCATCAGAAATCTCCCAAGAAACAAAAGCCCAGGGCCAGATGGCTTCCCAGGGGAATTCTATCAGACATTTAAAGAAGAATTAATACCTATTCTCCTGAAACTGTTCCAAAAAATAGAAATGGAAAGAAAACTTCCAAATTCATTTTATGAGGCCACCATTACCTTGATCCCAAAACCAGACAAAGACCCCATCAAAAAGGAGAATTACAGACCAATATCCTTGATGAACATGGATGCAAAAATTCTCACCAAAATACTAGCCAATAGGATCCAACAGTACATTAAAAGGATTATTCACCACGACCAAGTGGGATTTATCCCTGGGCTGCAAGGCTGGTTCAACATCCGCAAATCAATCAATGTGATACAATACATTAACAAAAGAAAGAACAAGAATCATATGATCCTCTCAATAGATGCAGAAAAAGCATTTGACAAAGTACAGCATCCTTTCTTGATCAAAACTCTTCAGAGTATAGGGATAGAGGGTACATACCTCAATATCATAAAAGCCATCTACGAAAAACCTACAGCGAATATCATTCTCAATGGGGAAAAGCTGAGAGCTTTTCCCCTAAGGTCAGGAACGCGGCAGGGATGTCCACTCTCACCACTGCTATTCAACATAGTATTAGAAGTCCTAGCCACAGCAATCAGACAACAAAAAGAAATCAAAGGCATCCAAATCGGCAAAGAGGAAGTCAAACTCTCACTCTTTGCAGATGATATGATACTTTATGTGGAAAACCCAAAAGACTCCACCCCAAAACTGCTAGAACTCATCCAGGAATTCAGTAAAGTGGCAGGATATAAAATCAATGCACAGAAATCAGTGGCCTTCCTATACACCAACAAGACAAAAGAGAGACAAATCAAGGAGTCGATCCCATTCACAATTGCACCCAAAACCATAAGACACCTAGGAATAAATTTAACCAAAGAGGCAAAGGATCTGTACTCAGAAAACTATAAAATACTCAGGAAAGAAATTGAAGAAGACACAAAGAAATGGAAAAACGTTCCATGCTCATGGATTGGGAGAACCAACATTGTGAAGATGTCAATGCTACCTAGAGCAATCTACACATTCAATGCAATCACCATCAAAATACCATCCACCTTTTTCAAAGAAATGGAACAAATAATCCTAAAATTTGTATGGAACCAGAAGAGACCCCGAATAGCCAAAGGAATATTGAAAAAGAAAAGCAAAGCTGGCGGCATCACAATTCCGGACTTCCAGCTCTATTAAAAAGCTGTCATCATCAAGACAATATGGTACTGGCACAAAAACAGACACATAGATCAATGGAACAGAATCGAGAGCCCAGAAATGGACCCTCAACTCTATGGTCAACTTATCTTTGACAAAGCAGGAAAGAATGTCCAATGGGAAAAAGACAGTCTCTTCAACAAATGGTGTTGGGAAAATTGGACAGCCACATGCAGAAGAATGAAACTGGACCATTTCCTTACACCACACACAAAAATAGACTCCAAATGGTTGAAAGACCTAAACGTGAGACAGGAGTCTATCAAAATCCTAAAGGAGAACACAGGTAGCAACCTCTTCGACCTCAGCCGCAGCAACTTCTTCCTAGAAACATCACCAAAGGCACGGGAAGCCAGGGCAAAAATGAACTATTGGGATTTCATCAAGATAAAAAGCTTTTGCACAGCAAAAGAAACAGTCCACAAAACCAAAAGACAACCGACAGAATGGGAGAAAATATTTGCAAATGACATATCAGATAAAGGGCTAGTATCCAAAATCTATAAAGAACTTATCAAACTCAACACCGAAAGAACAAATAATCCAATCAAAAAATGGGCAGAAGACATGAACAGACATTTTTCCAAAGAAGACATCCAAATGGCCAACAGGCACATGAAAAAGTGCTCAACATCGCTCGGCATCAGGGAAATCCAAATCAAAACCTCAATGAGATACCACCTCACACCCGTCAGAATGGCTAAAATTAACAAGTCAGGGAACGACAGATGTTGGCGGGGATGTGGAGAAAGGGGAACCCTCCTACACTGTTGGTGGGAAGGCAAGCTGGTGCAACCCCTCTGGAAAACAGTATGGAGGTTCCTCAAACAGTTGAAATTAGAGCTACCATTCGATCCAGCAATTGCACTACTGGGTATTTACCCCAAAGATACAAATGTAGGGACCCGAAGGGGTACGTGCACCCCAATGTTTATAGCAGCAATGTCCACAATAGCCAAACTGTGGAAAGAGCCAAGATGTCCATCGACAGATGAATGGATAAAGAAGATGTGGTATATATACACAATGGAATATTATGCAGCCATCAAAAGGAATGAGATCTTGCCATTTGCAATGACGTGGATGGAACTGGAGGGTGTTATGCTGAGTGAAATAAGTCAATCAGAGAAAGACATGTATCATATGACCTCACTGATATGAGGAATTCTTAATCTCAGTAACAAACTGAGTGTTACTGGAGTGGTCGGGGGTGGGGAGGGATGGGGCGGCTGGGTGATAGACATTGGGGAGGGTATGTGCTACGGTGAGCGCTGTGAATTCTGCAAGACTGTTGAATCACAGATCTGTACTTCTGAAACAAATAACGCAACATATTTTAAGAAAAAAGAAAAAGAAGAAGATAGCAGGAGAGGAAGAATGAAGGGGAGTAAGTCAGAGGGGGAGACGAACCAGGAGAGATGATGGACTCTGAAAAACAAACTGAGGGTTCTAGAGGGGAGGAGGGTAGGGGGATGGGTTAGCCTGGTGATGGGTATTAAAGAGGGCACATTCTGCATGGTGCACTGGGTGTTATGCACAAACAATGAATCATGGAACACTACACCAAAACAAATGATGTAATATATGGTGATTAACATAACAATAAAAAATTTTTAAAAAAAAGAGAATTTGAACATTAAAATTGGGTCTATAGAATCTACCAAAATAATCAGTTGTGTTGACTTTTTGTTATCCCAGACCAAGAATGTTTTCATAAGGATTTTTGGCAGCACAAAAGTAATCTACATATTGTGAGAAGGAAAGAAGCCAAACGATTTAATGGGGCTAGAAAGGGCTTTTCTGCTAGGAGACCTCCCACTGGAGGTGTGACCTGTGGCACTTACATATTGTTGATGACCATTTTGTCTCTAGCCCAGAAGTTGTGGGAATAGAGAAAAGTTCAGAGGGAAATACCCAGAGCCAGAGACAGGGGCTTATTGTTCCTAGTGGGGAAGTTTCTATAGCAGTACTTCAGTTTGGTTTTTGTTTGATGTACTGATTTTTTTCAAGAACATTTATTTATTTATTTGAAAGAGAGAGAGAGAGAGAGAGAGAGCATGAGCGGGGGGAGGGGCAGAAGGAGAGGGAGAGAGAGTTTTAAACAGACTGCACTGAGTGCAGAGCCCAATGTGGGGCTCAATCTGGCAACCCCAAAATCATGACCGACCTGAGCTGAAACCCAGAGTCACATGCTCAAAAATATGCCACCCAGGCACTCCCTGATGTATTGATTTTTAAATATATTTTTATAAGTCACATTTTGAAGGAATTTAGGAAAAAATTAAAAATAAAACAAAGCAAGTAACTTTTTTATAATCTCACTACCTAGATATATCAACTGATCAAATACAAGTTTCTTTATAGTCTTCTTCCTATGCGCTTTTAGAAGATTTAGAACACTTTTTAAAAATTCACATTTTTCCATCTTTATTGAGATATCATTGACATATGACACTGTGCAGGTTTAAGGTATGCAATGGGATAATTGAATACACATGCATATTGTGAAATTATTACAATAAGTTAGCTAACACATTCATCACCTTGCATAGTTAGCTGTGTGTGTGTGTGTGTGTGTGTGTGTGTGTGTGTGTGTGTGTGTATGAGAAGAACTTCCCTAGAAGTGACTCATGGGCTGTGCTCATCTTCAACTCTACTAATTATTTCCAAATTGCTCTCAAAGGTCCTTGTAACAATTTACGTTCCTACCACAAACACAGGAGTGTTCCTATTGTTTCACACCTTCATCACAGTACTTGGTGTCATCAGACTTCTTAGAATTTGCCTTTCTGATATGTGTGATGTCACATGTTGCTTCCATTTTCATTTTCCTGGTAGCAGGTTGGGGAAAGCATCTTTTCTTTTTTAAAGATTTATTTCTTTATTTTAGAGAGCGAGAGAGTGCACACGTGAGCAGGAGGGGCACAGGGAGGAGAGGGAATCTAAAGCAGACTCCGTGCTGAGCACAGCCCGACGCAGGACTCCATCTCACGACCCTGAGATCATGACCTGAGCAGAAACCAAGAGTCAGACACTTAACTGACTGAGCCACCCAGGTGCCCCTACACTGTTAGTTTTTGTTTGATAAACCAACCTTATGTAGTTTAAACCCTTGTGGAAGAAAACCTAGTTGGTTATGGTGTGTTACTTTCCGATTTTGCTAATTTGGTTTTTTAATAATTTATGATGTTTGTATTTATGTTTATGAGTGAAATTGGTCTGTAACTTTTCTTTCTCATTATATCTTTGTAAAATTTTGATATTAAGGTTACATTTTCCTCATAAAATACACTGGAGATTTTTCCCATTTTTTTTTCTCTAAAAGAGCTTAGATCATTTATTTTTTTCCTTAGTTGTTGGTAGAACTCTTAAGTAAGTCCAACTGAGCCTGGTAAGATTTTAAATTACTAATTTAATTTCCTTAATATTCAGACATACTCAAGTTTTCTGTATCATCTTGCCAGTTTGGGTAAGTTGTATATTTTTAGGAATTTGTCTACTTCATCTAGATTTTCAAACTTAACCTATATATATAAAATTTCTCATAGTATTCTTTCATCATTTAGATATTTATCATTTACTTATTAGATCTGTAATGATGACCCTTTTTTCATTCCTAAGATTGGTTATGTGTGTTGTTTCTCTTTTTTAATGGATTCACATTACCAGGGGATTTCAATACTGAGTCTTTTTAAAGAACCAACTCTTGGCTTTATTGATCCCCTTTATTTTTTTTTTAAGATTTATTTATTTGAGAGGGAATAGGGGGAGGGGGAGAGGGAGAAAGAGTCTTAAGCAGACTCTGTGCTGAGTGTGGAGCCTGATGTGGGGCTTGATCTCACAACCTTGAGATCGTGAGCTGAGCCAAACCAAGAGTCAGGATGCTTAACCAACCGCCCCACCCAGGCACCTCTTGATCTCCTTTATTGTACATTTGTTTTCTATTTCATTGATTTCTATTGTTATTACTTTTATTTTTATTAATTTCTATTTTATATTTTCTTTGGGTTTGTCATTCTTTTCCTAACTTCTTGAGGGACAGCTCTTCAATTTCAGCCTTCCTTTTTTTCTCACACATGATTTTAATGTTATAAATTTCTCTAAGTATTTAAATATTTAGCTACATGCTACAACTTCTGATGTGTCATATTTCATTATCATTCTGACTGAAATATTTCTTCCTTGACCTATGGGTTATTTAGAAGTGCATTACTTAATTTCTAAACATATGGGGATTTATTAGTAATCTTCTCATTTCTAGCCTAATTCTGTTGTGGTTAGAAAGCATACTCTATATGATTCAATCATTTGACAGTTCTCGAACCCTGCTTTATGGTCAAATATACATTAGTTCTTACAAATGTTCCTTCAGGTTTCTCTTTTATTCTTGCTGAATACTTATTTTAATAGTTCTTTCACTGAGGGATTACAGGAGGGAAATTATCACAAAATTTTTGTTAGACAATTTCTTTATATAACCCTTAATCTTCTTTATTGAAGTACAGTTAACATACAATATTATATTAGTTTCAGGTGTACAACATAGTGATCCAACATTTATATACATTATGAAATGATCACTGTAAGTCTAGTTACCATCTGTTGCCATACAAAGTTATTACTACATTATTGACTCTATTCCCTCTCCTGTACTTCACATCCCCATGACTTATTTTATAACTGGAAGTGTGTACCTCTTAATCCTCTTCATCGATTTTGCCCATCCCCCTACTACACTTCCCCTCTGGCAACTGCCAGTTTGTTCTTGGTATTTATGAGTCTGTTCCTACTTTGTTTGTTTGTTCATTTGTTTCTGTTTTTAAGTTCTACATTTAAGAGAAATTATACGGTATTTGTCTCTCTGACCGACTTATTTCACTTAGCATAATACCCTCTATGTTGTCACAAGAGGGACGATCTCATCCTTCTTTATGGCTGAATAGTATTACACACACACACACACACACATCTTCTTTATCCATTCACCTATCCATGGACACTTAAGTTGCTTCCATATCAGGTTATTGTAAATAATACAGCAATGAGCATAGAACTGCATATATCTTCTTGAACTAGTGTTTTTGTTTTCTTTAGATAAATTCCCAGAGGTGGAATTGCTGGATCATATGGTAGTTCTATTTTTAATTTTTTAATACTGATTTCTACAGTGGCTGTACCAGTTTGCATTCCCACCAACAGCGCACAAGGGTTCTCTTTACTCAACAGCCTTGCCAACACTTGTTATTTCTTGTCTTTTTAATAATAGCCATTCTGACTGGTATGAGGTGATATCTTATTGTGGTTTTGATTTGCATTTCCCTCATGTTTAGTGATGTTGAGCCACCTTTTCATATGCCTGCTGGGCATCCGTATGACTTCTTTAGAAAAATGTCTATCCAGGTGCTCTGCCCATTTTTTTAATCAGACTGTGTGTGTGTTGAGTTGTGTGAGTTCTTTATATATTTTTGGACATTAACCCTTTATTGTATATATCATTTGCATGTATCTCTCCCATTCAGTAGGTTGTCTTTTCCCTTTATTGATGGTTTCCTTCACTATGCAAACGCTTTTTAGTTTGATCAAGTCCCAATAGTTTATTTTTGCTTTTACTCAGACACAGATACAAAAAAAAAATATTGTTAAAACCAATTATTTGACCCTCAATCTTGGAAGGTAACTTATCTGGCATAAAATTCCAGGTGGAAGTATTTTTTCTAACACTTTGCTTCTGTTCTATCTTGGCTAATGAGGAGTCAGCTGTTGGCCTGACAGTCACTTCTTTTAGGAACTCCATCTTTTCTCACTGAAAACTTTGAAGATTTATCCTTATTCTTTTTTTTTTGAGATTTTATTTATTTATATATTAGAGAGAGAGAGAATGAGAGATAGAGAGCACAAGAGGGAAGAGGGTCAGAGGGAGAAGCAGACTCCCCGCTGAGCAGGGAGCCCGATGCGGGACTCGATCCCGGGACTCCAGGATCATGACCTGAGCCGAAGGCAGTCGCTTAACCAACTGAGCCACCCAGGCGCCCAAGATTTGTCCTTATTCTTGATCCTTTGGAGTTGCAGTAGGTGAAGATACACCATTATCCTCTGGCTTGGTGCTTAGAGCGCACTTTGGGTTTTTCTTACTTTCATTCAGAGTCCTAACAAGTATTTGCTCCTTGTCCCCCTAGAATAAAGGGTTCTGCAAACTTTTTCTGTGAAGGGCTAGATAGTTAATACTTTAGGCTTTGCTGGCCACATATGGTTTCTGTCACATTTTATTATTTCTGTAACAATTTTTTTTTAAAGTGTAAAAACCATTTTTAGCTCACAAGTAGCGCAAAAAACTTGTCAACTCCCACTTAGGAATTCCAGTCATCACTTCCCACTCCACTAGTACACGTTCTCCTACTCTTCATCTCCTTCCCAGGCACCCCAGCTTCTCATTCAAGGGCTACAAACACACACACACACACGCACACAAATCTCCTGCTTAACAGGAGTTAGTTTAAATCACTTGAAATCCACGCTATCTGCAGAAATGTAATCCTGACCCCCAGAGTTGTGACTCTGAACACGTCCTGCAGGGAGACATGGCTTATTGCAAAGCTACCCAAATTTTCTTTGGACTTAGACCACAGTAAAACATACATTTGCATTGTTACCCAGCATACAAATGCACACTACACACATATCTGAAACAGGAGTTCCATGAAACAATACCTACCCTTATCTCATGCAATGTACTCTGACAATTTCTCTTCCATTCTATCCTATTCTTATTTTTAAAAGGCTGTCACCATTCACTAAGTTGCTTTTATGACCCACTAATTGGTTGAGGCTTCCAATTTGAAAAACACTGGTCTATAATATTCTTTTTATTTTTTTAAAGATTCTATTTATTTACTAGAGAGAGAGAGAGAGAGAGAGCATGAGCAGGGGGAGGGGCAGAGGGAGAAGAAGGAGGGGAAGCAGACTCCCGCTGAGCATGGAGCCTGACATGGGGCCTTATCTCAGGACCCTGAGACCATGACCTGCACCAAAGTCAGAAGCTTAACCAACTGAGCCACCCAGGCGCCCCTATAATATTCTTTATAGAACACTGGGAGTTAAAGATGAGTTTTGTGGGCTGGCCTGGGACTCTAATCATCATGTATAACATTGTTTCAATGCAATGTGTACTCTTATTTCCTAACAACAGGGTTAGAATCCAATTTGGGGAACTCAATCCATCTGTAAGCAGGGGACTGCCAAGGTCTAATTCAGGAACATTTTTATATTAGGAGTTCATTTAGACCCAAACAAGGAAAAGCTGACAACCTTCCTAAAGTAATTCTAATACACTTGTCTGCTTGGGAATAGAGCTTATCAGGAGGTAGTCAACCTTAGCATTTCTGCAACTTCTTTTCCCTTTGAAAAATGACTTAATTTGAATTTCTGAAGACAGCACAGAAGTGATTCATTTTCCCCATAATGCATGGATTGGAAGTTATTTTAATGTGTTTGCTACAAAATATAATTCTGCAGCTGCCCAGAGGGTTTTTGAAATCTACCAGTTTCTGTTCCTACAGTTGCAGCTGTGTCTTAGGCAAGACCTTTCCCATCCTCACTTGTACTAATGGAAAGAAAGAGTCAGGTAGCCTGGCAGTATGGAGGTTTCTCAAAAGATTAAAAATAGGACTACTATACGATCCAGTAATTACACTCCTGGGTACTTACCCAAAGGAAATGAAAACACTAATTCGAAAAGATATTTGAACCCCTATGTGTATTGCAGCATTATTTACAGTAATGAAGATATGGCAGTAACTCAAATGTCCATCAATAGATGAATGGATAAAGAAGATATGATACATATATACAATAGAATATTACTCAGCCATAAAAAAGTATGAAATCTTGCCATTTACAACAACATGGGTGAACCTAGAAGGTATAATGCTAAGGGAAATAAATTAGAGCAAGACAAATACCATATGAGTTCACTCATATGTGGAATTTAAGAAACAAAACAAAGGAACCAAGAGAAAAAGAGACAAAAACTTTTTGGTTTTTTTTTTTTTTGGTTGTCAAATGATCCTTTACTGAAACATTTTCCTTTGTAGTTAACTAGCTGGGCATTCCAGCGCACCACTGTTGCTGTCATCTATGATGTCATGAGGGTGGTGGCCATCAACATTGCAGCCCACAGACTGGGCAGTCCCCAGGATTTCTTTAATGGCTCCAGAGAGTTCTCTGGCTAAAGATCGGTGTCGCATCTGTCGAGCAATATTGACAATCTCATCAAAAGCAGTATTTCCACTGTGCTTAATGTTTTTCTGCTTCTTTCTGTCTCTTGGTGGTTCCTTGAGGGCTTTGATAACCAGGGCAGAGGCAGAAGGTACCACTTCAGTCTGGGCCTGTCTGTTCTGAATGGTCAGTTTCACCGTAATCCTTAGACCCTTCCAATCACCGGTTGCCTTGGCGATGTCATCACCAACCTTTTTTGGAGACAGACCCAGCGGGCCGATCTTCCGGGCCAGGGCAGACGTGGCACCGACTTCACCACTGGGTCAGTCAGGTACACAACTTTGATCTCGTTGGGGTCGAACTTAGGCGGCATGGCGGAGGTGGCTGGTGTCAGATGAACCTGGATTCGAGTCCTGTGTCAGGCTCCCTGCTCCGCGGGGAGCCTGCTTCTCCCTCTGCCCCTCTCCCCCCCACCCATGATCTCCCTTTCTCTCTTAAATAAATAAAATCTTTAAAAAAGTCAGGCAGTTTGGGAAATATTTCCCCATGCACCCAAATTTCATCAAAGCTACATTTAGGAATTTTCAGAATATTGTTAGGAATGACAGAGCCTGGCTATATTTTTAGGGTTTTGCAAGTCTTTTTACTCTATTTTATATAAATGTGAACAGCAGTCTAATCTAATGAACTCTAAACTGTGTGTGCATCATTAGGTACCCTCAGGCTTTTTTTAGAGATATGTAAATTAATCATTTTATACAATTATTTCAGAAAATGTTGGGGTTTGGAAGTACATGGGTGTATCCTACGAATATTCATCACTTTTCAAATGTACTCTACCATCATTTACTCTTTTCTACCCCTCAAAAATAAAAGCTAAATATCCCTTCATGATAGTAAACACAAGGCCATATGGATGCTGTCTAGCGTTACAACACTGAGAGATGCAAAACTACTTCTTGCCCACAAGCTGATGGATAATCCAGGAGGCTGTCAGCAAAAGTCAAGGTTTCTCCTCAAGGAGTCCATATGCTTCAATGTCCCAGACTATATTTATCCTAGGTCTTCTGATCTGAATCACCCTTCTGACAGAATAGTGGAGGGTCCCAAATGTCACACGAGTGGTACGAAGAAAAGGTTTCAAGCCTCCAAAATCCTCCTCTCATTCCACCATGACCCCTTTAGCCTTGCAGACTGTCAGAAGGTTCCATCAGCTGATATGGGGTAAGTATTTATTTTAGTGTCTGGCACACGATAAGCCATTCAACAAATGCTAGTTCTCCCCTTCCCTTTTGTGTTCTAGCTTCTCACTTTTAAATTATTTTATGTTTTTAAAGTTTTTATTTCTTTATTTGACAGAGAGAGAGAGCACAAGCAGGGGGAGCAGCAGGTAGAGGGAGAGGGAGAAGCAGCCTCCCCGCGGAGCAGGGAGCCCGATGCGGGGTTCGATCCCAGGACCCTGGGACCATGACCTGAGCCAAAGGCAGATGCTTAACCGACTGAGCCACCCAGGTGTCCCCTCTAGAGTCTCATTTTAAAATAAAATTTCAAAAACTCTATTTGTTGGGAGCTTCCAGTTCAAGATGAGTCACTGAACACTGGTATTTGCTTTCCCTCCCTTGTTCGGCTCCTTCCTGCCATGCTTCCCACTACACTTGAGATACCAACCAAATGGCAGTAAAGGAATAAATCCATAACAACAAAGAGAATAGGAGAGGGACCACCACAGGTCATTTCAGTAAAGGAAAGACCAGCTCTGACTGACTACAGTCTCACTAGCCTCCAGGATCAGAAAGGGAAGTAAACAAAGTTGGGCACAAAGGAAGGAAGCATCTAGGAACAGTCTCCTCTGATCGGCAAAAAAATCGTGACTTGGGACCCCCAAAAAAGGACAATAATCCTAATATAGAGTGTAAAAACAGATTATTCATTTTCAAACTTTAAGAATCCACTCAGGGAAGATTTTAATGTAAGTATAGAACAAAATGCAGTATTATCAACCTTGACTTGAGGATGTGTAGTACATTAGGAGTGGGGGCTCTGGAGCTAGTGTCTGGATTTCAATCCCAGCTCTGTCTTCTTGAAATGACTATGAAGTAAAGACTAGAGGGAGTGGGGTATGGGCCTAACTGAAGGAAAAGCATTCCGGGCAGTGGAAACAGCAAGGGCAAGGGAACTGAGGCAGAAGTAAACCTGGTATGTTTGAAGAACAGGCATGTCCCTCAGTGGGGGACAGTAAAAGTTAGCGGTCAGAGAGTGTGCAGTTGCAGCCATTAGAAAAAATGAAATAATATCAAAATTCAATAAGGATGAATGAATAAACAGTGTTTCTAGTAAGTCAAGGAGTAGCATATTATTTAAGGATATTCAGGAGGTCACCAAAAGAACTAGAAATGAAAACTCTTTAAAGTTGGTTGACTCTAGGAAATTGTACTGGGGACGGGAAACGAGGCAACAGTACACTTCATTATTAGATCTTCTGCACAACAACAACAACAAAAAACCCATGTGCGTATCATTTTACTTTTATAAAAGGGAAATGAAATTAAAAACTCTCCAAGTGGAAAAAAAGTATTTGTCTGCAATGAAAGTGATCATAACCGAATTTGCATGATTTATACGCCCCTGAAGTAACTCAACAGCAAATATGTCCCAGGTGGACTTTTTACCTTTGAGATTTTGCATCTTCCTCAAAAAACTTTTCCATGCTGCTGTGATTGTCTTGGAAAACAGATTATGAAAATTACTTCACACACTCCTGCTGGTACAGCCCCATGGCTGTCACATTTTCAGTCCTGAAACTCTTTAGACTCCCTGGTCTTCTAGAAGCTACAGATGCAAGCTGGAGTACAGCTGACCCAGACACCCAAGAAGAATATGATAAAGAGATGCAATTTAACAGCAGAATGAGAAGGAAGGTCTCTGAAAGTGTCCTGGGCTCACAGTACCCGTGTAGGACCAGAAGAAGGAAGCTACTGCATCTGCTTAACTGTGAGGCATTATCGTAAACCCAGCAGTCCTCATGAAATCACTCCCTGCTCATCATGTAGGTGTCCTGCCACACGTGCACAAGATACGCAAAAAGCAGATGAGTTAATATGCTAATAACCAGAAAACTGTTTTGCAGTTAACTAGGAGCCAAGCTAGATTTCCCCCTTTTAATTCAAACCTGAAGATCTAGTTTGCCTAATAAGCAAAGGAATGATACGTACAAAATTCAGAATTGTGGTTATAGATCAGATAGAAACCTTCTATTTTTTTTTAAGTTTTATTTATTTAAGTAATCTCTACAACCAATGTGGGGCTCAAACATGACCCCAAGATCAGGAGTCACAGGCTCCTCTAACCGAGCCCCCAGGTGCCCCCAGATGGAGATCTTCTAGATGGAGAAGGGGGAAGAAGTTTGATGCAATGATATTGTCAATGTTCCACTTCTTAGGTTAGGTGTGGGTTCACTGTTCTTCTTCTTATTATTTTAAAGATTTATTTATTTATTTTAGAGAGAGAGAATGAGAGAAAGAGCAGGAGGGGCAGAGGGAGAGGGAGAGAGGATCCCAAGCAGACTCTGTACTGAGTGTGGAGCCCGACTTGGGCTCAATCTCACAACCATGAGATCATAACCTGAGCGAAAACCAAGAGTCAGACACTCAACCGACTGAGCCACCCAGGCGCCTCTATGTTATTATGTACATGTAGAATACATACCTTCTCTTGTATGTGTCAGATATTAATAATATATTTTAAGGGAAAAAAATTATGTTGCCTGAGAGAGACATATTGCACTACCCTACAATGTCATTCCATTTCTTAATAACATTAAGTTACAGCTTCTTTTTTACCTACCTTTTAAGTTCTTCCACAGACATTCCAGTACTTCATGAAAGACTATGCTGTTTCTAGTGGAAGTACAGGGATTTAGAATCAAACCAACTTGAGTTCAATACCTGTGCCCTCTAAAACTCTCAAGTCAAGCTTCAGCTGTTGATTTTTTTTTCAGACATAAGTTAATTCCATGAACTTCAGCAAATAAAGAAGGACTGTGTATAAATTTATGCTGGTTCTCTGGTCCAGAATACACTTTCCATTTAGAATATTTGTGATCACACTTCTGTATGTCATGGAGAGCTTCTAGTGGGAATTAGCATATCATCTGTTCTTGATGAAGAGAACAATGGACAGATGTTGCATAATCCCTGGATAATGCTAAATGTGACAAAACCAGCGAGACACACTAAGATATTTCTCCTTTTCTTGAACTGTCAGGTCAACAGGTCAATTCTAAAGCGATGAAGTCCATAGTACAATAGGATATCTGCTAAGGTAAAGTTAAATCCTGTAAGGCAGACTTTATCTTCAAGACAGGAGTTAAGATCCTTCAACAGAGTTGCAGATATTGTCTTTATTGGAGTGTCCATCTACTTGAGTTACCCTGTATTGCAACCACTGCTGAACGATGGCTTTTTCTTCTGCAGCGCTCCCAAGCAAATATTCTTTGTTGGCCTGCTTGACAAGATGAGCTGCTATAGGAGTCAGTCCTGTTAGACTTGGACCATTGTTTGTTTGAAGAACTGCAATCTGGCGCTCACCCTGAACGCTGTATTTGTTCCCTTTACTCAGCCCCAGGGACTTCTCAGGCAGCGTCAGCTCTGTGGCCGCCATCTTCTGGCAGGAGCTCTTGGCAGGGGCCTCAGCTGCTGATTTTTATTCTTACAGCTACTTCTCCTATTTCACCTGGTCACATGCATTGTCTCGATTGTGTCAACATTTACAGTTTTTCACAGAAAGACACCGTCATCCTATAACTGTAGTTTGGAAAGTGGTTATGGACTGTGGTCAGAACTGACCTCATGGAAACAATCATTTCTGACACAAGCAATGCCACAGTACCTCTCCCACAGGCTACTGCACCCACTCCCATGCTGAATCCTAGATCCCAGAATCTCAGCGTGGGCTGCCTGACCCCTGGACCTCTGCTTGCCCAGCTGGGAGAGGCCAACACAGAGGCATAGGCTGGCCGACATTCAAAGACACGACTTGAAAGTTTAGAAGATCATCAGTGTAAGAAGTCTGGTTAAGCCTATATAATAACTTGTGCTAAGAGGTGTATCATGGAATAAAATACTCATTCAAACTCAGGTAGCTACAGTCCTTGTAGACTGACTCCAAAGATGGACATCAACAATTCCTTCCATCCCTGTGTATGTCTGTCACTCCTCCATCAACAAGTGGAGTCTGTTTCCTCCTCCTGAATCTGAGCGGGCTCTGCAATTTGCCTTAACTAAGAGAACATGGCAGAAAGAAGCTAGTGATAGCTCTGGGCCTAATCCAGAAGCTGTCTGGTAGCTTCCACTTTCACTCTTTTGCAACATGGAGCCTCCACATAAAGAGGCCCGGCTACTCTGGGGGAGAGACCACATGGAGGGAGAGACCAAGAGAGATGGGAAGGGGGTGGGGGTGGGTCAGTCCCCAGCCATTCCAGCCATCCCAGCTAAGGCAAGTAAACCTGCCTTTGTTTCCTAGGGCTGCTGTAACTGGGTGGCTTAAAAAAATAGCAAATTTATTCACTCACACTTTTGGAGGCTACAAGTCCAAAATCAAGGTGTGTCAGCCGGGCTGTTTCCTTCAGGAGGTTCTGAGGGAGAAATGTGTGCTTTGCTTCTTCCAGCTTCTGATGGTGGCCAACAATCCTCAGGGTTCCTTGGCTTACAGTGACATCACTCTAATTTAATCTGTCTCTTGTTACGTGGCATTCTTCCTCTTCTCTTCTTAGAAGGACAATGGTCATATTGAATTAGGGCACATTCTACTCCGGCATGGTCTCATCTTATCTAATTACATCTGCAAAGACCCTTTTCCAAATAACATCACATTCTGAGGTTCTGGGTAAACATGAAATTTTGGGAGATACTTTTCAACTTAGTACAAAAACCATCTTGAACACCCCTGCCCCATTCAAGCCTCCAGGCCACCACAGCTGCCTGAGAGACTCTGAGAGAGGTGACTAGAACCACCACCCCAATGACTTCTTTTGCCTGCCCAAATTGCAAAATCATAAGCAAATAAACGACTGTTGTTTGTAATGTAAATTTGGGGATGGTTTGTAATGGAGATAACCAAACTGGTCCTTTTGGAACACTAGAGAGGTGATTTGACCAATCATTGACACGATTACTAATAAAATGCTGCTAACATCTGAATAGAACTACTAGTAAAAGGATGAGAACACTGGGGTTTTTGCAAAAAGCTATGGTAACTTTCATGAGATGTCTTAAGTAGGATTTCATGCCATGGTTTTTCTTCACCCAGGGGTTTCTCAGAGGTGATTTCCTGTTTAAAATGAGAAGGGAAAAAAATGGGGTGAGGGTGTTCTATGCCTCAAAGTGACTGTAAAATGCTGAGTAACATGGAAGGAATGTGACACTCTCTGAACCAGAGAAGAGAGTTTTGTTTCTTGTGAAGGACAGTGGATTTTACTCGATTTGGCAGCCCCCAGAAAGTAAAAGGAAGGGAATCAATTGTGTTATAGCCGATGTCCTAGTCAGTAAAGATCAGAAGGTGAACAGATGTAAGGTGTGAAAAAAAAATGAAATCTAACTCTGACCAGGTGTTAAGTAATTCATCCCTCATCCCACTCTCACAGATGAGCAGTTCAAGTCTCCAATCTTCTGAAAGCCTGGGATCAAACCGGAGGAAGGAAGTGATATGCTATCAGTTTTCCATAACATCCTCCCAAAACTATGCAGGATGAAAAACAGCAAATGTTAGTCTCTTGTGACCCTAGAAGCAGCAAGGCCTGAAATAAAACTGTTGAATAAGAAAATATAATTAATATCAGAGGAAAAATTCTCCAAAAAGGGGATGGATCATGACTATTACTACCTACTGAGAAAAATAGTTAGAAATCTTCATATAAAGACAAGGACATAGTAGACTCAAATTTCAGTCAAAAGGTAAGGGTCTTTTCTACTTACTGACCATGACCATTAATTAGGTAGGTTCCCTGTACTACGTGCCATTTTAGATTCCTCATATGGAAAAGGGGGATAATAATACCCCACTTTCCTCAAAAGGTCATATGGAAAACATGAAATTGTAAAGGTGAAAGCACTTTAAACACTCCAAAAATACACAACAAAGATAAGGCTTAACTATTACTTTCCAGCATATATTTAAGCACATTCATGGAAAAAATTTTCTGCAGTACCCATTTCAGATATGGCTGTTTAAAAGGAATTGCTAAAGAAACTTGTGGAATTGGGGGGGGTGATGGCAGCCATGGTCTCATCAACAGGATATACTATCAACATTATTTCCCACTTTTTATTTTCAGCCCTGTTCAGGAGTTCCAGGACTTTCTTCTGCAAGACCCTCTACCCCTACTCTCATGTATTTACAACAACGACAATTTATTTGCAATAGATGAGCTTCCAGTTAAAGTCCTCCAGGAAAACCACCCTCCTGGAATCTCCACACCAGATTCAGCTGTCACCTCCTATTTACCGTCAAGCTAAACGCAGATCATTGCCAAGACAAAGCTGGTGTCTGGAGCATATGTTTTCTCCTTAGGGTTTTGATTACCAGCCAGTTTGGCATCTTAGAACATGATGAGAAGAGAGAAGACTGAATTTATTGTTCTACACCACCATGCAGTCTTTTTGATGTAGGAAAGATGTTGTGGTTCAGAGCCAACGGCCAAACAATTCTTGAGATGTCTCTGGTGCAAAAAGGTGGTTTTACTGAAGCACAGGAACGGGACCCTTGGGCATAAAGAGCCTCACTGGGGTCATGAGGAGTGGCCCATTATATACTTGCAAGTTGGGAGGGAGTTAGGGATAGCGGAAGTCTCTAAGGAATTTTGGAAACAAGATTTCCACAACCTTGAGAGGCTAGCTATTGTTAGAAAAAAGTCATTTATTACTGTCTAACAAAAACTTAGTTATGAGACCCTTCAGATGCATATTGGGGGTCATATGCTTGGGGGATAATTGCCAACATATATCTTGGGGAGTAGAGATAAAAGAGGTTTCCAAAGGAATTTTTATGTTGAAGTAGATTTACAGGATCCTTGGGGGTCAGGTTAAGATTGCCTTTTGCCCTTAGCAAAATAATAACATTGAGGCAGCGGAGTTCCGAGAGCACTGTCACTCTGCCTGTTTCAAGGCCTCGTCAGTGGGCTGTGGGAGGTAAAGAAATTTAATTTTTTTCTTGCCTTTGCTTCCACATCATTTTGGATTTCTAAGCAAGATCTAAAAGAAACTAAGTGTTAAGTCTTGCTAACTGTGCACCAGACAACTTACAAAAATTATGTCATTCTTTTTTATTTATTTATTTATTTATTTTTTATTTATTTGACAGAGAGAGACACAGCAAAAGAGGGAACACAAGCAGGGGGAGTGGGAGAGGGAGAAGCAGGCTTCCCGCGGAGCAGGGAGCCCAATGCAGGGCTCGATCCCAGGACTCTGGAATCATGACCTGAGCCGAAGGCAGATGCTTAACGACTGAGCCATGCAGGCGCCCCAAATTATGTCATTTCTACAAATATCTGCTAATATTGATAATACCATTTTCTCCATTTATAAAAAAGAAAATTGAAGGTCAAAGACCTTCAATAACTTACCTAAAGCCACAGAACTAGAATGCAGTAGAGTCAGAACATGCACCTAGGTGGTCTAACTCCAGAATTTAAGCTCTTACTATTACACAATACTTTGCTTAGAATCCTCACAACAGAAATACAGAATTGATGGTGCAGCTTATGCATTCCTCCTCCACCTGTCTTACTGGCAGCTACTGCACTATAGGTGAGCAAACAAGCTCTGGCATGTCTATGTTCTTTTGGTGGGAATTTAGTCATCTAGGTTTTACTTCTTGTGGTTATCATATATAAGTTTTTTTTCTTCTTTTTCTTCTTCTTCTTTCTTTTCTTTTTTGTAACCAAATTCATTCTATTTGTTCTTTTATACTCAAGCTAATGATTTTTTCCGTGATAGTTACAATAAAAGTCTAAGTCCTAAGTATGACATTCAAGACTCTCCATGAGCTGGTCCTCTCATAATTCCTGTTTCATCTTCTCTAATCTTTCCTCTTTTACTCAAAGCACCAGGCAAACCATATTAAGGATCACAGTGTGTGGGTGCCCTGTCTACGTATATTCTTATGATGCATTTTTCATGTAGAGTGGTGTTCCCATCTGGGATGAATTCTTGTCAATATTTCAAAAATCCTAGTACAGATGAACATTACCTGGAATAATAACTTCGGAGACTAAAATATTAAATTTCTTGGCTTCTGGCCAAAAATGCTTAGTATGAGAGTACTGATTTTCTCATCTGATTAGAAATTCTGATTAACAGGGTCCTGGGTGGCTCAGTCAGTTAAGCATCTGACTCTTGATTTCAACTCAGGTCATGATCTCAGGGTCCTGACATCGAGCTCCGCATTGGGCTCTGTGCACAGTGGGGAGTCTGCTCCATATTCTCTCTTTCCCTCTGCCCCTCCCCCCTGCATTCTTTTTCTCTCTCTTCTGTCTCTCTCTCTAAAAATAAATAAGTAAATCTTTAAAAAAAAGAGAGATTCTGATTACCAGTAATGTATGGCTTTTGCTAACAAATTGAGAAGTAAAGTATCTCTTGGTAAATGCACATTTATTTACTATGACAAAATCATTTTGAAAACAAAACTGGACAGGGGGAGAGATAGGCAATAAAAGTACGCGTTGGTGATAGAAAGTTTAGGAACCAATTGACCTATGGTGGTCTTTATTCTAGCACTTTTTCTTATTGAAATCCATCTCATATGCTTCTTCCTCCATGAAGTCTCCCTCTATGTTATCTAGGAGAAGTAACTCCTCCTTGCTTTTTGATCCTATGACACAGAGTATATGCTGTTCTCATAGAAACTTATTTCCATATTTTCTTGGCTGTAAGAGGATATCAAGTATAATCTGCATCGTTATCCTACATACCACAAAGAATGAAAAAAACACTATTAACTAAACTATGACACACCATCTCGATTTCAACAAGTGAAAAAGTACCCCCAAAAAAGTGTGTTACAGAATTAATTAGATACGGTATCATGAGTAATTTGCATTTCATTTCCTTTACTAGATCATTAAGAGGGAGCTGCTATGTCTTGTTTGTTTCTATTTGTCCAGGACCCTACACTTGCCTTACATGAGGTATATATTCAATGTGTGTAATATTGAATTGTTAGCTTAGAATTATCCTAAAGGACTCTGAAAGCTGGGTGACACACTAAGGCCCTTCATGAAATTTCATGCCCTGTTCCTGCCTTTTGCATATGCTTGTAGATCAGTCTATTTATAAATTAGACAATAAACAAGAAAGCATGTGATCCTAACAGAATTCCTCATCTACATATCAGTGAGAAGTAAACATTTTCACTAAAACATTATTTGTTAGATTTCTATTGAACCTTTTATTCAGATAAAACCTGGGGTGCTATATAGAGAATTTCATATTTGCAACTCGTGAACAATTTACTTTTGAAAATTGGGCCAAGAAAGGAAAAACATAGAGAAGCACAGGGAAAGAAGGAAAAATCCATTCAAAACTGAAATCTCTGTATTTTCCCCTAGAAGATACCATAGTCTTAGTGAACCAATGGATGTTTAATTAGCTGGATAGGTGGAAGGCTGATGGATAATATGTCAATCAATTATTACTACAATAATCCTACATTAGAAACTACATCAAAACCTCAGTGCTACATAATAATACAAAGTTATTTCATTCACATGGCTTGGTTGGGTCTTCTGCTGCCCTGGGATGGACTTACCCACATATCTGCAGGTCAACTGGGAGCCAGCGGGTCTAGGCTTGGCATAGCTGGGACAGCTAGACTGGAGTGGCTCTGCTCCACGTGCCCCTCATCTTCTTCGTGGGCCCAGGCACATGTTCTTCTCATGGCAATTGGCAGAGCACACAAACACAGGCAGAAACATATTAGGCTTCTTTAGACCTAGGCTCAGAACTGCACACTGTCACTTTGACCATACTCTATGGGCCAAAGCAAGTAACATATCCAAACTCAAGTCAAGAGGCAGGGAAATATACCCCCCCTCTTTAGAAAGGGGCTTGCAAAATCACATGTCCAAGGGCTTAGTTACAGGAAGTGGTGAAGAATTGGGGTCAATGATGCAAATAATGGCATCCTACAAATAAATACTGAGTTTACAAAGAATAATCACAAATATTTTCACATTTAATTTTACAACTAGACCAAAAGGGCAAAGCAGATATGATTATTCCTACTTTACTAAAGAAAAAATGGAAACTTGGAGAATTTAAGTAACTTATCTATGATATATACTATTAAATGATATGGAATTAAATCAGAATTATCAAGTATATTAAATAGATATATACTTTCAAGTGGTTCAGATAGAATTTAAACCATGCTACAATGGTTCTTTGTGGATTAGCACACACAGTTCCACTGTAGGCACAGGGTTGGCATGTTTCATTCAGTAAAGGGCTAGTTCAGTTTAGAAGAATAACAATACTGGGCTTCATCTTCAGGAATAATCAACCACACCCAAAGTTTCTAGTAAGTATGCTCTGGCTGGTTTCCACATTACATTTATAAACAAGAATTGGGGCTTGTTTTCACATAAATACATTAATTTGTGCAGAGATTGGGCTAAGAGTACAAAGAATGATGAAAATCCAAATTGGGAGAAGCACTGAAATGCAAACAGCATCACACACTGATAAACTGCTTATGGATTTTCTGTCTTCAACTGATTGGAAAAAAAAAACAAACTAGTTTGAGGTGACGAACTGTAACATGTTGGAAGTAATTGGTTTAGTAAGGAAAAGGGTGTTAATTTAGAAATATCAATATCACTACCCTCCTGGTGGATTATATATAGACAGAACAAAATCAGAGCTGCCTAATGATCTGATAGTTTATTGTTTCATTTGCCACCATGTATGTCCCAGACTTGGCACTCAGAATAAATGGGCTTTTGCATTTCTTCCAGAAACACAGGTGCCTTGCCATCTACTCACTGCCATTTATATACAGAGAGAGAAAGCATGAGAGTCAAGGTCACCTCATGAAATAGGGATCGGGAGTAGAAAATAAAAGGCAAATTGAAGTTTTCAGTAACTTTCCAAATAATCCTACCAATAATACTTAGTCAACCTAACCTTCAGAAGAAAGCTTCCCTGAGTTCCCTACTTATTCCCCCCAGGCTAGGACCCCTGTCATTTGAGCTCAGAGCATCCTACATTGTTCTTTTGTTGCATTATGTAAATTGCAATGATTTATTCATGGGACTCTCTTTATCATGCATGTTGCATCCTAGACCGTAAGCCTTATGAGGGGTGATCAGTAAGTTTCTGGTTCATCTTTTTTACCCTAGGACCCAAAAAAGTATGTGCCACGGAGTAATCACTCATAATATTTGTTAAATGAAAGGCTGATTCAACATCACCAGTTTTTACCACTTCTACCTTCCTACAGCATGTTCTCTGTGACCCAAAATGGAGGGGTATAAGAGGGAGCTTGGGGGGATATGATCTTGATTAGCTGCCCCATCCCCCTTTCCAATGCCTTCTCCCTGAGAGATCAAAATCCTTAACATAGCCCACAAGGCACTGGGTAGTCATGCCCCTCCCTTTTCTGTTTTTTGACTTCTCACTGTTAAGCTCCAGATGCATTTCCCTTCATTGTACTTCTTTCAGCTCCTTTAATACATTGCAACCCCACCTGCCCCAGGACAATTGCACATACCACCTTTTCTGCCCTGAATTCTGTGCACACCCTTGTCCCCTCGTAAATAACCTCTCAGCCACGAGTCCATAATCACCACTGGTAAGCCTTTCCTGACTCCCCAGACCAGCTCAGGCTTCCCATCAGAGTCTCATAGGATCCATACTGTCGCCCTCCTTGATAGCACAAACCACGCCAACCACAGTTGTTATTTTTCATTTGTTTCTGTGACCATTTGATTACTGGCTATGTTCCCCCTGGACTGTAAGCTTCATGAAGGCAGGGACTGTGATTATTTTTGCTTACCATGTAATACCCAGGATTTTTGCTCCACATCGAATGTCCAGGGCTTAGCCCTGTACCTGGCTTTTGGTCAGAACCCAGTTATTTGCTGACTGAGACAATCAATAAAAGAAACACACACACACATACACACACACACACATACACACACACACCTTTTACATGTCTTTTCTCTCTTCCTTAGGGATGAGCACCTATAGGCAATAGATGTGGTTCTAAAAATAACTTCTGTTGGTATACCAATAAATCTGAATTCAAGTGACCTTGGTTTTAGCCAAGGATCAAGTCCTCACCAGTTAACCATAGCCTCTCTGCTAATACAGGGCAAGAATTTTAACTCACTATAGGCCACCTATTTGCAATCTTTCGATTTATAAAAAGGCACAGAAATATATATCTCCTTAGAGAGAGACTTCTTTCAAGGTATCACTTCTTACTATCAAACCAATCATTAATGGGCTTTCTCTTTAGAATTCACTTACCAGGGTTTATCACTTGTCTTTTACAACTCCTTCTACGCCCACCCTGCCACATATGGTCACAGCTTGTTTGCAAAGACTGCTGATCATGCTTTCAAACAAAACTGTTCCCATATGCTGTGATTCATCCCCCCTTCCTGCCTTTGCTTCATTTGTTTTAGAATTGGAGTTTAATTTTGAAAGGGTTGCTGTGACAGGAAATGACTGGGGGAGGAAGAATTAGAAGAGGCGGATGGACGAGAGGAATGGTGCTTATTAAGCCCACAGCCAGGATCAAAGACTATTGGATTGGGAAGACCCCTTAAAGGAATACCAAATTCCCACTCGAGTCCTTCCTTCCAGTTTAAAGTAGGGGAGTGGGGGAAACACAGAAATGGAGAGGAGGCCTTGATTTCCGGGACACACAACAGTCCCATTATTTACATTACAACTGAATCCAACATATGATTCAGTCCCTGACCAGAGTGACATTTGGGAAGGTGGAAGCATTACTATCTCCAGAGAATATGAATAAAACCAAGGAATGTGTTGGGTGATTGCTGATTATAACTCAGTGCAAGACCTTTTAATGGAGTAAAATGTTTGTAATATAAAACTAACTTAGCGGGGTGCCTGGGTGGCTTAGTCAGTTAAGCGTCTGCCTTCAGCTCCAGTCATGATCCCAGGGTCCTGGGATTGAGCCCGGGGTTGGGCTCCCTGCTCAGCAGGGAATCTGCCTCTCCCTCTCCCCTCCTCCTCATGCTCTCTCTCTCTCTCTCAAATAATAAAAATTTAAAAAAACTAAGCATTCTTGGATAATTTATTCCTTCAACAAATACTATTCAGCATCCATTTTGTGCCATAGACCTTTGTAGGTATTGGGGATACAACCATGGGAAAAAAAACCCTGGTAGATACCCCTACCCTCACAGAGCTTACATTCTAATGGGTCAGGGTGGAGAATTAAACAACTCAGCAAGAAGACATATGTCAGAATTTAATATGGCTGTGGAGGAAGTAAGAAGGGAAGAGCATTAGGACGTGTGAGTGAGTGAGGTTGGATGCCTGGTGTTTTTAAAAGAGTAGTCAGAGAAGGACTATCATCTATCAAGAGAAGAAGTAAGCCCATGGGAGGTGGGAGATGCAATGCAGGCAGATGGAAGAGCAAGTGCAAAAGTCCTGAGGCAGTGACACACCTGGTATGCTCAAGGAACATCAAGGAAGCTAATATTACTATGGTGGAATGTAGGAGATAAAGTCAGACAGGTAAAAAGGGGCCAAGTTAGAGCTCTGTAAGCTAATTATGAGAACTGCATATTGTACTCTGTATGAGAAGGAAACAACTGAAGGGTTTTGAAAAATGAGTGACCTGATCTGAATTACATTTTTAACATCTTTTTTTTAAGATTTTATTTTATTTATTTTAGAGAGAGTGAGCAGGGGAAGGGCAGAGAGAGAAGGAAAGAAAGAATCTCAAGCAGATTCTGCTGAGCACAGAGCCCTTCACGGGGCTCGATCCTACAACCCTGAGATCATGACCTGAGCTGAAACCAAGAGTCGGATGCTCAACCAACTGAGCCACCCAGGCACCTCCTGAATTATATTTTTAAAGGTATACTCTAGCTGCTGTGCTGAGACCAGACCATAGGGAGGGGGACCATGACAGAAGCAAAGAGGTCAGTTAGACAGGAGGCTGCTGGAATAATCCAGCAAGAGATGGTGGCGCTCTGCAACACGGTTGCCAGAGTGGAAATGGTAAAAAAATTGTATTGGTTTTGGTGGCTGCTATAACAAATGATCACAGACTTGGTGCTTAAGCCAACAGAAATTTATTCTCTCTCGGTTCTGGAGTCCAGAAGTCCAAAAGCAGTATCACTGGACCCAAATCTATGTGTTAGTAAGGCTGTGCATTCTCTAGACCCCACTTCTTGCCTCTGGGAGCTTCTAGCATTCCTTGACTTGCGGCCACATAATTCCAATCTTCAAGGCTGGCATCTTCCAATCTCTCTTTGACCTATCTTCACATCCCCTTCTCCCCGGGGGGGGGGACCCCAAATTTCCCTCTGCCTCCTCCTTAAGGATACATGTGATTATATTTAGGTCTCACCTGGATAATCCAGATAATCTCCCTATCTCAAGATCCTTAACCAATACCCACCCCACCCCACACCTGCCTCTTTTAAAGCCGTTTCAGGTAATATTCACAGGTTCTAGGGATTACGGAATGAATCTCTTGGGGAGCGGGGGCAATTTTCCAGCCCACAATAGAAGGAGTAGGTCATGGATATTTCTTGAAGGAACAGCCAACAGGATTTTCTGATCAATTACTTGTTGGGTGTGAGAGAGGAGTAAAGGCAATCCCGAGATTTTTAGCCAGAACACCTGGACCTCAGAGGAAGCGTATGGAAAGAAAAGGTTCAAGGAAGAAGATTAGGAGCTCATTTTTTTTTTTTATATGTTGTTTGAAAAGTCTACTAAATATCCAAGTGGTGATTTAAGGAGGGAATTTGACATAAATCAGTATTCCAGAGGAGACCAGACAGGGATTATAAATTTGTGAATCCTCAGAATATGGGTAGAATTAAAGCCATAAGACAAAGTGAGATTATGTAGCACGTGCTTCTGAACTGTGTTCACTTGGCTAAACTGAAATATATCCCAAAATCTTTTTCCTTGTATGGTTTCAGATTAGTACTGACCAAAAAAGGTATGTGCATGAAATTGCAAGGCAGAAGTGAAGCCGCCATCACTACTCTCTGAAGGGTGTGTGCTTAGATGCTGACAGAGGTACTGCTGAGCTCCAGCTCGTGCCCTTCTCTCCCACTCTGCATCCAACTCCTCTTCCCAACTGTTGGCCCTCTTGGCCAATAGTGGCCCCAAGCCCACCACCAGACTCAGCGGCAATGGCCTTCCATATGGACTTCTCCATCTTACCACAGTCCCATAGTAGCAGGTGGATATGCCTCTGGAAGCCCCAACTCTGTCCCCCACCCCAGTGCTTCCTAGTTAGGGACTCTGCCCCCATCTCTTCCTGCCCCCTTCCAGGCCTTCCTTCCCAATTGTATAAGGTCTTATTCCAACAATAAATCCCAATCCCACTGTGGTTGTGCCTCTCTGGTTAAACCTTGACTACCTCTATACTCAGGGAGTGAATCCGGACAGGGAAGAGTTTAAGAACTGAGCCCTGGGGCTTTCCAATGTTTGGAAATCAGAGAGAAAAGGAGGAATCAGTGAAGAAAACTAAGCAGCAGTGGACATTGTAGCACCTGGAGTTTATCCATTTGGGGAGGGGGTGTCTTAAAGAAAAAGAATATTATAAATAAAAATTAAAATTAAATATAAAAATATACCTTTTAATATATAAATATACATTCTAAATATACACTTAGAAAAGAGATCACATCAAAGTACATTTTTAAAAAGCTGGCAAATACAATAAATCATAGTTTATCTCACTCTTGATATACCCCTATAATGCTTTTATCCCTACATTTTTTGGCAGCATACTTTTTGATCACCTCTTCTTATTACAATTATTTTCTACAGTAATTTCCAAAGAGAAAATAGAAAAGCAGTCATTCTTCCTTCTAGCATGACTGATCTCCGTTTTCAAATTATTTCTAGTTTCTATGCATAAAATGCATAAAATCGGTGTCTTCACAAACAGGCTTCCTTGCTGTTTGTAACCCACTTAGCAGTCTGAGCTCCACCAACACGAGAATCTTCTAAGTTTGGGTTGCAGCCATGCTCTCTGAGTTGCTGTCTCCTGCCGACGCCGCCCGGATGGTCTCCCAGATCCATGACCTGGCTGCTGCCAGTGTGGCCACCGCCCTCAGAGAAGTCAAGCTCAGTGGTGTCGCTGCCGGCGGCCCCGTGGGCAAGAGGCTAGGGCAGGAGCTGATGACCCTCATGATGGAATTTCTGCCTTCCCTGAATCAGACAACCTTTTCAAATAGGTGGGGATGATCCATGGAGCAGCTGGAGTAGTGCATGAGACCTGAGCTATCATGGGCTCTCCCTGGAGCTCCCCAGTGGCTACCCTTACAACACGCCCATAGGGAAGTTCCTCATGCCCCGCTACCACCCCAGTGTGGACATCCAGGGGGACATCTGCCTGGACATCCTGAAGGACCATCCTGCCGTCCATCCAGAGCCTGCTAGGAGAACCCAACATGGACAGCCCTTCGCACACACATGCTGCCGAGCTCTGGAAAAACCCCACAGCCTTTAAGAAGTGCAAGAAACCTGCTCAAAACAGGTCTCTAGCCAAGAACCCTGACTGTCCAGCCTCTCTGCTTGTGTTGTCTTTTTATTTTCTCCTTAGATGGTCTGTCCTCTCCGTCATTTCTGTCTAGGACTCTGTGTCTTAAGCTGTGGTGTCATTTTTGCTTTGTTTCTGTTTTTTAAATTAAGTCTCTGGTTTGAGCCCTTGTGATGAATGTATTAAATAAATACATTGGGGCTGTTTTTACCAAAAAAATCTTCTAACTTTGATTTTGGACAATCCTTATTTTTAAAAGGATTTAAAATAAGAAGTACATGTATACTTGCATATTCTCTTGTATTCCTGATTAGGAGAAAACTTCCAATTTTGAAAAGGCATCAAAGAATTGAATTTTATAGGAAGAACGTATTATTTTACACATCTGGTGATAAGAAGGATTTTCCAGACTGCACTGCTTTTCCAACCGTGTGCCATGAGACAGATACCTTAATATCATGATTTGATTTCTGAGCAACACTTTTGTGTCTTGATGCCAGTTAAGTCAGGACACTAGGCAGTAGGAGTATTTTTCAAAGCCACTCCTGCTCCAGAAGGATAGAGATAACGCCACTATACACAAAAGAAACTACAAAAGAACACAAATATATCCCACTAAACCCAAACTAAAGGTATCTCCGACTCAACTTCCTCTAAGCCCCATCTCCAAAGGGCTTGTAGCCTTCCAACATTCCAATACCACCAGACACAAAGGGAAAATTTGACCTTTCTAACCTGGAAACTTTCAAACATATACACAAATAGACAGTATAGTGTGGTAAATTCCCTGTAGTCTCAGTAGTTGGGGCAAAGCAGAGCTTCAAGCGTGCCCTGTGAACAAGTTTGCTCGATCAGTTTAAATAGCACACCGTGGCAGGACGCCAAGGCCTAGCACCTGTCAAACTTTGTTTGGTGTATCACCCATTTTAGAAATGAAAGGACTGATTCTGAAAGGCCTGATTCCAAGTGAAGCCATATAAAAAGCTTAGTTTTGTCATTTATTTCCTGAAACACTGCCACCTGTAATACTGAGAGATTTCATTGGTGTGTATGTGTGTAAGGAATTCATCCATCTGTATGAAAATTTCTGTAGAGAACTTCTCTCTACTAAAGGCCAAAACCCTTGTCAACCACCAGCATTTGTGCCCAGAGACCAGCCTCTGAGACTACGGATGAACCCTATATGGGTTCCTAACTAAGGTGAGAACAGAAAGAGGCAAAGCCACTGATGATCATATGGAGCTACCTAAGGCCCCGGCTACTCATCTGACAGAACAGCCTCCAGGTCCTTTTAACTCACATGTCTTGCCGAGTCCTGGCTTTGGCCAAATTAAGGCAGTTTTTCCTTCATGTTTCTCAATCTGCCCTACACTTCTCCTGGTCCTTTTTTCCAAGTAAGCTTTGTTCCAAGAAAATACATAATATGGTTAAAACAAATAATCAGACAGACTCTGAAAAGACTAAGCAAAGCCTCAGAACCATCAGAACCTAGAGAAGGAGGAGGGAGGAAGAAGAGGAAGACAGTGTGAATCTTGCCTTGCACTGTGGTAGCAGCAGGTGCTAAGGATGGGGAGAACCGAGCTGGTGAATGGATGGATTGACCTCAGTTTGTTTGCTTGCACCAGTGTCATCTGCTGCCAGCATCACAGTGGCAAGGAAAGGGAACATCTCAGGGATTCAGGATTCCCTGCTCTGTCATACGCACAGTTCATATCACAACCCTATTGCAACTGTCTTCATTCTAGTATGGTCCATTCCATACTAGTTGCAGCTCAATTTGTTTGAAATGCCGCAGCCAAAACAGCGTCTTCACCTCTTCCCTGCCAGACTCTGCCTTAGGCTGGGCTTCCTAAAGGTAGGACCAGGAGCCTACCAAATACTTCCAGGTCCTTCCAGGGAACACCGTGGATAACCCTGCTATTCTGGTGTCTACCCAGCCCCCTCCCCTTCCCTCAGAAAACCAGCTCTCCCCCATCACTCTCCCATCTCAGGACATTTCTCCAAAGCTTACCCTCTTGACTAGAACTGACTGCCCACCCGAACTCCCCATCTGTCTCCTGCCATCAGTCATCAACCTCAAATTCATGCAGGAAGTCTTTTGCCCACAGATTGAACAATGACATTGATTTTCAAGTGCCTGTCTCTCTGACATTCTCACTTGCTGTCCAAAGAAAGTGCCTTCCCCTAGCCTCCTATGACCCTTCCCACATTGGCCTTTTTCATTCTCAAAGGGCAACAAAAAGAAGTGGCTTTGCTATTTCACATCCCAGAAGATGGATGATCAGATCTATGAAGTCTGTCCCAATATGAGGTTAAATGTGGAAATAACCTTGACATCTGGAAACAGAATTTTCGCCCCAAAATTTGGCTTTGAAAGACAGCTGAGCTACTGAGTGTGTCACAAAGACTCAGGAGGACTGAAGACAGCCTGCAGTTTTTTGTTTTCAATCAGCATTTGGAAATTGTGACAATACACAATTTTCTCTAAAATTTTTTCTTATAAGAGTAACAAGGCAGTAAAATTATTGTAGGAAAATTGAAAAACACAAAATAGATTACAAAAGAAAATAAAACCAACTCTAATCCCACTAAATGGAAGTAACTATTAATGTTTTAGCGTATTGCTTGCTTGTGTTTTTCTCCTACGTAATGCATAACTGTAGTTTATTTATATACATATAATATGAATTGCTTATTAACATCAATAGTTTCAATTATATTTTTGAGTATCCTCTGCATCCCTGAGAATCCTAAAGAATCGTGTTATACTTCGTTACGTGAATAGTTAATTTTTTTTTAATGAGTTAAGTGATATCTGACTACTCTTGTGGGAAGGTTCTGAGATCAACAGAGCTAAGTGCTGATCTACTTGGTGCCCCTCAGCAGCTTGACAACCTTGGGCAAGTTTCTTAAACCCTGTGTGCCGCCGTTTCCTCTCATTTAAAATGAGGATAATCATAGTATGTACGTTGGTGGGGGTGACTGACTGGCTTGGTCAGTAGAGTGTGTGACTCTTGATCTCAGGGTTGTGAGTCTGAGCCTGATGTTGGGTGTAGAGATTAGTTAAAAATAATAAAATCTTAAAAAAAAATAATAGTATCTACTCTGAAGTCCTTATGCAGCAAGGAAAGGGGAAATAGTGTTAAGTGCTTAGACTAGTGTCTGGCATGCAGTAAGTATTAAATAAAAGTTATTCTTATCCTCATCATTTTTGCATTACTTCAATACTTTTTAACGAGTGAGTACATTTATAATAAGGTGCTGATCCAATAATAAAACTATTCAAAGGCTGATAAGCATTATGGTTGAACAGCATATTATTATTATTTTTAAAGATTTTATTTATTTGACAGAGAGAGACACAGCGAGAGAGGGAACACAAGCAGGGGGAGTGGGAGAGGGAGAAGCAGGCTTCCCGCCGAGCAGGGAGCCCGATGCGGGGCTCGATCCCAGGACCCTGGGACCATGACCTGAGCCGAAAGCAGACGCTTAACGACTGAGCCACCCAGGCGCCCGTGAACAGCATATTAAAGGTTTTAGCGAATTGGAAGTTGAACAGCAAACATTTCCTGAAGGCCATATAGTGTAATGGGCAAGAGGATGACTTTTGGATGAAGACTAAGGTTTAATCCCTGATCATTGTGATAAGCATTGCTGTAGTTAACAAAAAGGGCCTATACCTGTTCTTAAGAGTTTTGCTTCTATTAGCTCTTAAGTCTCACAACAACCTGAAGACGTATGTACTATTATTAGCAGGACACTGAGGCACATGAATTATGAAACTTACAGCAAGGCAACAGGCTAATAAAAGGCACAGCGAGCATTTGAACTCAGATGACCTTAGTCAAGAGCCTCTGCTGTTACCCTAGTCCCCCCTTATCCATAAGGAATAGTTCCCAAGACCCCAAGGATACCTGAAACCACAGATAGTACTAAACCCTATATCTACCACATTTTTTCCCATACATACATACCCAGGATAAAGTCTAATTTATAAATTAGGCATAGTAAGGGATTAACAACAATAACTAGTAATAAAATAAAACAATTATAACAATATACTGTAATCACAGTTGTGTGAATGTGGTCCGTCTCTCAAAATATCTTTCTGTACAGTTGACCCTTGAAAAACACAGGTTTGAACTTACGGGGTCAAACTTATATGTGGATTTTATTTTTTATAAATAGTACAGTACTACACATGTATTTTCTCTTATGATTTCTTTAACATTTTCTTTTCTCTAGCTTACTTTATTATACAAGTACAGTATATAAAACATATAACATACAAAGTATGTGTTAATTGACTGTGTTCTCGGTCAGGCTTCCCGTCAACGGCAGGTTATTAGTAGTTGGATTCTGGGAGGTCAAAGTTACACACGGATTTTTGAGTGGGTGGGTTCGGCGGGTCAGCTGTATGCACTCCCCTTTCCTCTTGTGATAATGTGAAATGATAAAATGGTGGGGCGCCTGGGTAGCGCAGTTAGTTAAGCGCCCGACTCTTGGTTTGGGCTCAGGTCAGGACCTCAGGTCGGGCGATCGAGCCCCGCCTCACGCTCCCTGCTGGACTGGGCGAGGAGCCTGCTTGGGATTCTCTCTCCCTTTCCCTCCACCTGCTTCCTCTCTCCTAAAAACAAAACAAAAAAAGGTTACATGGAAACCAGACGAGATGAAGGGAGGAAGATGACGTAGCATGTGACGTATGACGTAGCGCCAACTACCATCCCCGTTCTGACGCTGCATGAGAGGAGGATCGTCTGCTTCCGGCTGCGGTTGTCCCAGTAACTGGGAAAACGAGACTGCAGATAAAAGGGGACTACTGTACGTTGTTACGTATTTGAAAAACTTATTTAATATCAGTGAGTCTTGTTAGGTAGTTTGTGCCCTTTTCCTTGTGGATTTGAAGAAACTGTGTTCTTGGTATAAGCCCTTTGTCACATGCGTTAGAAGGATCTTTTCTTACTCTTTAGTTTCCCTTTTGACTAACATAATGGGGTCTTTTTATGAATAGTTCTTAATTTTAATGTAAACCCAAAACATCAACATCAACATTTCCCCATATAATTGGTGAATGTTGTGCCTGTATTATCGTCTAGAAGCATTGTGATTTTCCTTTATAATTTACTTGGAACTTTTTTTTTTTTTAAGATTTTATTTATTTGACAGAGAGAGACACAGTGAGAGAGGGAACAGATGCAGGGGGAGTGGGAGAGGGAGAAGCCTTCCCGAGGAGCAGGGAACCCGATGCGGGGCTTGATTCCAGGATCCTGGGACCATGACCTGAGCCGAAGGCAGACGCTTAACGACTGAGCCACCCCGGTGCCCCAGAACTGACTTATTTAAATATGGTGTGAGGTAGAAGGCAGGAGACATTTTATTCCCATATGGATATCCAATTGACACAACACCATTTATATTGAAAGACTGCCTTTCTCACTGCCCTTACAGCATCACGCTTTCCCCATAAATAAAGGGTCTTTATTTATGTGAGTTTATTCCTGAATATTCTATTCTATTGCTATTGGTTCATCCTGTACCAACATCATAGTAATTGTGGCTTTAGAATAAATTTGCCAATTTCTTCACTATTGCTGACCGTTTGCATTTCCATATAAAGTTTAGAATCAACTTGCCAATTTCTCTAAAATGACCTGCTGGGATTTTGATTGGAATTGCACTGAACCTATAATTTAATTTGGGAAGAGTTAAATTTTACAACATTGTCTCTTTATTCTGTCTTCCAATCCACAAACATGGTAAATCCTTCCGTTTATTTCTATTTTCTTAGTTTCTTCTAATGATACATATAGCTTTTATAAAAAATAAAAAAAAAACAGGTTTGTTCCTAGACATCTGATATTTTGAGCTGTTATTGTAAATGGTATTATTTAAGTTTCGTTGTTTCTCCAGTACAATGTTGAATAGAAGTACAGAAGTCAGCATCAGGCATTCTTGTGTCCTTCCCCATCACAGGTAGGAAGGCTATAATATTTTGCTGTTAAGTGTGTTAGCTGTAGGTTGCAGGCATGGATTTTTATGGTTTTCTCCTCTACTAATTTCCCTTCTCCATCCATTCTCCATCCTCTGTAAAAATTTCTCAATGTCTCTTACTTGCTTTTCTCACCTCTTTTATTTTAATTTTATTTATTTACTTGAGAGAAAGAGTGTGTGAGAGAGAGAGAGCACAAGCAGGGGGAGCTGCAGAGGCAGAGGGAGAAGCAGGCTCCCAGCTGAGCAGGGAGCCCGATGCGGGGCTCGATCCCAGGACCCTGGGATCATGACCTGAGCCGAAGGCAGACGCTTAACGACTGAGCCACCCAGGCGCCCCTCTCACCTCTTATCCCCTCTTTGTCCTTGTGGGTTTATACATTTTTTATTTAACTTTAGTGAAGTTCAAAAAGGAATCAAGGTAAACATGTTGTTGGGGTGCCTGGGATTACTCGGGGTTGCCTAAGAGGGTCCTTCAGCAAGTGGGGAGCTGAATTTGGCAGAAAACCAGAATGTTAATTTATAAAAAAAATCATTTGAGGGGCACCTGGCTGGCTTCGTCAGTAGAGCGTGCAACTCTTGATCTGGTGATTGTGAGTTTGAGCCCCACACTGGGTGTAGAGATTACTTAAAAAATAAGTAAAAATTAAAAAAAAATCATTTGCAGTAAAGATGGCTTCTGGCACCTCAAAGTGAGATTCTGATTAACGAGAAATACAATTTCTTTATTATTTTAGCACTTACGGAAGCTACAATCGATGTGTGTGACATATTACAAGAAACTTAAAAAAAATCTGCCAATTTAGGAAACACTGAATTTTCATACAGTGTATTAAGTACATTTTAATTAAAAAATGGATTTTTTTCATGTCTACTCTTGTGGGACTTCTAATTCGGCATGATAGGTTCAACACATGTTTAGCTTTTTTTTTTTTTAAGATTTTATTTATTTGACAGAGAGAGAGAAAGAACAAGCAGGGGAAGTGGCCAACAGTGGGAGAGCGAGAAGCAGACTCCCCGCTGAGCAAGGAGCCCGACGTGGGGCTCAATCCCAGGACCCTGGGATCATGACATGAGCCTTTGCTTACATAACTCCTATGCCAAAGAGTTTATCATTTCTCCCATGTGTAGAACCAAATATTTATCTCGACTTAAAGGAGAATCACTTAGGCTTGCATACTGAAAAAAAAAAAAAAAAAAAAGGAAAACCCAGTGGCTTAAATAAAGCAGGGGTCATTGTTTTCATATAAGAAGGAGTCCAGGTGTGGATCATCCCGGGCTGGTCTGGCGTCTCCATGGTGCTACCAGTAACTGCCCTATTTCTAGATGTCTGCTCCTTCACTTTCAGACCAAGCAGGACCTTCAGCACCACATTTGTAAGAAGTGTCCTCCCCTCCGGGCAGTGCTTCAGCAGTCCAGGAAAGGTGAAAGGAAAGTGCCAAAGGCATGGCTTATTGAGTCTGCCCCTCTATAAAGAGCATATTCCCAAAAGCCTCACCAGGCAACTTGCTCTTACATCTCATTGGCCAGACTAGTTCACCTAACCACAAAGACTGAAGTCAATGTTTCATTGGGCCACCCTGAACAAAACAGGCTCTGGGGTGCCTCTGGCTGATGCAGTGCCAGGGCTTGTTGGGGAAAGATAATTGATACTGGGTCAGCAAACACAGAGTCCGTTACAAGAGTTTACTTGTTTTCCCCTATTGGTTCCTTTCCCCCAGGAGAGAAGAGTAGTCAAAGCCCTTGACAATAACTAAAAGCTCAAGGGACCAACTCTGAACCGTCTGGGAAGGAATGGGCATTAGGACGTGAAGTCAAGAACAAAGGAATCTCTGAGAACGTACAGAGAAAGCAGAGTGGACTCCTGCTTCCCTTGGCGCGGGAAGCTTAACGAGGGCCCCCAGGAGGACCTCCAGCTTCTGGTGGAGCTAGGAGGCTGGCAGAGGGACAAGAGCAAGTTGAAGATCAGAATAGAAACAGCTGTTGGCTACACTTGTCAGCCCTCAGGGAATCACTTGTGTGCATGTTCTGTGGAACAACTGCATTTGATCCACACACATGTACAAATCATTGCCTCCTTCACTTTCTAAGTGCTTGGAATTATTTCTTTCTTCTTTAAGCCCCATATTCACTAGGCTACACATGGCTAGGTGCCTGAACTTGCAGAACTACCAACTCGGTACACACAAGCCATAAACTGCTTACTCGTTACTCTAGAACCCTCATTTTGGGGGGACCTACCACAGACTTCTACCTTGCGCCAGGCCCCAGACTAAGCATATTGCTTTTTATCCCTTGTCCTCAGAATAACCTTAAGGGTATTGCAGTTTTTAAGATGAGAAACTTGGGGTTCCAGACGGACCAGTAGCAAAGTTCAAATCCACATCTGCTGACTGATTCTGAAAGCAGGAACATATCACAAAAGCCTCTGTCCTCAAAGCCAGAAAAAAGCTAGTCTAACTTCCTTTTTTTTTTACAGAAGAAAACACACACACAAACACACACACACACACAGAGCCCTGAGATGTCAAGGACCTGGCCCAGAGTAGCAGTTGTAGAAGGCATAGTGGATATCTAAACCCAGTCAACTCATTCCTTTTTTTAAATATATATACATATATTTAAAAGATTTATTTACTTATTTATTTGACAGAGAGAGACACAGCGAGAGAGGGAACACAAGCAGAGGGAGTGGGAGAGGGAGAAGCAGGCTTCCTGCTGAGCGGGACCCCGACGCGGGGCTCGATCCTAGTACCCTGAGACCATGACCTGAGCCAAAGGCAGACGTTTAACGACTGAGCCACCCAGGTGCCCCAATATATATTTTTTTAAAGATTTATTTATTTATTTTGAGAGAGAGAGAGAGCACATGTGGGAGGGGCAGAGGGAGAGACTCTGCTTAGTGCAGAGCCTGATGCAGGGCTCTATCCCATGACCCTGAGATCATGACCTGAGCTGAAACCAAGAGCTGGATGCTCAACCAACTGTGCCACCCAGACACCCCTGAGTCAACTCACTTCTTAACAAAAGTAAGAGTCTACATAACTGATGCCTTTAGTGTTTGGAGTGTTTAGGTCCACTTGTTGCCAGAGGTGGAGATCATTTTCAAGACATTTCATTAACTACATTAAAGTTTTTACTTTCTAGACTAACAAAACACATAGCTTAAAAAAAAAAATCATGTCCTGGATGTAAAGAGCTAGGGGAACTTGCTAGGAACTAGCTCTAGTCACATTTTAGCTTGATGATTTTGCTGAAAACCAAAACCAAGGCAAAATGTCTTTAAATTCATCCAAATAAACTTTTCCTACTTCATCTCAGAGGAACCAGTTAGGAGGCAAATGAGGACCCCTTCAGGAGGCCAGGTGACCCACCGCTCTGCTGCTTGACACTCCAGTCATCATCTGTTCCTTAGGGGAAGCGTTCCCTGACCTGCCTTTCTAAATGAAATTCCTCGTTACAGCACATTTGGGATTCTGCTTCTGGCCACGGCAGATTAACAGGTACTGGACTAGCCCTCCTACAGCAACAACTGTTAACAGTGAACAAAATATATGGAATTACAGTTTTTGGAAGTCAGGCAAACGGCAGCACAAGACCATGATCCCTAAGAGATGAGCCCCATGATACCCTTTCTGCAGGCACTTTCTAGACTGTGGCACGAGGAGGAAGCCAAACAGAGCACAGCAGTCTTGCAAAGCTGAGGAGACAGAAATTGGGAAGTTTGGACTAGTATGACAGTTTGAAAGTGCAGGGCAAGGTACATAGAGAAGGGAGCTGTGCAGGAGGCATTCCAGATATCTGCAGGTGGCCCCCTTGAGGCTTCAGCTAAATATCAGGCTACTCATCTTAGGACAGTACTCCGGGAGGCTGATCAAAGACGCTGCAGATGGGGGGTTGAACAAATACTGGAGCCTGCATAGGTCTGGGACATGTTCAAGGACTGACCAGTCAGAGTGGAGAAATGTCACTGGCCCCAGGCACTCAATAGAGACCCCAGAGGAGCTATTCTAGACCTACACTAACACAGCTCTAAACCTGCCCTTGAGCATATTAAGATGATCTGCAAATTCACTACCAGCCAGAACAAAATTCAACACTGTATTAAAGAGGCTACAGAGTCTAAACACTCAACTATGTAGCATCCGTGATTTGTAGCATACGATAAAGAATTTCTAGACATGGAGAAGCAGCAAGATATGATCCATAACCAGGAGAAAAGCAGCTAATTGAAAGACCTAGAAATGACAGAGATGATAGAATTAGCAGATAAAGAATTCAAAACAGCTATATATCTACATTTTTAAACAGCTGTATCTTTAAATAGGCAAAATATTTGAATAGACACTTCACTGAAGAAGATCTATGAACATTAGCATATTGACACATTATTCATTAGAGAAATTAAAACCACAATGAGATACCACTACACACCTATTAGAATGGTTAAAATTTATTTTTTTGAAGATTTATTTATTTGAGAGAAAGACTGTGAGTGGGGGGAGGGACAGAGTTAGAGAATCGTCAAGCAGACTCCTCACTGGGCACGGGGCCCGACGTGAGACTTGATCTCATGACTCATGAGATCAAAACCTGAGCTGAAACCAAGAGATGGATGCTTAGCTAACTGAGCCATCCAGGCGCCCCTAGAGTGGTTAAACTTTGAAAAGACTGACCATGTCAAGTGTTGGCATAGATATGGAAGAACTGGGACTCTCACACTCTTTTGCTAGGAATAAAAAATATTACAAACACTTTGGAATACAGTTTGAAAATATATTAAAAAAATAAGCATATACCTACTATATGATCCAGCCATTCTACTCCTAGGTATTAATCAAGAGAAAAGGAAGTATACGTTCACATATTAAACACTTACACATCTATAGCAGCTTTATTTATAATAACTCCAAACTGGAAACAAACTATATGTCCATTAAAAGATGGGTAGATAAACAAATTGTGGCATATGTTATGTCAGGAGCCGTGAAAGGGTTTGAGAGCTCATGCTGATTTTTTTTTTTTTTTTAAGATTTTATTTACTTATTTGACAGAGGGAGACACAGCGAGAGAGGGAACACAAGCAGGGGGAGTGGGAGAGGGAGAAGCAGGCTTCCCGCCGAGCAGGGAGCCCGACGTGGGGCTCGATCCCAGGACCCTGGGATCATGACCTGAACCGAAGGCAGACGCCCAACGACTGAGCCACCCAGGCGCCCCGAGATCTCATGCTGATTGCAAGCTAATAAGGTATCTCATCACCGCTTCATAGACACAGAGAGATGTAGGACTTCTGAGTCACAGACAAAAGACAGCTTATTACCATGGCAGTAACATAGCCAGAGTAACATAACTGTCTTTTCTCTGAGCTGCAGTCCCACTGGGTGACACGAAGAGAGCCAAGTGTTGCCTGCACACTCAGTGGGGTGTACCCTCGTAGCGGAGGAAATGTTGAGATTTGGAAGTCCTGACTTTATTTAGGACCTACTGGTAAACCAGCCCATTCTCTCCTCTGGAAGAGGTCCCTTGCCAGGATTGATCAGGGACAGACTTTGAAAGGAGTAACATGATTGATCACTGATCATGATGTGTATCTGTTATTTACCTAGTGACCTGGGGACTAAGGAGATCTACCTGTGAAGTTCACAATTTGTGCAATTACTGTCAGTTCAAAAAGCCTGGCAAATTCAGGCTCAGTTAGTCTTTTACCTAAGACTATTGCAATCCATGCATCTTAAACCCCTCCAAGTTAATGATAACCGCCCCAACAAGGCCTACTTCCAATATTACATCTGTGAAATCTCCCCCAATTTTTCCACTTTGTCAGAAGCCATCAGTTTCCCTCTGGACTCCCGCAGATCGTGGCATATATATTAGCTATGTCACACAGATCGCGAGAGCCCAGTGATCCGTTTATACATCTCTGTCATTCACTGGAATGTGAGGGGCACACAGTAAGAACCCAGTAAATCTTTGTTAAAGGAACAAACAAAAGAATTACATAGAATACTTAGATGATAAGAAATAGTATTCTAGGTTCCAGAAAGGTGAATATTGAGATATAAACGACAGAATATGGTTAATGCTATTTTATCCCTTTTCAATAGATCATTGAAAAGTAGGCAGAAAATCAAAACCAAAGGTCTGAGAGGCTAATTTGAACAACACCCGGGATCATAAACTCTAAAGAACGGTACACACTTCAGCATTCTTAGCTCCTCCTGAATTTCAAAAGCAAGTGAAAAGTTTCCTTATGTGTCTGATTATTACAGACTCTACTTCCCCGAGAACTAACCAGTGACAAATTATACCTATATTGGCACAAGAGCCAAGATAAATAGCAGCCTATAGGCCCCTCTTAAAAAGCCAAACCTTTAAAATTGGAGAGTAATCTACTTTTTAAAAATTCCTTGGGTTACTGTAACATAAAGTTTGATGTCTTATTACTTCCCAGTGTACACAATATGCTCTCCTCACACGGAGGATCCCTGCAGGCTTCGTAGTTCTGGGCCCACCGGCACTGCCACTCCCGTCAAAAGACATTCCAGAGTTAATGTCTTCATTCATTCATTCAAATTCCAGCATGAATTTGCTTTGGGGACGTGATAGACACATCAGAAGTTGCCAGAGAAGTAAGGAGGTGACCCTTTTGTCATCAGAGACCAAACGTGAAACCGGAACGACTGCAAATGTGCAAATCAGGCTGGTTTGAGAAGGATTTTTCCCCTGAGACACAAGCTTTTAAAAAAGACACTAAGATGATAAATACTTATTTTTATTTAAAATACCCCTTTTTTCCCAACATCACATATTAAATTTCAATAGCCTCATTTACACTGTGCTCTCCTGCCACCAGGCTGTTCTGAGCCCGGGTTCTATGATCTACAGAGAGATCCTGGCAGATTCGCTTCCAACTCTTTCCTCTCGCCCCTGATAACAGTGATGAGGAGGATAACAATGCCGGGCGGTTTTAAGGCCCTTAGGGTCTTTATACACCTGGCCCCACTGGGTGAGTCTCTCTTGGCCAATTGTTAGAGCCGAAACCTACAAGGGCAGCAACATGGCAGAGGGATTCACTGACTTGACCCTGCTGAGCCCTTTATCCCTCCAGGGTGTCAGCAATTCTGAACCAATGAATCAAACCATCTTGACAGGCTTAGGCCATTTAGACCATCTACTCTAAAAAGAAACAGAAGAAATTAAAAGGCTTTAAAAATATCGTAGTTGAAGGAAATGCCATTCTGTAGCTGGCAGGAGCCGGCAAAATTAGTTTTCTTGATAAACTTTCAGGAATTTCCTGCTTAAATTTTTGGAAGCAAGTTTCTGCTCCTCCTTGTCCATATGGTGATTTTAATTATTCAAACTGAAAAGCATTGTCCGATAAAGGATAACAATTCTGAACGAAGTGCCATTTTGAAAATGACCCACATTTTCATATAGATCAAAGTCACTGGAGTTTTCCAAGTAAGACATGTTACTGTTTCTTGTCTAGCAACTGCCCAATTCCGTTTTCTTAGCTCCTTAGAATATGGATCTAACCAAAGCCAAGGATTTGGGTGTGTCTCCCACGTAAGGAAGTTACCCTCAGAGGGAAAAAGGAAAAACAAGTCTTCATAGATAGCAACATCATCCTGATTCCCCAAAAGCAATTCCACGTGCTTGTCCTTTGGATCAGTGACGAACATCATCACTTCCCCGTGTGAAATGCAGCGCAGACATTGTAAGGCTAGAACAAGCCAAGACCAGGGGAAATTTAAGCACAGCATAGACTCAAGCCTTCTGCGTCTTTGTCTTCCTCCCACAGAGTTCTCCAAGCGGTAACACAATTTTGATTGGGACATAAGGGGACAATAAGAAGTGTTGGAGGAAAGAGATCTGTTCTGGTTCTGATGGCTCGACATCACTTTTCATTTTTTCTGCCCTCTTGGGTAAACTGATCCAGAGAATGCCTTTGATCTTTCCCTCTCTCTCTCTCTCTCTCGCTCTTTTTTAAATCTTACTCCTGCTAGCTTTTCTGCCCACCTGTAAAGCCCGAGGAGAACGGGATTGTAAAGTCAGTGTTGGGTTTTAACCGTTTCAGGTTCCTTCATCCAACCTCAGAGCTGACACATAGGTGCTCAAGGAAAGCTTTTTTTTTTTTTTAAGATTTTTAAAATTTATTCATTTGACAAAGAGAGAGTGCACAAGCAGGGGGAGGGGCAGTGGGAGAGGGAGAAGCAAGCTCCTCGCTGATCAGGGAGCCCGACATAGTACTTGATCCCAGGACCCTGGGATCATGACCTGAGCCGAAGGCAGACGCTTAACCAACTGAGCCACCCAGGTGCCCCCACCCTTTTTTTTTTTTTTAAGATTATTTATTTATTTATTTGACACACAGAGAGAGGGAACAAGCAGGGGGAAGGGCAAGCTTTTTGTAGGGAGATTCAGGGGTGGTGCCAGGGTGAATGAAGAATGGTCGGATAGGATGGATGCATGAAAGGAAGAAAAGTTTTCTTTTTTGAAGGAGAACACTTTTATTCTGTTGACGGCCAGTTGAACTGGCTCAAGCTCAAAAAGCTGAATTTGATGAGTAGGGGAATACGGTATTTAGTACCAGGGACTGCTACAGCCCAGGATATATTCAGGAGCAAGGCCAAAATCTCAAGCCGTCACTCAGAAAAGCAACAGTAGGAGCTGGGAAGTGGGTCACCAGGAACCAAGAGAGAGAGCAGATGCCGGAGGAACTGCATCTCTGGGATCCTATGCATCTTCAGTTCACAACAAAGCTTCACTGCTTTAGGCCAAACTCCAGGCCTCACCAGCTCTGCCCCCGAGGTCAGCCACCTTTGGAGGAGCAGGTCCACCAGGTAAAATAAGGAAATCAGTAAGCCTCCAGCCACACAAACCCTCAGATACGGAGACCCAGGGGATGGCTAACAGGCCCTCACCACAGTATTCTCCCATCTTAGACCCCAGTGAGTTTGGTCAGGCTCTGAGGCCCTGGAAGCAGTAAGAACAGCAGCTCCAACCATCAGACTGACATGAGATAAGATCTTATAAGCCAGAATGTCAGTTAACATTACACAAAACTCGTGGCTTAACAAAGGAAACATCACTTGAAGGCTTCACTCAAAGGTTCGGGGAATGTTCTTGTGACGGTGCCAGGCCCTGTCACGGGGCCTGTGGTGGCATGTCTAATTTACGCCAAATCTGGATCAAGACTGAGAGGATTTGTGTGCGGGGCCTCTGTGGGAAAATTCCCTCCCCCATTCTGGATTAGGTCATGGATGCCGCAGTGTTAAGGGGGGTAAGGCTCTTCTCAAGTGAGCCTGAGGGCAAAGGTTTAAAAGACGACCAGATTTATGACGAATTTTCAACTTCCTGGTTTCAACTGAATCCAGATGCATAAATACCAAAAATATTGGAGGGAAAAGGAAAGTCTAAGGATCTCTTTACTACTTCCAGAAAAGCATGGCTGAAATATTCCAGAAAAAATCATAAGCAAACTTGACATTAAAAGAGTAATTAATTCTACCTCTAGGTTTATGTGCTGATATCTTTATATTCACATTTTAGGGTGAACCATGGTACTCAAACTCGTGACCCAGTAAATTTTATGAGTTAGCCATGCAAGTGCTGTGATTCAGTCTGATTCTGTGAAGCTAACCTCCCCAAATGTATTAGTTTCCTAGGGCTACCATAACGAATTATCACCGACTGGGTGGCTTAAGACAATGAAAATTTATTCTCATAGTTCTGGAGGCCAGATGTTGTAAGTCAAGGTGCTGGCAGGGCCACCCTCCCTCTGAAGGCTGGCGCAAAGATCCTTCCTTGCCTCTGCCAGCTTCTGGTGGCTTCCCTGGCATGTGACCACAACACTATCTTCATGTGGCCTTTTCCTCTTGTCATCTCTTCTCTCACAAGGACATTTTGCTTTTGGATTTATGGTCCCCCCTGGGTAATCCAGGATGGTTTCATCTCAAAATCCTTAATTGTACCTGCAATGACCCTTTTTCTACATAAGATCACATTCACAGGTCCCAGGGGTTAGGATGTGGACATCTCTTTTGGGGGGTGGTGGCACAATTCAATCCACTACGCTAAGTGTACTCTGGACGTCCAGGTCTTTCTAAAATTTCAAGTGCTTGAAAACAGACAGCAAATGGGGGCGCCTGGGTGGCTCAGTCGTTAGGCATCTGCCTTCAACTCAGGTCATGACCCCAGGGTCCTGGGATCGAGCGCCGCATCGGGCTCCCCGCTCCGCGGGAAGCCTGCTTCTCCCTCTCACACTCCCCCTGCTTGTGTTCCCTCTCTCACTTTGTCTCTCTCGGTCAAATAAATAAATAATCTTTAAAATAAAAAAAATAAAAAATAAGTGAGGAAACTTGCTCCCTTTGCTTTATATACCATTTGGAAGACACCTGGCATATGCCTCAAATGTTAAGAATCTCGTGCAAGCGTGCCCCATGCCAATTGCACATGTGTAGGCAACTTCAAAAGTATGTTTTCCTAATTATACTGTTTACACTTGATTATACACATACAACTAAAGAGTCACCTGCTTAGATACAGTGTGCTTTCAGAAGCAAAAATATACAAATACTTTTACGCAGATTCCAGGATATAATGTTTTGGCAGAAACCGTCTGTTTAAAATGTAAAAGCAAAACAAGCAAGCCAGCCAGCCAGTCTCACACTAGTTGTGCGATCTTGGGCAAATTATTTATAAATCACCCTGTGTTTCAGTTTTCCCATCTGTAAAAGAGTATAATAATATCTCCTTATAGGGATATTATGAGGATTAAATAGTTTAGTATTTGTAAAGCATTTAAATAGTGCCAGCACATTGTAAGGGCTTTGTTAAGTTTTATCACAATTTTTTTAAAAGTCTTAATTAGAAATTGCACTAAACAGGGGCGCCTGGGTGGCTCAGTCAGTTAAGCGTCTGCCTTTGGCTCAGGTCATGATCTCAGGGTCCTGGGATCGAGCCCCCCGTCATCGGGTTCCCTGCTCAGCGGGGAGTCTGTTTCTCCCTCTCCCTCTGCTCCTCCCCTTGCTCGTGCTCACTCTCTCTCTCTCTCTCTCAAATAAATAAATAAAATCTTAAAAAAAAAGAAATTGCTCTAATCATTGAAGAGATCATTTACAAACACATTCAAAGCATGCATATCAATTAAAGTTCTTGGTTGCAAGTAACAGAGATGCAGACAAAATTTTTTTTTGAAATGAATGGGAAGGGCTACAAGATGGGTGGAACCGAGAGAGGTTGGGCCGCAGAGGACAGAGCCAAAGAGACCTCCAAAGAACGTCACCGAACCGTTCTGTCCCATTGATTTCCAATTTAGAAAGCAGAAGGTAAAAAGAATACACACAACTAAGGGTTTTAAGTGAAGCTTTGGACTTGTCATTATCCCCCGTGTCCTTAGAAATAATAGTAAAAATAATCCCCTTTTTTATTGGATATGTAAGCATGTGATGGAAGGTCACCTATTAGAAGATCTCTAGAGTATCTCAATCTAAGCTAGCTATCAATAGCTCCTGAACTTTGAATCTTAGAAAGTTTCTCTCCCTTCTAGCTTGAAAATCTTGCAAAGAACTCAGATTGGCCCAGCTTGGGTCAGACATGCACCTCTAAAGTAGTCAAATGTGGTGCAGGAAGATCCCTAAGAAACCACTTGGCTCCTGCCAGGGATACAGTTAGCAACGGAGGCGGTTACTCCAGAGGACAGAATGCCAAGCAGACATTGGCCCCGCTGAGCATTATACACTCACACCCTATCTACACTGAACGTAAGAACTGATGGGAACTAATTCATGAAGAAAATCCATTATTTGTATACACACCAGTTCTAACATGGCTAAGAGAGAGGAGTGACATGAGTAGAGAAGAGAGAAAATAGGGCAAGACAGAAATAAGTAAAACAGAAAAACCAAGGAAGGCATAAAACTTTAACTAGTAACCACCTTCTAGAGTGACAAATCACAAGAAAACAACCCAATATCTGCTGTGAATGTATTTTTCTGGTAAAGGCTGTAAAATAATAAGGTATGAAGACCTAGTCCAAGTGCTATCAGGGCCATGTGATCATCTGTGCCGGACTGGATGCTGTACGGCCGTACTGAAGGGCCCCACATGGAAAACTAAACGATCACAGGCACAATTTATAAAGAGGCAGATAAAATTTTAAAGTTTTCCCACATTAAGGGTTACAGTTTCCTCAGGAAAACAGATTCAATTAAGCATATAACACCCTTTTCCAAAACTGTGACAAATTGAAGCTTTTTTTTTTTTTTAAGATTTTATTTGAGAGAGAGAGAGAGTGAGCAAGAGAGAGAGCACAAGCTGGGGGGAGAGGCAAAGGGAGAGGGAGAAGCAGACTCCCCCGCTGAGCAGGAGGCCCGATGTGGGACTCGATCCCAAGACCCCGGGATCATGACCTGAGCCGAAGGCAGACGCTTAATGACTGAGCCACCCAGGCGCCCCACAAATTGAGGTTTTAATTATGAAAGGATATGGCGACATTTCTAAAGCATGCTTCCCAGTTGGAAGGGAGACTTGAAGGAGGGTCTGCAGCCAAGCAAGTGGAAATTGCTGGTATACTGCTATTTTTTTTCCCTTCACAATTCATAGACCAAGTTAAATTCCCTAAGTACTATAATAAATATACCTATTTAAGTTTGACTAAGTGCTTCTCAAATATATTTGATCAGGGAACCATTTTTTTTATGACATTTATTTGTATCCTAATACAAGGAAGGGTTCCTTGGAAACCCTAAGGAACTGATGTTCTAAGGGACATACTTTGAGAAATGCTATGTGGCAAATAAATACTGCAGTTCTAAGGGTGATGAGTTGAACAATAGTGATCTGTTTGTGTCTCTAAGGAAATTAGTAAGTGACACATTACTTCTCACATGCTCTTGTCACAGAATGAGTATTAAGTGCAGAAATCTCATCTACCTTTTTTACATACCTTGATGCAAAAGTGCTACAAGAGATTACCACAGTACTGAAAACACATACCATAACAATCCCACTTCAAAGCATTTTACAAAGGATGAAAAAAACGTAGATATATAAAGAATGACTCTGAAAAGGTGAGAAATTACCAAGTTCTCTCTGTTCTCTTAAAGGAATCCTTGGAACTGCCAAAAGGGGGTCCACTCCAAATGACTGAGCCGATTTAGCTCACTCCCTTCAGCCCCCTAGATCAGATGTCTAGGATTTATCTAAGAGGAGCTCCCCAGGTCCTCCCCAGGAGAGCTGGAACCTTGCAGAGCTACTGCCTGTATCTGGAGACAGCGCCCCCCCCATAACCCTTCCCCCATCCCTGGGCCAGCTCCATCAGAAATTACATTTTTGATGGCAGAGGTATGTATCAAAGGTAGGGGAGCAAAGGAATCCTTAATCTACTACAACAAGTGTATAAAAGCAGGGGGTAGGGATGGGGATGGGGGACATATATGCTCCTAATATGTGAGTTGGCCGAAATTTGGAATGAGTTTTTGATAAGAAACAATACTGAGAGTGATGAATAGGGATCTATGTATGTAGTCCAGCTCTATCATTGTTAGGTCATTTTACGGGAATTATTATGAAAATATATTACTATTTAATAAAATTATTTCCCCCCAAAATAAAAAAAGCATTTTATGTTCTAAATAGTGCACATTAAATATAATAATACAGAGAATTAAAACACTGATTATGGATAGACTGCAGTTAGTTTCTGAAGTCCTTGGAGTATCCTCCAAGATTTATTCATGGTCCCTGGCTTTTCTGTTTATTTTCTCAACACCCTTTAATTCTTATAGGAATTCCTAACTTAAGCAAATGTTAACCAGCAAATGTCTTAAGTTTTGATTTGGAGATCTAGTATTAACAGTTAGAATGAAAAAGTGAATGCCTTAAACAGAAATATATTTAAATCATATTTATTTTTTCTGTCAATATAAAAATATGCATTTCAAAACACTTTAAGATATTTGACAAGCTGCAAAACAGAAAAGGCCCTTCTAGCAAACTGTTACCAAGCGAGTCTGAGGCACCCAGTAAACAGTGTAGCAAGGTCAGCCTGTGGCTGCAAGTACATAGTCCTGTTTTATAAGCACATACTGACTCAAAACAATACTAGGAAAAGATGCGCTTCGAAGAACAAAATAAAGGTAAAGCACTGAGCACCTTTTACAATGCCATAATAAAATATTCATTAATCCCTCTGTGTGAAAATCTGGGAAAAGATGGAAGGTAAAAATAGATATAAAAGGATTTAAATGGTTAAGTGTTTATAAAGTCAGTTTTCTCTGACTTGTTTAAAAACAGATTAAAAATCCTCTGAGACAATGTGAAAGTTCATGGGTTTTACATCTGCCAATGTCATCACCGGCTAACAGCAGCTTCTTAGTTGTTGATAGAAATTCTACATTACAGACTGATGCATGGGGTCTTATATTGACATTGATCTTTCTTTTCTTACAATGGTGCTGTCACTGGTATAGCATGAAGTACTATTACACATAAATTATAACCACGCTTCATCATAAGCAGAAATTAAGAAAGCACATTTTGCAAACTGATTTTCGAATCTTCTAAATTGTATTTGTTCACTCACTTGCCAATTTGAAAAATATAGTTATTTGTAGAGGGCTTCTTCATCATTAATGTGAGTTAGTAATGCTATAATTTAATTCAAAGCAATTATTTTTTTTAAAATGAGACTCAGACCAGTGAAGCTTAGCATCAGCCAAAATCGACTGGCACACAGCAGGCAAAAGGCCAACTCTACAGTGATAGATAAAGGTCACTTTATGAAAAATCCAAATAAAAATTACTCTTAAAATATTTTGTCCATTAGAATTAGTTTACAGATGGAAATATAAATTAAATGAGAGGACTCTAGGCCTTTGGGCTAGCATCTTACAACCAGAAAGATAAGCAATGTTAACAATGATTTCTGTGATATGGTCAGAAAGTTTAACCATTGACTTCAAGAATTCTGTTGAAACAACACATGATAAAAGGTATGGGGATAATAGTGAGTCTACAATTAAAAATTTATCCTTTAAAAAATTTTCCCCTGAACTAGACACAAATACCAAGCATTTTCTACCTTTCCATCCCCAGAAATTTCAATGGGAATCCAGATATGAAAAAAAAAAAAAAAAAAAAAAGGAGTGAAGGTCAAACCCGCACCTGGCTGATACACGATGAACACCCTGGAAACAGCGCTAAGACAGTATTGGTGCACACTGAAGGAAAATGACAAACACCTGGCAGCACTGGTTTCCACTGAAGCTTCAGGAACTAACAGATCCTGATTGTCTTTCTAGTGTTATCATTCAGTAGTTAAAACTACTTGCAAAAGCAGTGCTGAGAGTTGATAAATATTTATGGTGCCACCTGGCGATGTCCTCCCGAGTTTTGCCATCATTGCTTTTGGATGTGATCAGGAGCCCCCACGGGAGCACATTCTCCTTTGCACGTATGGGGAGTTGCATAGTTGGTGACCAGACTGTTACAGGTGCTCTGAAACATCAGTGAGAAGAGCTGCCAGCTAAAGGAAGAAAATGCAAATGGAGAAATGCTTTTCCCCAGATATAACCACTATTTCACACGTACAAGACCTAAAGAAAATGGAAGCTCCTTTATTTCAGACACCCTGTAAATTCAGAATTCCACATAAAATTTTCTTTGTAGGAGCAGAATATGCTGTATATCAATATCCATTTTCTTACTGAATCCTCAGTAAGAGTTTGGTTTAAAAGGCAAATGAGAAACAGGATCCAGATGTCGAATGATGGCTTCGGTAACATCATATGAGGTGGCTTTTGGGTTTGCCACAGAGTCTGAGTTTCTTTGTTGTGAGCAGGTGTGCCAGGCCATTGAGAAACACCAGGACGATGGTCAGAGACATGACAATCACGTAGTGGCTAATGCTACAGAAGGAGAAAAAGAAACATGTTACAGGAAGAGAAAACATATGTGGGAAGGAACATAAGATCCCTCTAAATAATGTTTCTAAATGTATACATAAAATACACAGAATTACAAAAGATACCAATGATTTTTTCAAGTTTATTTATTTTAGTAATCTGTACATCCAACAGGGGGCTCGAACTCACTACCCTGAGACCAAGAGTCTCATGCTCTTCCAACTGGGCCAGCCAGGCATCCCACCAGTGATTTTGAAATAGACACCAAATGTTAAAAAAACAAATTTGTTACAGAAGTAGTGATGAACATAAATAATATTTTGAGATCTCTCCAACAACTGTAATATGTTATGAAAATGTCTGATTGATACTGGCAGTGCCTGTGTCTTTGTCACCAATATAAGGTTACTGTCCCCAGGTTTAAGTATTCTGACATTCTAGAGCAGGCCATCCTGTGCTTTGACAGAAGTCAGAAGGACTTTAACAAAACTACCAACCATACACACACACACACACACACACACACACACACACACACACACACACACGTTACCCAAATTGAAATTCAGGGAAGTAAAAGTTTTATAGTCAAGGCATCTAAACAAAGGTAAAAGGATACATTTCTTCATTAATCTCTAAGTCAAAGCTGCTGTCTCCCAGATTTTGCTCTTTTAGACCTTTTATCACTTTTCATACTTTAAATTACCTAAAACACTCTTAACATTTTAAATTACTTTAATATAAATAATATTAAAAATGACTTGATTTCTTAATAAGTTTCATAAAACCAGTAGGTAGTGGCTATCCTCAAATTTAGTAGAAGTCTACTTATAAAAGGTGTTTCACAGATCACTTTAGCAGAGTTAAAGGAGCATCCAATTTCAACTTGAAATGAGTTTAGCTGTTCCCACTCTCTCCCCTTCACTATTTTGACATCAGGTATTCTCAAGGTGCACATGTGTGATGGTAGAGGGCCAGGGTCTCTGTGCAGAGGGGCATACGGAGGCACCAGGAAGGCCTGTTCAGCCTGTACAAGGGGTGCTGAAAGGCTGACTGTACTTTTCAATCAGGGTAATGGGCAAGAGAAGTAGGTCATCTCTGTCACATGCATTGGAGAAGAAAAAGTTTGAGAATCATTCATTTTTTTTTAAAGATTTTATTTGTCAGAGAGAGAGCACAAGCAAGGGGAGCGGCAGGCAGAGGGAGAAGGAGAAGCAGGCTTCCCGCTGAGCAGGGAGCCCCACGAGGGGCTCGACCCCAGGACCCTGGGATCATGACCTGAGATGAAGGCAGCTGCTTAACTGACTGAGCCACTCAGGCGCCCCGAGAATCATTGATTTTAATAAAGCTTAGTATTCATTATAAGAGTAAAAGCATTTATGGCACTTACTAATTACATTTAGCAGGATATTAAGATAGTATTGAACATAATGAGAAGTTATCATTATATCCAGAGAGAAATGATACTTTAGTTGTCATTTGTATTTTAATAAGGTATAACAATAGTGCACGTAGGAAACAATGTCCAAATGCACACCACTATCAAATCAAACTGATGATGCCGACTCTATTCACCTCATACCAAATACACTTAGAACATAAATTTAAATGTGTTTTTATAGTTATGAAGATTACCTCAAAGGGATTTTTTTCTCTAGCTTAAGAAATACACTTCTTTCAGGATGCCATATAAAGGGCAGGACTCTGTGAAGTTTACGACCCGCTATGAATGAAGATACAGTGTAAAAGATCAAAAGAAGAAAATACTAAATTGTAGCTCTGTCAGCCTAACTCGGTTTTATGGCCTGGCAGGATATTTTTCACATGGCTGTTAAAAGAACACCTGATGCCACAAGGTTCTCCAGAGAACCACTGAGCTCATAGCCACAGGCTCAGCTGACTATACTGACTGGAGTACATTCCTTTAAGAGTCTCAATTTAATTCTGGTAAAATCTGCTCTGAAGATGCATTTTTAAACATATTGGACTACACCCATAAATACTGTCTCATGCCCTAGTAATACACTCTTCATTTTAAAACAAACTATTACTTATTTGTTTTTTTGTTTGTTTGTTTTTTAAACATTTTATTTATTTATTTGTCAGAGAGAGACACAGCGAGAAACAGAACACAAGCAGGGGGAGTGGGAGAGGGAGAAGCAGGTTTCTCTGCTGAGCAAGGAACCCGATGCGGGGCTCGATTCCAGGACCCTGGGATCATGACCTGAGCCAAAGGCACACACTTAACCCCCTGAGCCACCCAGGCGTCCCTATTACTTATTTGTTAACCTGAAATGAACAGCTGAGGAATCTCTCAAACCTATTTTGAAAACCTACTGCAATCACCATGATGATACTATGACCATTAGATACGTGCAGACCACATTCATGGGGTTGGTGAGCTCCCACTCCTCTCTAGAATTCTGGGACACATTCTCACCATTTCTGTATTCATAAAGCAATCAAGTAGTAAGGACAAAATGACAACATTCCATTCCTGTATATAAAAGGCATGTTATGGCTGAAGTTATTAACTATATTACTAATAAAAAGGAGTTTAGAAATAAAATTTGTCACAAAGGGAAACCACTGCAGGAGTACAATTCAAATAACTCTGGATCCCATTAAGGAAACTCTGCCAATAAATTTAGTAGCATCTACAACATGACAAGAAACATCTCAGCTTTTCATATATACATTCACACAGGAATAATTAGAAACCCAAAACTTAAAAGCAACATTCTCACAAACAGAATGCAGGAAAAAGTACAATAATGAAGTTTTTTTTTTTAATATTTTATCTCTTTATTTGACAGAGAGAGACACAGAGAGAGAGGGAACACAAGCAGGGGGAATGGGAGAGGGAGAAGCAGGCTTCCTGCTGAGCAGGCAGTCCGACGCGGGGCTTGATCCCAGGACCCTGGGATCATGACCTGAGCCGAAGGCAGAGGCTCAACAACTGAGCCACCCAGGCGCCCCAATAATGAAGTTTTGATAACGTGAACCCTATTATATGGTGCTTTAGCTTTGAATCTTGAAGCATATTTTCCAACCATTATCCAAGCCTTTTCCTGGCAATAAATTAGATGCTGATGAAGATGGATGCACCACTCGTGCCCATCAGACCTGTCCCACATGGCTCCCCAAGGCGGTACATGCCATCACTGCTACACAGGATACCCAGAGAAGATTCTGGAGTTCTAACTTATTGACAGGAGCAGCAGCAAATCAAAAATGTCCCCCTGCAGCCTCAATCCGGGCAATTCCATTAAGAAAACCTAATTTTTCTAACTCAGATTTTCATTTTGTTTCCCCATCCCAACCCCTTCCATCCCCCACCTCCCCTCTGCAATCATCTTTCTTCGCTAAGAGGGCATTTTTTGGACGTTATAATAAGAGACAAAGAAGACAAACAGCAGAGCAAGGAGGTATTTCAGCAGGGATGACCAGGAGACTATGTGGGGAATTTATGGAGGATCATTCATTGCTTTCAGCCTGATGAACAGAACCCGAGCTCTGAAGTCCCCTATTACACCCGCCTTCAAGAAGTCTCTCAGAACAAGCACCCCATTTCACTGACGGGAGTTAGATCTGTGAGGACAAAGCACTGAGACTGAGGGGAACTGTGGTTTAACCTAAAATTACTAACTGGCTGTGCCTTTATCACCTTTCCATCCCCTCTGGATTTCGTGGGGGTAATGAGTGCACCAGGGCAACAGACATAGCCCAGGACCGTTCCAGATAAACCTGCACTTGTCACTGTGTGCGGAGGGCAGCTCCCATTACAAAAAGAACCATTACCACAAAATATTCCTACAGCATAGTTTTTACCCTGTATAGCATGAATCAATTATATAATATTTTAATAAGTATCATCAATAAATTATGGTACTGAAACATGGAGTTAACATCCTTTTCTGATAGTTAGTACTGCAGAGCGGGGGTCATCAACACATTCTCGAGCCGCGAGGGTTGATGCACCATCCTGTTTTCCTTGGTTTGAATGATGCTCAATGTTTGTCTTACGCATCTATAGTCTCTCGTTCTGCAATTATTTTGTGCTCTGATGAACACATTATTCCCATGATGGTTGTGTAAAGGAATGCAAGAAATAGGCTTGGAGGTACCATGCAAGTGCCAGGAAGAACATCATGCTAGATGTTAAATACAAGTTTTGCGATGGCTCAAAGCCTCTTTTAAAAAGGATCAAGCAAGCGCAGGTAACACAAGTAAAAATAGATAAAATGGACTACATAAAAATTTAAAACTTTTGTGCATCAAAGGACACAATCTACTTCTGGCTCATACCCTCCTAATCAATATTTCTTTCTCCTTCAAATGCAAAACGTATGTTATCAAAACTCTGCAGTGAATGGTTCCTTCGCAACAATCACACACAGGATCAGACACAAAGCCACTTCTAAAAAAGATTTATGAGAGTCACAAAACAAAGACTTTGGGCAATTCCCTGTCAGTAGAGGCAGTAAGGGGCAGTGGGGATTCTACAGCCGTGGCTCCTGAAGCGCTGCCCTCTGCACCTGCTCCATCATTCACCAGTCTGTGACATAAGCAAGTCACAATCTCCTCATCTCTAACATGGGCCACAGTGTTCTCATCTCTAAAATGAAGACAGTAAATATATCTACAGTGAAGAATATCTACTTTACAGTGTTGTGATAAAGATTGCATGAAATAACGTGCTGGAAGATCCTTAAACACTGCAGCACAACACAAAGTTTGGTCACTTGTGGCAGAGGTGTGCCGGGGGGGGGGGCAATCCTTTGACTGACATCTTGGACCTCCTATTCAAGTTTGAGCTTCTGTCTTATTTTGCCTTTACCTAATGCAAACAGATTGCCCGGTCTCTGAACTGCCTTCATCATGTCTTTCAGGACTCCTGTCTCAAATAACCAACTGCTGGCCATGTGGACTCTGTGTTGCAATGCACAGCCTTGCTCTGACCTTGTGGGTAAGTCCCTGCCTCTACTGTACTCTGTAAACAAGCTTACTCCACTTGGGCCCCAGTACCGGCTCCAGAACTCCAGATTTGACAGAGGGCAATTAGAATTGATGATGTATTAGAGGGACATTTGCTCCTTCCAACTACAATATCATTCTTCACGCTCATGAGTAAAATGAAGGACAATAAAATCTCAGAGAGACGTGAGGGTATTCTATGCGGTTACTGCCCTGTATTTCTCCTTTCCTTTCTAACGAAGCTTGAAAAAGTGGTCTATACTTAAACTCTACTTCCTGACCTCCCATTTCATTTATTCCTTTCTCTTTAATTTTTATCAGAGTCATACATGCAGTATTAAAAACATAAAATAGTGGTGAAAGATTTACGATGAAAACTGACAATCCTCATTCCTCCTTCCCTACTTCTCAAGACAACTGCTTTGGCCACTTCTCTTTTTAGATCTTCTGGTGGTTACCTCCTTACCATGAATTAGTATCTTTATGTTGCTATTTATTGATACATCAATTTAAAACATTATATATTAAGTCCCTGCTAGGAAAGAGAAGAACTGAGCATACTTATACTATATCCTACTAATTTCACTTTTAGATAGTTATTTTTTCTTCTATTAGTTTTTCTTCTATTTTTCTTTATGAGTCATCTTTAAGGAGTTATTTATATGTAAGAAAATGGAACCGTTTTAAGTGTCCAGTTAGATGAGTATTAACACATGGTACACCACATAACCATCCTCACTGTTAAGACAGAGAACATTTCCATCACCCCAAAAGTTCCCACATTCCCTTTTACAGTTAAGCTCACCCTAACTTCCAGGGCTGGAGATGAATAATGGTGATATTGCTCAACAGTGTGAATTTACTTAATGTTGCTGAACTGTACACTTAAAAGAAGTTAAGATGGTAAATTTTGATATCTATATTTTACAATTAAAAATAAAAAGTCTCACACATAAAAATACTATATTTTATGAGAATATGTCCCAAACAAAATTCTGGCGTATGTCTAAAATGAAAGAAAATTAATCAGACGTCAGAGAGAGTAAGGAGACGTACGTCAAACACAAAAAACACTCTGAAGGATAAAAAATAGAACCACAGAATAACATCAATACTAAATAGCTGCCTTTACTGAAACTTCTTAGATGCCGGGCACTGTGCTCAATGTTCCACGTGGAGTCATCCATTCAGACAACTACACGAGACAGGGGAGAGATGAGAGGGATTAAGTCACTTGCTGACAGTCTCGTAGCTAAAATGTGGCAGAAGTTTTCCAAGCCCAGGTGCTCTGGTCTAAAGCCCATGTTCTAACCCACTATCTTGTCTGGACACTTTGGGATCAGAGGGCTGGAGAGAGAGAGAGACGTCAAAACTTTCCCTAAGCATTCAAGCTTAAGAGCAATGAAAGCAAAATGATCTAGGGACACCTTTTACATGCCTGGCACATATGGAATGAAGAAGATTAAAATCAGATGAGGCAGAGAGGCAAACGTGTATATAAATAAGAAAGCAGGACCAGAAGTGAGCTGCCTAAGAGGTAGGAACAGAGGAGAGAATGTCTAACACAGTCTCACCCAAACCTATGCAATTTCCAGCAACACAAGTGCTAAATAAATATTGACTAAATGAAATAAAAGCAGTCTATAAAAATATATTGTCTCCGGGCACGCCTGGGTGGCTCAGTTGTTGAGCGTCTGCCTTCGGCTCAGGTCATGATCCCAGGGTCCTGGGATCGAGCCCCGCATGGGGCTCCCTGCTCAGCGGGAGGCCTGCTTCTCCCTCTCCCACTCCCCCTGCTTGTGTTCCTGCTCTCGCTCTCTCTCTCTCTGTCAAAAAAAAAAAAAAAAAAGGTCTCCGAATGCATTTGAAAACAAAAAGGCAAAAAGACTAACTTTGCTTTATTTCTCAAAGAGAAGAAACTTAACAGATTATAGAAATCATTCATATTCAAATCATATTAAAGAAAAAACTGACTTTTTGTTCATATTATACTAGAACACTGTTGTAAGATCTCACACGTTAAATGTTCTCATATTAAAGATTCTAAGAGGCAGATAAGGATTACACACAATTTAAATTGACACATAAAATCCATACTGCCACTGAGTGCATCATTTTTCTAAAGAGACTGACAGATTATCAGGACAGACTCTGAAAACCCAGATCAGGTTCACCCAGTTTCCCTTGCACCTTCCCGCTGTTCTATAGTTCTCTCCAGAGTTAGCATCTATCCCCACATCATCCCAAGAAATCATTTGCTAATGTGTTAATGTTAAGAAATGGAGAGACATGTCTCACATCCAGAAGCTTAAAATAATTGCTACTTGCTATGTTTACCTCAAAAATCAAATTGGTACCTTCCACTAAGATGTCAAGTTATTATTTTTTTCACCGTATTCTTAAGAATTTCAATGTGATTATATACTGCACCTTGTTCCAATATCAAGCCAGCTGCCATAATCCTTGACTAAGAAGAAAAAATGCTGTAAAATAAAACAAAATATGGCTCCATTAAAAACAAAGGTATTTTGATTCAGATGAAAAACAACTTATTTTAGGATTATCAGTTTCAGACTTCTGACCTCTTATAACCACTGACTAGAATCTGTATGTCCTTCATAGAAATTTCTGCTTGGACTAAAATGAGCAATAGCCTAAAAGCCAGACGTAGCATTACTATTCGATCAAATGAACACAAAAGTGACATTTATGAATAGCTAAAAATAAAGATAACCAACTTAATTTTTTTAAGTAAGTTCTAAGCCCAGTGTGGGGCTTGAACTCAAGACCCTGAGATCAAAAGTTGCAGACTCTACTGATTTTAATAAAAGACACGAATAATAAAAAAGACCTCAGTGAAAAAAAAAGCCATATCATCCATTTATCAACAAATATCTACTGACAGCCTACTACGTGCTAATCACTGTGTTAGGTCCTGGAGATAAAATCTCTTTTGGGAGTTGTATAACCTAGTGAATAATTCAATCAAAATACCAGGTGTGTGTGCGTGCGTGTGTGTGTGTGTGTGTGTGTGTGAGAGAGAGAGAGACAGAGAGAGAGGGAGAGAGAGAGATGAGTGTTATCATTGGAAAAGACAGGCAATTATGGGAGCACAAAGGAAGGGGTACATAACCCAGATGGAGTATAAGGGAAGTCTGTCCCAATAAAAAGTCTACAAATCTAAGTAAAAAGTAAGAGTCAGGTGAAAGAGGAGTCTGAGGAGATCGGAGAAGTATGTTTCTGACAGAGGGAGAAACCTATGTAAATGTTAAGAGTCCAGGGGGAGTGCAGCAGGTCCAGGTGAGGAGGCTGGTGTGGCGAGAACAAGGTTGGAGATGATGCTGGTCCAGTAAGCAGAAGCTTACAAATGGTCACAAATGGCTTCGTAAGCTAAAGAAAGCAATCTGACTCTTTACAAAGTTAATCAGAGAATTTAAATTCCCTTCTGTTAACATATCTTGCTCTTTGTGAGCAAAACTGAAAGCTGATTTGTTCTAGCATTATTATGTATGGTCAATTTCAGATATATAATGGATATCCAGTTCAACAGAACACAAAAATGTTCTCACCTAAATCAAGTGACTAGGGATCTGACTGGGAAGTTAGACTACTTGGTGTCTCTAATCAGTTCTAGCATAGGATGTTATATAGTGAAGAATTAGCTTTACCCAAAGAGAAATCTGGCCTTTGCCTTCAGCTACCTGGAGTGACTTCTAGGCCCATGGAATGCCATGCCTGATGGGAGCATTTTGCCTTGGGGGCCTTAGCCACTGGACAGTCTAATAATGCGATTTATATTGGGGGCTATGGGCCATGTGCTATCAGGTACCACCTCTAGAAGGACTGAACATTAAAGGTCAGTCATGGGGACAAAATGTGATTGATCCTCATTAAAAAGTTGAACCGAGGCTCTCACAAGCCTCGTTGGCAGTACTCCCTACGAACACCACACATCAATGCTGGAACAGTAATGCTGTCCTGACTCCACAGGGAGAGGACCAGAGTTCCACATCCGGACCCTTCCTAGACTCTGCCTTCTGAGTCTCTTCCCTTGGATAACTTTAATCTGTATACTTTCCTACAATAAATCCTAACTGTGATTATAATAGTTTTCCGTGAGTTTTGTCCTTCTAGTGATTTTTCAAACCTGAGGGCAGTTTTGAGAACCCCCTGAATTTGTAGGTATAAAGTAGGTTCTTTTTCTGAATACACTACGTACAAGAGGCCCATCTGCATGCTCCTTACTCAGAACTCACTTATAAGAGTCATTAACTTGGTAACATCTTCCCACTCTTTCTTTCTATTTCTTCTTTCCTTTCTTCCTTCCCTCCGTTTTCTCAATCTTAGAGAAGGGTTAGAAAAATCAACATTTCAAGTAGGAAAATGATGTATTACCTAAATCTAAAGTTAGCTTTTTCTGTGAACTGCCTATGGAAGGCTCATTTCAGACACAATGCACCGTGGAAGACTAGGTATAAAATGACAGATGAAAATAAATCAAGTAAGAAGACTTTTGACACCTTCAGAAGAACACCCTTTCTGCATAAGTCATATAAAAAGAAAGTAATTTATATGTGTAAATTATGCCAGCACTTATAACTTAATATCTAAAGATTTCATGCACAGAAATGCATTCAGATTTCTCTTGATTAAATTAAACCAGCACTTAGCTTCTCAATCTTATTTAAACTGAATATCCAGTAATGCCTTACCAAAGCCATAATGTCTGATATGATGAGAACCATGAGAAAAAGGCTGGAAAAAAAATGAAGAAAGATTACACATAATAGAACTGGCACATTTTTAAAGCACATTAAAATAAAAATGAGAATAATCAAATAATCCTCTATTGCTATTTTTGCTTCTGAAAATACTACTTTAGACAAGGGCTCTTTTCACATTATAATGGGCAACTGTCCCACAGTATAGTCTGAAATTCAAAAATGCTATTTAACATTTTGAATATTTGTTTCAGTGGTAGGAAAGGGATATGAATTATGATTTTTATTTATTTTTATTTATTTATTTTGGAGAGAGAGAGAGGGAGAGGAGGAAGGGGTGGAGGAAAGGGCAGAGGGAGAAGGAGAGAGAGAATCCCAAGCAGGCTCCATGCTCAGCTCAGAGCTTGATGCAGGGCTTGATCTCATGAACCTGAGATCACAACCTGAGCTGAAGTCAAGAGTTGGACCTTAACCGACTGAGGTGCCCAGAATTATGATTTTTAATTAAACTTTTTATTTTGAGATAATCACATGCAATTACAAGAAATAATATAGAGGGATCTCATGTACCCCTGGCCTAGTTTCCCCCAAGGTAGTATCTTACAAAACTATAGTTCAATATCACAACCAGTATATTGACACTGACACTGTCAAGATACAGAATGTTTCCATCATTACAAGGATCCCTCATGATACTGTTTTATAGCTACATCTATCCTCCCTGCACCAACCCCCTGCCTAATCCCTAACCCCTGAAAACCACTAATCTGTTTTCCATTTCTATAATTTTGTCATTTCAAGAGTGTTGTATAAGTGGAATCATTTATATAACACTTTGTAACCTGTTGGGATTGTATTTTTTCACTCAGCATAATTCCTTTGCGATTCATCTAAGGTACTGTAATGTATCAATAGTTTGACCCTTTTAACTGCTGAGTAGTACTCCATTTATGGATGTACCACAGTCTGCTTAACCATTCAAACACTGAAAGACATTACAAATAAAGCTGTTATAAACACTTGAGTACAGTTTTTTATGCAAACATAAGTTATTTCTCTAGGAAAAATGCCACAGGATGTAACTGTTGGATCTTACGGCAGTTGCTTGTTTGGTTTAATAAGAAACTAAAGATCCATGGGACTCCTGGGTGGCTCAGTTCATTAAGCATCTGCCTTTGGCTCAGGTCTTGATCCCAGGGTCCTGAGATGAGTCCCACATCGGGCTCCTTGCTCAGCGGGGAGCCTGCTTCTCCCTCTGCCTGCCGCTCCCCCTGATTGTGCTCTCGCTCACTCTGACAAATAAATAAATAAAACCTTTAAAAAAAGAAGAAACTAAAACTCTTTCCAGAGTGGTTATACAATATATGTTCCCATCTGCAATATATGAGAGAATTTCTTTGCATCTTTACCAGCATTTGGCATCACTACTTTTTATTTTTAGCTATCCTGATCACTGTATAATATGAAACCTCACTTTGGTTTTTGTTTTTTGTTTTTTTTAAAAGATTTTATTTATTTATTTGACAGAGAGAGTGAGAGAGCACAAGCTGGGGGAGCAGCAGGCAGAGGGAGAAGGAGAAGCAGGCTCCCTGCCGAACAGGAAGCCTGATGCAGGGCTCAATCCCAGGACCCTGGGATCATGACCTGAGCTGAAGGCAGACGCTTAACCGAGTGAGCCACCCAGGCGCCCCCTCACTGTGGTTTTAATATGTATTTCCTTAGTCATTAACGATGTTGAACAGCTTCAACTGCCATCTATATATGCTCAGATCTTTTGCTCATTTTCTCATTAAGTTGTTTGGTATTTACTGTTGAGTTCTGAGAGTTCTTTATATATTCTGGAAGTAGTCTTTGGTCAGATACATAGTTTGTAAATATTCTCTGCAGTATGTAGCTTGTCTTTTCATTCTCTTAACAGGATCTTCTTTTTTGTAGAGCAAGAGTTTTTAATTTTGATGAAGTCCAATTTATCAATTTTTCCTTACACAGATCATGGTTTTAATGTCAAGCCTAACTCTTTCCTAGCCCAAATCTCAAAGATTTTTCTCTTATGCTTTTCCTAAAAGTTTGAATCTGGTCTATTTTGAGTTAATTTTTATGTAAGGTATAAGATTTTGGTCAAGATTAAAAAAAAAATCACAGCATGCCTACTTGATTTCCTTAACAAGGCAATGAAGAACTTAATGCTCATGTGTAATACAGAATCTTAGCTTTTTTATTTGTGGAAGAAATGGACAAATTTCCCTCCCCCATTAAGGTATCATAGCAATTAGGTAATAAAAGGGGAAAAAATGCAAATCATTTTTGTCATCTAGTGCTTTTCTCTTAAGTCCAAACAGAAAACAACAATGAAAAGTGTTCTCAGATTTTAAAATTTTTATATACAATACAGAGTTGCAAGAAAGCTGTAGATTTCTCTCATCTCACTTACAAGCTTAATGTTTTAAAAAAGTATTTCCTCCAGGGAAAACTCATATGATCAATTATTGAATTGCATTACACAGTTCCATTTCAACTAAAGTTAGTATGCTTATTTTAAAATCATCCTTGACTTCTCTTTTAGACATAATTGTTTTTCTAACTATAGGTCTGAAATATAGAAATGTAACTCAATAGTTCACATACAAAGACATATAGCACGAGTCAGACTTACCATATCTAATTGAAGTGTTATGTATCATTCACAACAAGTCTGACAAAACAGACATACAATAAGTGTGTTAAACTAAGAGTCTGTAGAGAACACAATGGTCATTGAGTACAACCTTCTGAACAACACACCAATTCTGAAAGTAACAATCCCAATGAAAGCTCTGTCTAGCATGGGCTTTAATGGTTCCAGTTACTGAATCCACCCTAATTTACACAGCCCTAATTACTACAAAATGCTTTCCTTCTTTGAATCAAAATCAGTGAAACAAAAATTCCACCCTATGGCTCTAGTTCTTCTGAGACAAGAAGAAAAAAAAAGAAATACAAAGCAGTCTACACATTTAATGCAATCCCCATCAAAATACCACCAGAATTTTTCACAGAGCTAGAACAAGCAGTCCTAAAATTTGTATGGAACCACAAAAGACCCTAAACAACCAAAGCAGCCTTGAAAAAGAAAAGCAAAGCCGGAAGCATCATAATTCCAGACTTCAAAGCTATATTACAAAGTTGCAGGCATTAAGACAGTATGGTACTGGCACAAAAACAGAGACATAGATCAATGGAACAGAAGAGAAAATCCAGAAATGGACCCACAACTAAATGGTCACCTAATCTTTGACAAAGCAGGAAAGAATATCCAATGGAAAAAAGTCTCCTCAACAAATGGTGTTGGGAAAACTGGACAGCAACAAGCAGAAGAACGAAACTGGACCACTTACTTACACCATACACAAAAGTAAATTCAAAACAGATGAAAGACCTAAATGTGAGACAGGAAACCATCAAAATCCTAGAGGACAGCACAGGATTTGACACTGGCCATAGCAACTTCTTACTAGACATATCACCAGAGGCAAGGGAAACAAAAGCAAAAATGAACTACTGGGTCTTCAAGATAAAAAAACTTCTTGGGATGCCTGAGTGGCTCAGTTGATTGAGCATCTGACTCTTGATTTCAGTTCAGGTCATGATCTCAGGGTTGTGAGATCAAGCCCCTTGTCAGGCTCAGCACTGAGTGTGGAGCCTGCTTAAGATGCTCTCTCTCGTGCTCGCTTCGGCAGCACATATACTAAAATTGGAAAGATGCTCTCTCTCCCACTCCTGTGCCCCTCACTCTCTCTCCCCTTCTCTTTCTCTCTCTCCCTCTCTAAAAAAAGAAAAAAAAGATAAAAAGCTTCTGCACAGTAAAGGAAATGATCAACAAAACTAAAAGGCAACCTTTGGAATGGGGGAAGATATTTGCAAATGACATGTCTGATACAGAGTATCCAAAATCTATAAAGAACTTATCAAACTCAACACCCAAAAAAAACAAATAATCTAGTAGTTAAGAAATAGGCAGAGGACATGAATAGACATTTTTCCAAAGAAGACATATAGATGGCTAACAGACACATGAAAAGATGCTCAACATCACTCATCATCAGGGAAATACGAATCAAAACTACAACAAGATATCACCTCACACCTGTCAGAATGGCTAAAATTAACACAGGAAACAACAGATGTTGGCGAGGATGCAGAGAAAGGGGAACCCTCTTACACTGTTAATGGAAATGCAAACTGGTGCAGCCACTCTGGAAAACAACACAGAGGTTCCTCAAAAAGTGAAAAATAGAATTACCCTATGATCCAGCAATTGTACTACTAGGTATTTATCCAAAAGATACAAAAATACTGATTCAAAGGGACATATGCACCCGATGCTTATAGCAGCATTATCAACAATAGCCAAATTATGGAAAGAGCCTAAATGTCCATTGACTGATGAATGGCTGAAGAAGATGTGGTGTGTGTGTATATATATATATATATATAATGGAATATTATTCAGCCATCAAAAAGAATGAAATCTTGCCATTTGCAATGATGTGGATGGAACTCGAGGGTATTACCCTAAGCGAAACAAGTCAGTCAGAGAAAGACAAATAACAGATGATTACACTCATATATGAAATTTAAGAAACAAAACAAATGAACATAGGGGAAGGGGGGAAGAAAGAGAGGGAGGCAAACCATAAAAGACTCTTAAGAGAACAAACTGAGGGTCAGTGGAGAGAAGGTGGGCCGGGAATGGGCGATATGGGGGATGGGTATTAAGGAGGGAACTTGTTGTGATGAGCACTAGGTGTTTGTGAGTAATGAACCACTAAATTCTATTCCTGAAATCAGTATTACAGTGTATGTTAACTAACTAGAATTTAAATAAAAACTGTAAACAAAAAAAAAAGAAATGCAATTTAAATGCAACTGACTTTTAAATATCTTTTTTGAAGTTTGGTTTGATATTTTTAAATGTTTTTCTAAAACCACATTTTACTGTAGGACACAGATGATGTTCTACAACCCTCTGGAAGTAAGACACACCTGATTAGGGTACTTACTATCTTCTCAGCCTCAGTTTCCTTATCTATAGAATGGGCAGAGTACTTCAGAGCACTGTTGGGAAAATTAAGTAATATATGTACATTATCTAATACAGTGCCTGCATATGGTAGGTGCCTAATATATACTGATTTCTTTTTCACTCTTTGCAACAAAAACTTTAGATAAAATTAAAGACACAGTGAAAGAATCTCTGCCCTTTCAGAGTTCACAGGATGTGTATTAGTTTGCTTGGGCTGTCATAACAAAGTACCACAGCCTGGGGGGTTCAAAAACAGCAACGTATTCTCTTGCAGTTTTGGAAGCTGAGTCTGAGGTCAAGGTGTTGGCAGGGTGCTCTCATTCTGAGGCTCTTTCCTTGGCTTGGAGATGGCCATGTTCTCCCTTTGTGTTTACATGGTCTCTCCTCTGTGTGTGTCTGTGTCCTGATCTCCTCTTTTTATAAGGACACCATTTATATATTGGACTAGGGCCCACCATGACCTACCTTATTTTACCTTAATTATCTCTTTAAAGGTCCTATCTCAAATACAGTCCCATTCGACATATGCTTTGTTGGTGTGGGGATGGGGGAGGGCACACAATTGAGCCCACAACAGAGTGTGAAATAGAAAAGTAAGAAATAGTTCATCATGGGGCACCTGGGTAGCACAGTCAGTTAAGCATCCAACTCAGGTCGTGATCTCAGGGTCATGAAATGGAGCCTTGCACCAGGCTCCACGGTCAGTGTGGAGTCTGCTTAAGTTTCTCTCTCCCTCCCCCTCTGCCTCTGCCCTTTCCCCTGCAGGTGTGTGCTCTCTCTCTCTCTCCTTTTACCTAGGTAAAGTTACCTAACTTCAGCTAGGAATTTGAGGGGACGGCAGCTGGGTAAGACAAGTTCATCAGAGAATATGATGTCTGATCTAACACTCAATTAACAAGAAGGAAAATGCTTTCCAGAGCAAATTTTGAAGTATTCTGTGGAGACTGAGGAACAGAAAAGTTGTCCAAGGTCACACAGCTAGTGAGAGGGCAGACTTTCTTTTTTTTTTTAAGATTTTATTTATTTTGGGAGAGAGAGAGAGAGCACCAGTCGGGGAGGAGCAGAGGCAGAGGGAGAAGTAGACTCCCGCTGAGCAGGGAGCCTGATGCAGCGCTCGATCTTGGGAGTCCAGGACCACGACCCAAGCCAAAGGCAGATGCTTAACCGACTGAGCCACCCAGGCACCCCAAGGGCAGAATTTAAACATAGCAAGTCTGGCCTCAGAGCCTGTGCTCCTAGCCATGATGCACATTGTCTCCCCAAGGCACTATCTACTCTTGGAAGCCTTTGGTATGCTCACCATTTTCCCTTGAATGTGTCCTTCGTTTCCCTTACTTATTCATATATTGTTCAAACAAAAAGGCATAAATGTCACAGTGTTTAATACTTAGGGTGATCAAATTACTATGGAAGTAGGATGGGATTATTAATCTCCTTGTTGTGGAAACAATATTTCCATTAAAATCTGGTTAGTTTTGATATTTTATCCCTGTTTTCAAGCTACTGAGCACCTAGATCCTATGAGACTATTCCATGAATACTCCTTGATTCAAGAAATAAATGCATGCTACTGGGTTTTTATAGAAATGATAATGAATGTTACCTCTTATTACTTCCACCAACCCACTAAGGTCATTCAGCTCCAACCATCTTCCTGCTTTTACTCTTGTCCTCCTAAAGGTATTAGTCGCAGAACAGACAAAGGAGACTTTGAGACCTTCCAATGGCTTCTTGCCTCAACTAGGAAAAATTCAGAAGTCCAAACTCTGGCCGAAATGGCCCCATATGATCTGGCCCCTACCCATCTCTCCAACTGTCCTTCCTACAATTTTTCTGCTAGCACACTCTTCTTATGGCTGGCCCTCCTGCTGTTCTTCAAATACTCTACATGGGTCTCACCTCATGCCCTTTCTATGCTCCACACCCTCTCTACCTAAAAGTGCTCATTTCTCATATAGTTTCATGGTTCACTCTGTGTTTATTTCAGTCTCTGCTTAAATGTCTCCTCTTCAATCTATTTTTCTTCCTGACATTTAACACAACCTGACATTTTATGGCAAGTGTTTTATTTCTTATTTGTCTCACTGAGTATATGGTAAGCTCTATTCACCACTGTATTACCAGCAGCTAGAACAGTGGCTGGCTTGTAATAGAAACTCAAAACATTATATGCTAAATGAATGGTAGAAGTAATCAGCATAAAATAAAATTGAAAATGGCTACTACTACATATTGTGACATTTGTTTTAGACACAAGACTGACTGAACTTCTACTTTTGGTTCCATAGAACACTACAAAACTGTTTCTTTTTTTTTTTAAGATTTTATTTATTAATTTGACAGAGAGAGACACAGCAAGAGAGGGAACACAAGCAGGGGGAGTGGGAGAGGGAGAAGCAGGCTCCCCACTGAGCAGGGAGCTTGATGCGGGTCTTGATCCCAGGACCCTGCGATCATGACCTGAGCCAAAAGCAGACGCTTAACGACTGAGCCACCCAGGCGCCCCTACAAAATTGTTTTCTAAACACCACCAAATAACACCATAGAAAGCTAAAACCACCAGGGTAAAATCTGGAAGTGACAAAATAATGATGGAGGAAGCAAATTTTCTTTGACAAAAACCAGATCTATACTCTGACCTAGGTAAATTAGTTACAACTGTTGGAGATAATAACCATTAAAAGAAATCACACCAGAACAAGCTAAAGTTCATAGACTTTAAGATAGACAAAAATTAGATAAACAAATGCAAATTTCTTTGTTAAGAAATTTTAAAATATTTGGAAGTAATTTAGTCTTACTTCATATAAATTAAAAAAATCAAGCTGGCTTAATACAGTTTCCCCTGGAAAATGCTCCTGCAATAAAAGTGATTCAATATAGGTATAATTCTTTTTTTTTTAAAGATTTTATTTATTTATTTGACAGAGAGAGAGACAGCAAGAGAGGGAACACAAGCAGGGGGAGTAGGAGAGGGAGAAGCAGGCTTCCTGCTGAGCAGGGAGCCCGACGCGGGGCTCGATCCGAGGACCCTGGGATCATGACCTGAGCCGAAGGCAGACGCTTAACGACTGAGCCACCCAGCCACCTCAATATAGGTATAATTCTGATTCAAATTTGAATTCCTAAATATGGGGGCATACTATCCCAAAGATCAAAACATCTAGTAAGACAAAATAGTATATTTAAAATGATAGTGTCAAAATATCTTATATTCATTTCAGTTAGTACAGGGCACGAAAAACTAGCTTTTTGGTTGCTGGATCACACTGCTGACAATTTGACCTCCCCAAATTGTTTTTTCAATCACTACTATTTATCCATGGCTTGCTTGTATAGTTGACTATGTAATCAAATATAGAACAGAAAATTATCCCTTTTAGGTCTCATCATTTGCTTGATTGTCAAACACTTCTGTAATCCTAATGATAAGGAAAATCTGTGTCCTAAGATGGCCGACCGAGCCAGCGAGAGAGTCCCAGTCCTTGCCCCAGGGCTCTTCCAGGTTCTTCTCCCTGCCCTGCTTCGTGCACGTGCCAAAAGTGCCAAGTATGCAGAAGTAGAAGTGTATAAATTGCCCCCTTTGTTTGTGCTTGGGGCTCAGACCTTTGGAGATCACTCTCCTCTGAGCCCACCGGCGTTAAATAAACCTCCTATCCTCCAAGATCTCCAAGGGCCACTTGGTTCTTTTTGTCGGGTGATCCAGTCCAGGTTCCGTTAACACTAAAACTTGCTTCTCTTTCTCAGCTGCTGTCCCATAGTCTCTTATACTTTGTTGCATTCTAGAGGTGAGGAAGCTCCATGTTATCTCATGGTGTGAAATGGATTAACTTCAAAATGTCTTCCTCAACTGTGACAGTCACTTGGGGTTGTCAGTTTCCTACACCCATTCCAAACCACAACTTCTTGCTCTCTAATCACCTTCCAGGTTAGAAGGAACTTGTGCTCATTAGAGTTCTGCTCATTCAGACATAATCTGAAATCTGTTGGATGGGGCATTTGGGAAAGAAACTGTTTCCCTGATGGGAGGGGAAATCTGACAACATATCTTTTTGTTTCTTCCCCTAATGGTCCTTCTTCCTATCTGGATGGCAGATTTGATGCATGTAGGTATGAGGAGAAAGGCCAAACCCTAAGAAAGGGAGGGCAAAAAGGCAGGGTTGCTGATGACATCACACCAGCTTTGCACTGCCAACCTCTAGACTCCAAGTTAAATGAGACACATAATTCCCTGTTTCTCTCAGCTACTATTAGATTTTTATTATTTACAACCAAAGGCATCTTTTTTTTCCCAAAAGCATTTTTTTAAAGATTTTATTTATTTATTTGAGAGAGAGAGAGAGAAAATAAGTGGGGGGGGCAGAAGGAGAGGGAGAAGCAGACTCCCCACTGAGCAGGGAGCTCAACACAGGGCTCAATCTCAGGACCCCGACACGGGGCTCGATCTCAGGACCCCAAGATCATGACCTAAGCCGCAGGCAGATGCTTAACTGACTGAGCCACCCAGGCACCCCAGTTTCAAAAGCATTCTTAATGGTTCAATCACTAAGTAATCTTCATGCCCAGATACTTCCTTGTAGTGATCTCTACGCAAAGTACACAAGTCTTTGAGATGAAGCTAGTTATCAAGGTTGAGGAACTAAATTGTTGATATTTAGAAAAGTTAATTTTAAAGTTATGCAAAATAAAATAATGCGAACACAGCTTATCTACTTCACCTTTTTTAATACTAACTTAAGCAATGAGTTGAAAGAAAAGCAGTTAGAATCATCTCACTGGTCTGTTATACTGAACTCATCCTTCGCATTATGGATCTAACAAGTCGGTCATTAGTATAAATGCCACCTCCACCTTAACCCCTAGGCTTTCAAAAATTGTGTTGTACGAAAATGTTTACCAATATAAATACTGAGATTGAAAATGAGGATAAAAAGGAGAGATGCTATCAGTGATATTTAGCAAGCAGCAAGGTGGGAAGGATGGACTTAGGCTTGTGTGATGAATTAGATAAAGAAAACAAGATGAGCTGGTTGTCAATAGCAAGAAAGGGAATTACCAGGTTCAGGATGTGACATTAAATTTGAGGGGTCATTGCGACATTGCAAGTAATTTGTAAAGGTTTAGAAGTCACAAGAGAAGACATTTATGATGACTTAGTCACCTTTGCCTCAGTTCTCTACGTTGATGTTTAGTTTTTCCTTGTGCTGCTCTCAGGACACAGTTCACACACACACACACACACACACCTCTACTTCTCATTCCACATGTTACCCGTTCTTCTTAGTTAAACCCTAAAATCCCTGCTAAAAGAAATGTATCTGCTAACCGAGATGCAAGAAAGTACATGTCATTTACGAGTTTTTTATTTTATCTAAATAACTATTTTTTATGTGATACTGACAAGGTATAAATGTTTTCACTGTTAAATTTATGTAAATATCCTGCAAAAATACTAAATTAAACTAGAAAGAAATTTCTACTATTTTTAAACAGTGGAAGAAAACCTTTTAAAATTATAATTGTTATTATGGCATATGCATAATAAGATGCTAAACCCAGTTCTAGCTTAAACTCATCAAAAAGAATATGCAAATTTATGCTAATATTAGTTATTTCTTTCAGCACTGCATATGCCAGTTTGATTCAAGAATAACAGAACTGCTAAGAAGCTTCATATTTATCTCAAGTGTCTTTCAGAGACGCTGATCAGTTCTGTGCTGATGAGGCAGTTTTATTAGTTCAAAAAAGCAAACAGTTTAGTTGCTAGCTTCTCTTTCAGAGTCTTGATTGCTTAAGACTGACTGCTCCAGAAATTCCTCAGAACTTGGAAAGAATAATTCCCATTCCACTTGTCAAATATGTAGAAAATAAGACTGAGAAGGTATGTAAATTACTGACATGTAGAACAGTTAATTTAAAGCCATGTAAAATAAAATAATGTCAACACATTTGTCTCATACATATTTAAGAAATAACCCAAAAGAAAACAGAATGATATCCCTTGTGTTTTGTAAGCACAGTTATATCTACAATAAACAAATCATTAACTATAATTTAATATTTATGTTTTACTGTTTTCTAGGGAAGCTCTTCACTGGCGTGAATAATATCCTAGTAACATTTTACTGTTGAGAAAGCGTATTTGTCTGCTAGAGGCTCTGATAATCAACTAATTCCCTCTAATGGCAGCTGAACTCTGGCTCTAAGGGTACAACATTTTTTTCTCATTTTTATAATAAACAACCTCTGTTACAGCATCGTAGCAATCACATATCTACTCTCACTGCCGGAGCGACATGGGCAAGTGCAATGCTTCTTAAACATTCACCTTACCTTTTTGATGATAACTGGGTAGTTAGCTGAACTGCTTCAAAAGCACACATCACAAGAACAAAGGGGATTAAAATCTGTTTAAAAGGACAACAAACCATGCTATGGGTAGCTGAAACATTTGAAAAACTTAAAAATAAATGCTATTTCTGCTTATAGCAATACTTCAACTTCTCAAATAAATTTTATCTCTATTAGTGAAGAGCAAACTCTGAAATAAAACCATGGCATCAATGACATATAGAATATTGATGAAATGGATTTAAAAATCTACATCAACAGTGTATGCAGTATAAAAAGATAAATATCAACACTATTCCAAATAAAACCTAATACAAATTTTTGTTCTAACTCATTATAATAATTAATGACCATGTTCAAATGATTCCAAGAGAGTATGAGAGGCACAAAATGCCCAAATCAAATAAATTATAGAGCCTGATAATTTGATTCACAGATCCCTGAATCCAACTAGTCACTTGATACTATAACTCTATAAACATGATCTTTTTGTGCATTTATCTTAATACAACTTTATTTCTGATTATACAATTCATATTCACTGTAAAATATTTATAAAAAATTTAAGAAAGGTATATTATAATTTATACTGGTTGAAAACCTATAATCCAGAGCTAATACTGTTAATATTTTGAGATACTGCTTTCTAATAACCAATTCAAAATATATTATATGTATATATACTTGATGTACAATAAAAAAGAAAGAAAATACGGAAAAGAAATGATGTTCAGGACTGTGTAAGATTCCTTCAAGTGAAGGACACATGACTAAAATAGTTTGGGAGAACCTTCACTTCTGGCCACATTAGACAAAAAATCCATTGAGTGCATTATGTCAGTAAAGCTCTGAATGAGACTGGAAAGTAAATCTAGTATTCTAATTTAAACTTTTATTTTTCTTTGCTTTTTTCTTATTTTTAATGAAAGGCCAATGGTCTCTTATAGACTAAGAGCAACTATCATTAAAACATGTAAAAGAAAGTTAAAGAAATAATGGATCTTTTATTAAAATAACTCAGTAAGTAAAAAAAAAAAAAAAAAGAAATAAAAAGGAAAAATATACTTAACAAAATAACAGAAATTGTAACATGAGAAAAATACCTTTTTAACATTTCTTAAGATTGCATTTGTATTAATGCAGTAACAAAAAAAGGATATTAATCCAATTAAGAGACACATACTTTTAAACAATTAGTACTTATGTGAACTGAACAGAAGGTAATTCGATTTTAGGCAGCTATATACTAACTACAGAAAATGTGCCAGGCACTGTGGTAGAGGGAATGACAGGCATAATGACCTTTAAGAAGCAAAGAACGTGAATGACATTCCATAGGCGTCTAAACCTCCAAAGCTGAGGAATTTGCCATTATCTTGGTATCATCAGCACCCAGCTGGTGCCTGCTGCATTACTGAATGCGAACATTCAATGACAGATTTGTGGAGTGAATCAATCCATTCTAGGTACATGGATTATGAGAAAAGATTATAACATGTGGGCAGTCTCCTGGGGAGCATATAGAATCTTTGGGAGCACTGCAGTTCTGATCTGCACTGCTCTTCCCCACAGGCTTTCATCATCTGTGATAGGACTTCCCAGGACTTAACACAGAATCTGTACTCGGTGGAATTTAAATGGGCTTAAGGATAAAGCAAAAAGGTTAACTGTATTTTGGAGTAAAAGCTAAAGGGTCCCACCTCCCATTCAGCATCATCTGTGAAAGTATGTTCTTTCCATGCTATTTCGCTCTGTCAGAATGACTTTATAATCTTAAAGTCATGTAATGTTACATAATCTTAATGTCACAATGAATTGATAATCTTAACAAGTATCTTAAGAAAATAAGAAAACTAACCTTCCACATCATCAAGGCTCCCATCATAAAAGGACTAAACACGGTCAGAAAGCAATAGACAGAGGCAAGATCAAAGCTAAGGAACCAACATAAAGAAACAAGACTTTAGAATTCACATTGTAACTTTAAAAGAATGTTCTACTAAAAAGGTGGTTAAACTAACTTTCTGAAAACTACTCTTACTAAAACACAAGCATACACTGTATCAGGAATATTAGGAAGCCACTAAAATGAATGAGGTAGATCAGTATGTGCCAATACATACCAATCTTCAAAATATATCCTTCAGTATAAAATGCACGGTACAGAACAAAATCCTAACTTGTATTATCTTTTATTATAAATATGCTGTTTCGTTTAAAATTACCTGTTAACAGAAGCTATGTTCCCAGTTCCAAAAAACGCTGTCACTAAGAAGAAAACCTAAATAGAGTTAAGGAAATGCCAAAACGAGTCAGAATTCATACAAGTTTCTCCTTCATTTAGAAAAGCTATGCCTATTCTACCATGAGGGTAACTTGATTTTTAACCTGTACATTTGGCCATAAATTTTTGTAAGTGAATGTTCCATTATATCGCCTTGTGGATGCATTTTGAAAGAACCAGACTGAAGAGGCAATGTGCTAAGAACTGGAGGCGTGGGAGGTTAGCCTCACTTGTCACTAGTATCTTTGGGAGGGCATTTTCCTCCTCTCTAGCAGAAGCAAGTTAGGGCACCTGGGTGGCTCAAATGGTTAAGTATCTGTCTTTGGCTCAGGTAATGATCCCAGGGTCCTGGGATCGAGTTCCGTATCAGGCTCCCTGCTCAGTGCAGAGTCTGCCTCTCCCTCTCCCTCTGCCATTCCCTCTGCTTGTGCTCTTCTATCTCTCTGTCAAATAAATAAATAAAATCTTTAAAAAAAAAAAAAAGCAAGTCAGAGTATTGTATCTGTAGTTGGCCACTGATGATTTTTTTCACAAGAACAGGGACCTAGTGCATCACATAGATATTTTCAGGAGAAATATTATTTTCAGTTCACATATTCAGTTCACACTTGCTGTGTGCCCCACTACATGTGAAACGTGCTACGTTCTTTGGAAGGCTCAGAAAGAAATAGAGACCATGTTCTACAATAATTCAGCAGAGAATGAGTCATGAGAAAATGTTAGATATCTTTTTGACACTTTTTAAGCTTACATTTGTTTTAGTGCAGTAATAAAAGGTAAATATTAATCCTATTGGTGTCTAAGAACTAACTGCTAGGAAAGCCCTAGGAAAATACTGTCTGGCCCATTGAAAGGACTCAATAAATGTTAGCTATTTTATTATTATAGACACATACACAAAAGTGGTAAAGAAACACTGAAGAGGATGTATGAATTATGACAACTTTCAGTGAAAAAGTAGCATTTGAGTTGGTGACTTGAACCTCAAATGTATTCATGGATCTATTCATTCAACCAAGCAATTAACCAACTAACATTTATTGTCTAGTATATGTCAGAGGCAGAGCTAGACCCTAAGAACATAAATATGAATAAAACAGTCTCAAAGTGCTCCCATGTTAACTAAGATTATGATGATATATAGAAGTATACAAGAGGCATTTTAAGGCAAACGGGGAAAATAAAAGACATAGTCAAGAAACATTAAGAGGTGCGATAGAAGCTTAGGGTTTATTGAAGGATACAGTGAAAGATAAGGCAGGAGCATAGATTGGTGGCATATTAATAAAAAGCCTTGAACTTCACTGTGGAGACAATGAAAAGCCAGCAAACATTTTAGGTGAGTGATACAAACAAGAAATACCAGTGACAGTGAGATATTCAAATCAGGTAGATAAATAATTATAGGCAGGAAATACAACTGGGAAGCTATTTCAGTAGTTCGTGTCAGGGGCAAGGAAGGTCTGAACTGATGCACTGGGAGCAGAGATGGAGAAGTGCGGGGAGACAGTGGGACTTTAGAACTGGACAAGAAGTAGTTAAATACGACAAGTTTGATGGCCTGGGTGACTGGACATATGGTGATGCCATTCAATGAGATGAGGCTTGCCAGAGAGAGACTTTGGAGAGGGGTGGGCGGTTGTTAGTCAGTTTGGGACATATATTTGGTGACGCACAGCAGAGTATTGGACATATGGCTCATGAGGTCAAGAGAGGTCAAGGCTGGAGAAGTAAATCTCAGAGCTGTCTGCACAGAGGTATCAGTCAAAGCTATAGGAGGCGGTGACAGTATCCGGGCAGAGAAGAAGATTAAGGGTAGAGCTTGGAGAAGAATATCATTCAAGATCAGACAAAGAAAGAGTATGTTTTAGTGAAGGAGAATAGAGAGGATATAAAAGCTGAGAACAGAACCTGGATCACATCCTGGAGGGAAAGGGAAAAGCAAGTGAAGTGAACAGACTGAATGTTATAGTGGTCAAGTAAAACTGAAGCTTGGACTGTGCAGTCAGGGAGGCCCTGCAGACCACACACAGCCCTGGCAGGGACATCTGACAGATATTCACGGAGCTACTGTGTACCAGGCACTGCTCAAGGCTTAAAGATCCAGTATCTAAGTGGGGAGGAAATGGTAGCAGCAATGACAGATTTTTCTTTTAAGGAGCTTGGTTGTAAACAGGAAAAGACAAGATGAAATTATACTTTAGGGGGACAAGGGAAGAAGTGTTGATTAATAGAGGGTGAGTGGAAGGAGCCTGCAAAGACAGAGAGAGCAAAACTGAGGACAGAATCAAGAGGTAGAGAAGGACAGCACCACAGTGAGTTCAAAGGAAATACCTCCCTACAAATTTCTTGAAGCCGGTCAGCCTGCCTTCCCAAATGAGACTTTATTCTGCCATATTGTCTTTCAGACTTCTAACACTAACAACTTTCACACAATGTTGCCTCTGATGTGGTTCAAAAACCTTGTGAGGTAGATGTTATAGAACGTGAGTACAGTTTAAAATACACAAAGAAAGTACAAACCAAACTCAGTATAGTGGTTTCTTCTGGATGAGGGAAATTAGAGTGGAGTTGGGAATTGAAAGAAAACTTTAGCTTTGGCGGTAATGTTTTAATTTTTAAAAATGTGTGACACGTGTGACAAAATAGTAATTGTTGATCTCTTGGATGGCAGGAACACACACATATACATTTGCTTGTTATATCATTCTGCATGCTTTTCTACAGTTTTGACATTTTTTTTAAATGAGGACTGTATGAGAAAATTATAGTTAAGAAGGGGTTAAATGGCCTCCAAGAGGTCACATTAAGTGAGCAAGGGAAGTACCTCCTTGCTCCACTAAGTGGAAGGTTGCAGCACCTTAAAAGTCCAAACAAAGGATACAAGGAAAAAGGCCCTCCGGATATCATCCAGATAGAGCTGTCGAAACTGGGTTATATCAGGACTGTAGGTGAACTGGAGACTGGTGGCCTGTGAGACAATAAGACATACATGAGCACACAAGAACAGTTCACTTACTTCTACCCTCGAAGGCAAGCTTCCAGTCTGGTACAAGAGCTAGAAAGTTATCCTGCACTGACAAAATTAACTAACAATAAAGCTATTCCTATAGTTTAATTACATCTTAATACAGTCTGCCAAAAGGTGGGATACATTGCTAGTAACATACTGAACAGAGCTGTAGTATTGCTGAATAAAAGGGAGAATCAGGCTTTTCCTTATCTTATATAAATGCTTCACTCTTAAATCCCTATATAACTCTTCCCTTTTCTAAGTCCTGATTTCTCAGTGTCCTGATATTCTAAAACCCAGCTATGGTATCATATTAAAAAAGCATGATAAAATCAAATATTTCTATTTCTTTGTTCTTCTGTTAATTAGAAATTATTTTCCCTCTATATACAAATGCAAAATATTCCTATTTTTAGTAAAATAGAAAGTCACTCAATTTCAACAAGAAGGATGCACTTTTGTTTAATCCCCCTCTCCCCAAAACAGAAAAACTCATGGGTGAGTTTAAAGGGAAACTTTCCCCTCCTCCACTATCCATGTAATTTTCCACTAAGTTCTTTGGATGCTTTAATACTCGTTTTCTATAAGAAGAAATATGTTTTCCGGTAAAAAACAGAATTTAAAAAATGACAATGAATCTCATTTTTAGATTTAATATTAAAATATTTAATATTTACTATTAAGGACAGTCTGACCATTTCCTAGAATCTGAACAAAACTGTTTTCATGTACTATTTTAACATTCCAGGGGTGAATGTTAAAAACCAGTAATTATTTAATATACTTCAATAAAGTTTCCTCATTATTGAAATTAATTATTCTAAATTATCAATTACTCTGTAAGCTCAACTGGAACCAGTTATGGATGGCTCAATGAATCAACTATGAAGGTGTTTTTCTGCAATATTCATTTGATCTGACCTCAGTAAAACTGTAAATATTCTATCACCAATGGTTTATAATTACCTTCAGTTCTAAAATAAAGGCAAGAGATATCAGTTTAACTCTATAGCTCAGCATGATAAATGTGTCCTTAAAATTTAGCTGGCTTTGTGGGGCGCCTGGGCGGCTCAGTCGTTAAGCGTCTGCCTTCGGCTCAGGTCATGGTCCCAGGGTCCTGGGATCGAGCCCCCGCATCGGGCTCCCTGCTCGGCGGGAAGCCTGCTTCTCCCTCCCCCACTGCCCCTGCTTGTGCTCCCTCTTGCTGCGTCTCTCTCTGTCAAATAAATAAAATCTTTAAAAAAAAAAAAAATTAGCTGGCTTTTAGCCAATTCAAAGTGTACTGTGTTGAATAAACAGCCTAAGATTTGCACTGAGGCCAAAACACTAGGGTGGAAGAATAAGCAATTTGGAGTAGGACCACTAGAAAGAGAAAAACGACACTGCAAACACAGATGTCACCTTACGACCAAGTTCGTGAACTGATTTGTGATAACAGAAATATTCTTGTGAATACAATAAATTGAGGAAAGAAAAATTAGATATGAAAACAGAGGAAAATAAAATAAAAAGCATTCTTTCTCCTCCACTCCTTCATCTACATTGATGTTTTTGTACATCAGTGATTCTCAAATAATCTCTAAGAAAAACCCAACCTATTTAATGCCTATTAAAGAATAAAATCATGCTTTTTTGTAAATGAACAATTTTCTTACAAACTGTTTAACTTGACTATTAATCATTAATTTAATTATGACTGCCTTAAATGGTGCATAGTTTTTGATGAAATAGCGCTGCAACTTCCTTACAGAACAGGGAATATTTTAGTATTCTCAAAGAAACGCAACAATGATTTTGACAAGCTACCTTCTGTTTATAGGAAACACTGAGTTGCTGAAGGGTTTCTTGTTCCACCCGTATCCAGACAAACATTAAGCACGACAATACTAATGGAAAGAGAGCTTCATACCTAAGGGGCAAGGGGATTGGGGGTGGAAGTGGGAGGGTAGAAAAGAAAAGAAAAAACATTAGACAAGCAAAAATGCAAATTTATGCAAAATTAAAACAACCTTGATAATACTTCAAAGTCACAATATCACAAAATTTAAATTTTCTAGGCTTTCCAGAAGAAGAAAGTGGGAAAGGAAAGGAACATTTAAATATCAACTCCATCTTTTTTGGAAATTTATTAAATCTTGAGATCATTTTAATTTTAAAATAGTAGAGATATTTAGAAATCATTCATAAGGTAAACGACAAATACACAAAAAAGGAAAGAAAACGTTAAGATGAAGGTAAAAAGACAATGCCTGAGTTAAAATCAGTAATATACATAGAAGAGCAAGACCAATGTTCCAAATTTAAAAAAAAAATGGGTGCAATACGAGCCTGAATCTCTCAGAAAGAAAAAAAAAAAGAGAGCCAATAAACACAGGGAAATATATTTGACCTTACTGATAATTGATATGGAAAGTAAAATAATAAGATGATATCACATTCACTTACCACATTTATCCAGTTAAAAAAATGTCAACAAGAGTATAATGAAAACTAACCCTCATACTCTCTACATAGGAATAAACAATTTCTGGAAGGCAATCCAACACTCTGCAACAAGAATCTCAAAAATAGGGGCGCCTGGGTGGCTCAGATGGTTAAGCGTCTGCCTTTGGCTCAGGTCATAATCCTAGGGTCCTGCGATTGAGCCCGGCATCGGGCTCCCTGCTTGGCGGGGAGGCTGCTTCTCCCTCTCCCTCTACTGTTCCCCCTACTTGTGCTCTCTCACTCTCTCTGTCAAATAAATAAAATCTTAAAAAAAAAAAAAAGAATCTCAAAAATATTCATCTACCATAATCCAATGATGTCACTTCTAGGAATTTACCCTGAGAAAATAATTCACTATGGGCACCAGATTTCTCATACGAAGATGTTTGTTGTAATACTGTTTACAGAAGGGAAAAAACAAAAACAAAGACAGGAAACAAGCTAGGGAGTGATTAAATAACGTACAGTACATCTCTAGGCTAGTATAATGTGGACATTATAAGGTGGACAAAGGAGAAATGTTCATGAGATAAGACAGTGACAGAAGTCTTTTCTAATCCCCCTCTAGCCTACTTAGGGATACATGTGCTACCTTGGTAATCCCTCAAATACTCTACGATAGTTCTTCTCCCACCATTTTAATCACATGTTCACACCTTTAATCACATGACACGCCTTTCCCGCTAGTTTGGAAAAGCTCTGACTGTGTCAGTCTTGTCACCACCGCAGGCCCAGCTAACAGTAAGTATTTGCTGAGTGAGTTACTTAAGTGGAAGTTACAAAACAAAATCAAACTAACCAAACCAAAACAAAAAAACTTTATTTCTCTCAACTTTTTCACCTATTGAACTCTATTCCATTTGGTGCTACTTCCTAAACATGAGAAGACAAAAGAAGCAAAATGCTTTAAATTCTATCACTGATCATAAAAATAAAAACTGAAGACCAGGCAGAAGGAAGTGTTTGGATTTAAGAAAGCATACACAAATCACTCGGTATAGAAGATGCAGAATGCCCAAGTATATGAACAGACAATAGATACATGAGAAAATACCATTAGTAAAACAGGTATAGAAAATTTGCACAAAGCTGTACCATTTTTTTTTTTAAAGATTTTATTTATTTATTGGAGAGAGAGAATGAGATAGAGAGTACATGAGAGGGAAGAGGGTCAGAGGGAGAAGCAGACTCCCTGCTGAGCAGGGAGCCCGATGCGGGACTCGATCCCGGGACTCCAGGATCATGACCTGAGCCGAAGGCAGTCGCTCAACCAACTGAGCCACCCAGGCGCCCAAAGCTGTACCATTTTTGACCTATTAAAATAGCCATTGATGTTCTTATTTAAAAATGAAAATACCAAATACTGTGAAGGACAGGACTCTTCAGCAGTTGCTGGTGATATTATAAATTGGCACTATTCTGAAGACAAAAGTAAAAAAAAAATAAATAAAAAATAAATTCATATTCTATGGCTCACCTATACTACATGTGAGAAATGAACAAAGGAAGTAATAGAAACTATATAGAAAGCTTGTGCACAAAAACATAACTCAGAGTATTATAATAAAAAATGGAAATAAATAAAATGATCAAAAATAGAGGAATGGCTAAATAAATTAAGGTTCTTCCACATCACAGAATATTAAATATCTATTAAAATGGTGGTTAGGAAGCCTATGAGCCACTTGGGACAATGCTTCTAAAATAATGTTAGGTATGGGGCATCTGGGTGGCATAGTTGGTGAAGCATCCAACTCTTGAATTTGACTCAGGTCGTGATCTCAGGGTTGTGACGTAGGGCTCTGTGCTCAGTGTGGAGTCTGCTTGTGATTCTCTCTCCCTCTCCCCTCTGCCCCCCCCACTCACTCTCTCAAATAAATAATTCTTAAAATAAAATAATATTAGGTAGAAAAAGAAGATGAAATAGTACATGGACTGATTAATACTATGTTAAAAAGACAAATACAGAGGTAAGACTGGAAGAAATGTATCAGAATATCAGCAGGAGGGGTAGGGTTAATAGATAATCTCCCCCTTATCCATACTTTCCAAAATGTGATCAATACTACTTTTGCAATGATTTAAAAAAAAATAACTGAAAAACGAATGTTGACTTAGAATGTCTGTATCCTAGCTAGTGTTTAAAATTTTAAATTCAACTTCCACAGGAGTCCTTGATATCAAGGCACCAATTCAGCTCCCCTACGCAAATTCTTTCTCTAGCCATTCTTTATATCTTACAATTCCCAACCTAATTAAGTAACAATAACGTAACTGTTGCATTCTGTAATTGCCTAACACTGTAAAATCAAGTCCTTATTTTATAGCAGCTTACAACTCTATTATTCACCTGGGGTAAGCTAATTGTTCTGCCTGTTTGTCTGTTGTATTGGAGATGGGAAAGAAAGAAAAAAACAACTGTTGATTAATTGAATCAAGAAGGTGTATACTCTAAGCAAAAGAAGACCATGATTTTTAAAAATATTTGCAGTTATATATGAAAGTATTCTTTCCTAATATATGAAAACATAAATTTCATACTTCTACAAATAGTGCTACAGATTTATCTCCTTTCAGAAATTATAAACTATAATCACTTTCATTTGTAAAATATAGATGAATAAATCTGATAAAGACAATCTTCCTATGGGACTTTATTTCTTTAGACAATCAATATCTTGTATAAAGTCTGCATATCTGAATTAATAAACTGAAATACCAATAAAATGTCATCACAGGCTCACAGTGTACATAGTAAAACCTTACAAAATTAGGATCTCCTAGTTTGGTCTCTGTGCAAATTCAGCAGGGGAAAAAAGGCATTTAGCTTTGTATTATAGTTTGTTAAGCAAAGGGATAATATAAATACAGTTTTGGCGAGAAATGTTTAACAAACTTAAGAGAACTATTTTCAAGCATTTCAATGGCTTCCATTTGCATAAAAATAATGAAATGCTGATTAAAATGAATCTTCTTTATTCATTAAATCAAGGATACATTGTTAGAATTTAGGATTACTATTACTGTATTTCTGTAAAGTAATAAAAATGCATTTCTTTTAAATATCTTTTATTTATTCACTTATTCACTAATTTACATAGAGAATCCTCCAGATTGTCCAAAATTGTGATGTAGAACAATCAGTGGACTATAAATTTTGCAAAACTGATTTGAAATTGAAAACTGTGCTAATTGAAAATGCTAGACTGTGTTGTTTTAGGCTATCTCTGTTGCATATTTCTGCAGAGGTAAATATACTTTCTGATGTTGAACAATATATTTCTTAAAGTCTCATTATGTTTATCACTCTTGAGTAAGAATACGCTGATAGACTTCAAGTTTTATTTGAAAGTTCAAAGTTCTAGGTCTCTAAGCAAGCCCCTCTTAAAATCTTATTAGGTAACTGGTGAAGATTTCCCTGTTGCTTATATTACTTCTTCACATCTGTGCTTCAGATCTGCTTATGCAGGGAGAAAAGAAGGCAGGAGGTGTGGGGAGCTTTGATAAGAGGAGGTTTCGTACCCGACTGGATCATCACTTATCTGGGGACTACAAGAACTCCTGGGGCCTAGGTCACTTAGGATGGTAGGGCCTATTATGAAGAGATTTTTTTTTTTTTAAGATTTTATTGATTTATTTGACACAGAGAGAGAGACAGCTGGAGAGGGAACAAAGCAGGGGGAGTGGGAGAAGCAGGCTCCCAGCCGAGCAGGGAGCCCGACGCGGGGCTCGATCCCAGGACCCTGGGATCATGACCCGAGCCAAAGGCAGATGCTTAACGACTGAGCCACCCAGGTGCCCCATGAAGAGATTTTTTAGAACATCCCTCTAATTCTGAATTAGGACAACTAAGTTTCCCAAAGAATGAACCTAAGTCTTGAACCCAAAATGGCTTTACAAAATCATCTAAACTGGGAATAATCTGTTGACAGCACAATGGTGAATCTGAGGTTTAGTCTAGTTGGGATTAAGATCTTCTATTTGGGCCAAATTTTGAGCTATCTATGAGTGGTGGTAATTTGATTTGTCTGTTCTATAAAATGTTGTTATAATGCACACATTTCTCACCCTCATAAGCATTTAAGTAAGGATAAAATAAAATTCAAAAGCAAGTGAAGAATCCTTTTCTTCAAAGCAGATGGGGAGATTGTATCACTGCTTCACTGACTTCTAGAGAACATTTTAGGATCCAACCCAAATCAAGCTGTTAGTTTTTGTTTTGTAAGAAAATTTAAATCTTAAATAAAAATGGATTCTTTAACTTCTGGGAAAATATTCTGAAAGTTTCTGAATCAAAAGGAATATTTGGACTATGCTATATGTAAGAGTAAAAAGAAAAAGAAAATATATTCAAATAAGAATGAACAAATCAAGGCATAATTTGAAGTGCATGAAAGGAATGGAACAATGCTACAGTTCTTCTAAGTCATTATTTGAGAAGACTTCAAATTCCTCCATAATCAATCAGAACTTTCTAACATTGTAGTGAAATGACATTTTAGCAACTTCAGGAAATAAACAGAAAGACAAAGACAACAGGCAATACTATAAAAATAGGAAAAAGAAAACAGATAATTTAAGATCAAGTCATATATAGTTCTTACGAAGTAGAAAATATTTATAATTTATTCCTCAAGATATACACATTTTTCATTTCCAGAGGTAAAATATTCAAAGAGAAATGTCAAGATCATTTAAAACTTGCTACTAAAAATTAAATTTTAAAAACAGTTTATACCCTGTGCTTAGCAGTAGGTAGGCTGACATCGAGGAAAGAAGTATGCTAAACAGCCGCTCAAAGAGACTTGTAGGACTCAGTAGTGGCAGGACGAAGGAAGAGGCTGCAATAAAACAAAGCAGGGCAGTGTCAGTATGACAAACACAACATATATGAGTTCAGAAGCACTGATTCTAGTATCATTTATAGAATTTATTGTTTCTGTGACCTCTCAAATGGGCTATACTGTCCTAATCATTTTTGTAAGAAATTTGAAACTTCACATTTTTAAAAAAAGATTTTATTTACTTATTTATTTTAGAGAAAGAGAGAGTGCACGCGAGAGAGCGAGTGGAGAGGGGCGGAGGGGGAGGGAGAGGGACAAGCAGACTCCCCGCTAAGGGTGGAGCCCTACAATATGGGGCTTCATCCCATAACCCCAAGATCACGATCTGAGCGGAAATCAGGAGTCAGGGGCCTAACCGAATGAGCCACCAAGGTGCCCCTGAAACTTCACAGTTTTATACTTGAGCTTAGCCAAAAGGCTGAGAAGCTACGAAACTTCACATTTTTAATTAAAATTACATTTCATTATTTTGCCACATTTTGGCTCAGATTTTTCTCAATTTTACTTAGCCTTGCTCACGGTAACATTAACAATGACACGAATAATTTACTTGCTAATATAAATAATAAAAACCATAATACAACATATTGTTCAAGATTCAACAGATTTTCTTTTAATTGGGCATTTAGTTCAAAGACAACTTATTCCCCAGAAATTGATTTTTCCTAACGTCCTTCCCTTCCCAAGTTTTCCCGCTGCAAAGTAGGCACTGAGAGTGGTAGCACGTCACTCAGAACATGAAAAACAGGACAGGGTTTCCCCACACGAGAGCTGTTATAAGAGTAATGTAGTAATCCTTCCCCACAGCACAAGAAAGCAAGTACTTCAGTAGAAGGGCAGCAAAACATTAACTGCCCACTTCTATTTGGGGAAGGAAATACGCCTAAGTTCCTCATCACCCTAGTTAGGCAGGAAACATGCATGGAGTTAAACGCTCCTGAGTATGGAGACAGATGACTTGGGATAAAATCCTGGGTGACTCATTATTAACTTTTTAACCATGGGGCAAGTTTATTAACCCATCTAAGTAGTATTCCTATCTGCCCCGTAGAGAACATATAAATAGGCTGTTGTGAGATTTAAATACAACTTTGCCTGTAATATGCTCCCTGAGCATAATGTGAGGGATATAGTAGGTGCTTAATAACTGTTAGCTGCTATTATTATTACTAATCAATATCTACAAATAAGTTAAATTTAAAAACAATCTCCTTCAAAGTCAACTCACTGCAAGATGTAAGTCTGAGAGTTATATTGATAGTCCCCTAGACAAATAGCTTCTGATATTTTTCAGATGTGTAGTTCCAATACTGTGATCATCACCTGATACGTATTTTAACAGAAAAAAGTAACATTTTAATATTTCTTATTATAAAAGCCAGTTCAAATGAGACCTCTTCTGTAAAACTCTATTTTCTATCCTTGTCTTACTTTTGTCTAAAAAATTGATGAAGTGCTAAAGGGGGAAATAAGAGTCCCCATTCTGAATGACATATGTTAGAACGAGTTTCATAACATATAATCCATTTGGAGATCACAGCACATTAGCAAAAAGTACTCACTGGAACTAGACTATGGTGAATTCGTGCCTGGAAGAGATCTCTGGAGATACTGCTGACCTACTTATGAGTCATGCTTTACAGCACTTGGTAGGCATCCTCTAGTACCTAGTTCTCTCAATCTCAAGGACTAAATGTCTTATTTTAAATGTATGCTTAAGGGCACCTGGGTGGCTCAGTTGGTTTAGCATCTGCCTTAGGCTCAGGTCACGATCTTGGGGTCCTGGGATCGAGCCCTGCATCGGGCTCCCTGCTCAGTGGGGAGTCTGCTTCTCCCTCTCCCTTTGCCTCTGTGCTCTCTCTCTCTCTCTCTCAAATGAATAAGTATAATCTTTAAAAAAATAAAATAAAATAAAATACATGCTCACCCCAGAAATAAGCCCCCATATACACAGTAAACTAGTATTTGGCAAAGCAGCCAAGAACACTCAGTGGGGAAAGGATAGTTTCTTCAACAAATTGTGTTAAGAAAACTAGATAACCACATGCAGAAAAATGAAATTGGACCACTATCTTACACCACTCACAACAATGAATTCAAAATGGATTAAAGACTCAAGCATAAAACTCCTAGAAGAAAATATGGGGATAACATTAAGGATAACATTGTTCTAAGCAATAATTTTTTTTGATATGACATCCAAAGCACAAGCAACAAAAGCAAAAATGAACTACATTGACTACATCAAATGAAAAAGTTTTGCATGTCAAAAGAAACAATCAACAAAATGAAAAGGCAACCTGTGGAATAAGACAAAATATTTGCAAACCATATATCAGATAAGAGGTTAATATCCAAAATATATAAAGAACTCACACAACTCATTAACAAAAAAAAAATCCAATTAAAAAATCGACAGAGGAACTAGACAGATATTACTCCAAAGAAGACATCCAAATGGCCAATAAGTGCATGAAAAGATGTTCAATATCACTAAGCATCACAGAAATGCAAATGAAAACCACAATGAGAAATCACCTCACACCTGGTAGAACGGCCATTATAAAACAGACAAACAGAAACAGAAAATAACCAGAGCTGACAAGGATGTAGAAGAATTGGAAGCCTTGCGCACTGTTGGCGGAAATGTAAAATGGTGCAGCCACTATGGATATAGTATGGAGACTCCTCAAAAATTAAAAACAGAACTACCATATTACCCAATGATCCCATTTCTGGGTATTTACCCAAAAGAACTGAAAACAAGATCTTGAAGAGGTATTTGTGCAACTCATGTTTACTGTAGCATTATGCACAGTAGCCAAGACATGGAAATAATCTAAGCATCTGTCAATGGAAGAATGGATAAAGAAGATGTGGTATATATAGAGAGAGTGGGATATTATTCAGTCACGAGAAAGAAGGAAATCCTGTCATTTGTGACAACCCCAAGGGTCATTATGCTTAGGCAGAGAAAGACAAATATTGTACATATCACCTTTATGTGAAATCTAAAAAGGCCACACTCATAAAAACAGAGTAGAATGGTGGTTATCAGGAGCAGGTGGTGGTGGAATTGGGAAGATGTTTAAAGGTAGAAACTTATAACCAGTAGATAAATAAGTCCTAGAGGCCTAAGACAAAGCAAAGAAATTATAATCAATAATACTGTATTATAAACTTCAAAGTTGCAAAGAGACTAGATCTTAATTGTTCTCACCACAAAAAAGAGATGATAATTATGTGACATGATAGAAGTGTTAGCTAACACTACAGTGGTAATCATGTTGCAATATATAAATGCATCAAATCAACATACTGTATCCCCATACCTTATCCAATGTTATGTTCCAGTTATATCTCAATAATTAAAAATAAATATTATTTTGAAAAATAAATAAAAATAAAACAGATGCCAAGAGGAACATTTATGTATTTGGAGAAAAGCAGTAGACTGACTCTCACCCTCCCAAAACAAAGACAAAATCAATAAGGACAATGAATAAAGTTATATAGGACATTCATATATGGTGATTAACATAACAATAAAAAAATTAAAAAAAAAAGTTATATAGGACATTCCAAATTTGGAAAGAAGCACAGGAAGTACAGCACAATATGCACATAATTACAACATAAGAAAATATGACAGAACTGAGACCAAGCTTAAACATGAATATTTTCACTTAAAAGAAAAAAGTTCAAATTGGCAGACATAGCAAAACCCCAACTCTATGGCTGAATAAAAGAGACAGACTTAAAATACAGTGATTCAAAAGACTAAAAATAAGGAAAAGACTAGGCAAATGTTAACAGTAAGAAATTCAGGGTTGCAATCCCAATACCAGATAAGTACATTTCAAGCCAAAAAGCAATAAACAAGACAAAGAGGGGCACCTGATGATGTTACAGCCACATTCCACAATGATGATATAACAGTTATGAATTTTGCTACAATGAACACATCAACTACCTACATAATACAAAATTTTTATGAGATACAAAAATATGTAGGAACATACTAATAACAGAAAACTGTAACACCCCCCACTCTCGATAGTATAGGATATATTGACAAAAAACAAGTAAGAATATAAAACCACATAACCAACAAAGTAGATATTCTGGATATATACTGAACAGCACAGTTCTATAATAGAGACTATATGTTCTTCTCCAGTACATATGGAATGTTTACCAAAATGGATCATATACAGTAGAGAACAAAGAAAAAAATCAGTAGGTTCCATGAAGTGGAAATAGTACAAACAACCATCTCAGGCACAACGCAATGAAACTAGAAATTAAAAATAAAACAAAAATTAATGAGGTAGTGAATAGAAATACAAATTAATAAATCAAAATCCAAACTCTTTGAGAAAATAAACAAAAAGGACAAACCACTAGCTAAGTTAATCAAAAAAAGGGGAAAAGTACAAATGCACAAAATAAATGATGAGGGAAATGTCTAACGATACAGAAGGAATTGTTTTAAATCATTAAGAGAGTACTTTGCATCCCTCTATGCAAATAAATCTGAAAATCTAAAAGAAGTGTTTAATTCCTTAGGCGAATATAGTTTCCCAAATTAACCCCAGCAGAGATAAAAAACTTAAACAGGTCAATTTCATGTAAGAAACGTAGGAAGTTATCAGGGAACTACCTAAGAAAGAACTACACTTGGATAGTTTCAAAGGGTAATTCTTCCAAAACTTTACAGAACAGATAGGCCCAGTGTTATCTAAATTATTTCAGGGTATGGAAATCAAAGAGAAACTTATTTTTTTTTATGAAGAAGTATAATATTGATACCTAAACCTGATAAATATAGAACAAAAAAAATTAAAGGCCAATATCATTTGTGAATATTGATGGAAAAATACTATCAAATGGACTCCAACACAATGTCAAGAAAATAACACATTATAATAAAATGTGTTTTAGGGGTTTATATCAGGAATGCAAGGATGGTTTTCAATACTTGAAATTCTATCGGTAATATTAATAGGCCATATTAATAGGTCTAAGAAAAAAAATCACATTATTATTTCCATAGATAATGAAAAAGCCTTTGACAAAATTCAACACCCATGCATTCCTAATAAGAACTCAAAACAAGGGCGCCTGGGTGGCTCAGATGGTTAAGCGTCTGCCTTCAGCTCAGGTCATGATCCCAGGGTCCTGGGATCGAGTCCCACATCAGGCTCCCTGCTCCTTGGGAGCCTGCTTCTCCCTCTGCTTCTCTCTCTCTCTCTCTCTGTCTCTCATGAATAAATAAATAAAATCTTTAAAAAAAAAAAAAAAAAAGAACTCAAAACAAGAATGCATGTACTTTCTTTAACATGACAAATATATGTACCTCAATCCTAAAGCCAGCATCTACCTTAATGGGGAAACTCCAGAGGCATTCCCACTAAGGTCAAGGAAAAAAAAAAAAATCAAGGAAGTTCACTATCTCCACTTATTTAACATTGTTCTGGAGATACTAGCCAATGCAAAGGAACTAAAGGAAACAATTAGAGGAATAGGAACAGAAAAGGGGGGAAATATACATCTATATTTGTAAATGGCATGACAGTATACTTGGAAAATCCTAGAGAGTCAATGATAAACATAACTCAAGAAATGAAAGAATTCAGTAAAAAAATTGAATATAAAATCAACATGTAAAATCAATAGCAACTTACACTCAATAATAATTAGTAGATAAAATGAGTAAGAAAAGCCCATTTACAATAGGAACAAAGCAGATAAAATACTTAGGAATATACTTAACAAGAAATATGTAAAGCCTGTATGAAGAAAACTATAAAGACTACTCTTAAAGGCAAAAAAGTAGACTGGAGCAAGTGGAAAGACATCCCTTGTTCTTCGTTAGAATGTCTCAACATCACTCATGATTAAAATATAAGTTTTCCCTAAGTTAATTTACATATTTAATATGATCTCAATAAAATTTTCAGTGGCCTTTTTGAGCAAGTAGATCCTAAAGTTCATATGTTATTGAAATATACTATGAAGTCTCTGTAACTAAAACAGTATACTACTGGCACATGAATAGACATATAATTGGAATAGTTTAGAAAGTCTAGAAATAGACCAGTGTATCGAGTGTGTGATAGAAGTGTTATCTCCAATCACTGGGGCAAATAAAGTCTATATTAATGATACTGGATAGCCATTTGGAAAAAAATTAAATTAAATCCTTTCCTTAAACCATATATTTAGAATAATTAACTCTAAATACATCAAGGATTGAAATGTAAAATGTAAAGGTATGCAAGTACTAGAAGGAAATATGAGTGAATTCCTCTATGACCTAGGTATCAAGGAAAGGCTTTCTAACTGTGACTAAAAAGCCAGATGCATTAAAAAAAACCTGATTACACAAAAATAAAAATCATTTAGAGGGCAAAAGTTATAGTCAAAAGACAAGGGACAAACTGGGAAAAATTTTTTATTACATATATCACAGGTAAAGGACTAATATCCCTAATTTATAAAGAGCTTTTAAAAATGAAAGCAAAGGACCAAAAAATCTATAGAAAACGAGGGAAAAGAGATGAATAGATAATTCCCAAGAGACATATAAAAATGGCCCTTAAGCGTGTGATATGATGTTTGACTCACTCCTTAATAAGAAAAATACAAATTAAAAACACAGAGATACCATTTCTCAAACACAAAATTGGCATAAATTCAATAGACTTTGGTGAGGCTATGGGGAAATAGGCATTCTTCCTATATTGTTAACAAAAATGAAAAATGGTACACCTCTAGAGGGGAATTTAGCAATATCTAAAAGTACTACATGTGCATTTACCCTTTGTACCACTAACACAACTTCCAGGAATTTATCCTGAAAATATACCTCTAACAGTATGAACTATGCATATGCTCAAGGTTATTTGTTGCAGGATTATTTGTAATTAAGAAAAAAGATTACCTACCTAAACATGAAAGCATAGGAGACTGGTTAAATAAACAATGGAATACACACACAATGGAAAACTAAATAGCTGTAAAAAAGAATTAAGAGCTCTATGAATTGATATGAAGTGATTACCAAGAGGTATTAAGTGAAAGATGCAAAGTACAAAAAGAGGATATATAAAATGCTACCCCTTTTGTGTAAGAAAGGAGGAAAAGTAAGAAAACATCCTTATATCTATTTATCACCACAAAGAGAAACATATAAAGGATAACCAGAAAGCAATGAAGGCTATAGCCCATGAAGGATTAGGGGTACAGGAGAATGGGGGGAAAGTACTACAGGCAGCACTTCTTTGACTATACCTTTTTGTACAGTTTTTATGTTTGGAAACATGAATATTCTACATACATAAAAAATTAAATAAAAAAGAATAGAAAAGAAAAAAAAAAGCCAAAACAAACTGAAACAAACCTAGCTGTAGTTCAAATGAATACCATAATCACAATGAACAAAATGGAGGAAGGGAGGGAGGAAGGCAGGCTGGGAAATCCAAATAACTATGAACACAACATTTAACCATAAACCCTCGGTCTTGGGCAAGGTGAAGTGTGGGCACAGAGTGAGAATTACAAACAAATCTCAAATAATATTAAGTTTGTTTATTTTGACGGTATGGGTGAAAGACTCCTGAAATTGTTTTAGATGTACTATAGGACTGAACAAATGGGTACACATGTTGACGCTGTTGGGAGCCAGGGTTAGTTATCAACATGGGAGGAGCATATAAATATGGAATGGGGGAAGGCAAGAAAGAATAGACAGAGATACAGGTATAGTGTGAACTTATGATTTCTGAAATATGTACAGGTATGCATGTTCCTGTGCATATATGTGTGTATATGTATTTATATGTAAGAGGAGTTATATGTATATAAAAGCATATATTTCCTAGCTCTGTCTTCTTTGAAGGGCAGAGAAGCAAAGACACTCCAGTAGTGATGAGTGCATATGGCACTCAGATCTTGGTGTCTAACACTATTCACCCAATAAAAAGAGCTATGGTTCCTCAGAGAAATAACTGATTCCAGAGCTGGGACAGTGTGGATATAAGGTAAACCTTATAAAGTAAACATCTTCTTAATGCCAGAAAATAAGAAAGTGCTCAAAAAACTTAAGGGAGGGTGGGTGTCTATTTACAAGCTAGCTCGAAGGTGCTATCTCTAGCCAAATCTGGGGCAATTTGAGCACCAAAGTATTAACAGTAATGAGTTCTACATCTTTGAAAAAATAGGTGCTCATGAGTCCGCAATAATAATAAATAGATGAGTGAGGGAATGAATGAATGAATGAATGAATAGGAAAGAAGGGAAGATTCTTAGAGGAGAATGCTGAGAACCTCTGATAAATGCAGTAGTAGTTATTTTGTAGCCATCATGACAAAGACTGGATCAGGAAAGATTTATGAATGGATGCTACCTCTAGGGAGAAATTTTGATGAGAATATCTGCTGGTCTTAGAGTGTGTCCCCACTGACAGCTTATTTACAATGAAAAAAACTGGGCAACACCTTGATAGGGTGATGGAAATTAACATCAACAATGAGAGACAGATAGAGATCGTGCTCCTCCAAATGTAACCCTAGGAAGTGCACACCATTCCCTTACGCAGTATTCTGGCTAATAATGCATAACCTCAATTTAATTACAAGGAAACATCAGACAAATCCAAATTGAGTAACAGTCCATTGCGGGGCGGGTGTTGCGGTTGGTTATATTCTTCAAAAATGTCAATGTCATAAAAGACAAAGAAAGAAAAAAATGCCATGAACATTGCTAAGTCAGCTGAAAAATTAATATATGGATGGCAGAATAAATAAAAATACTGAATATGGTATCTAAAAAATGTTACCCACACATGTATTCATAAACACAGATGAAGGACAAGCATATGAAATGGAGGATGGTTTTCTGTAATTCTATGTTGTCTCTCTTTTTTTTTTAACCTTTTTAGAAATTTTAAAAATGAGATATAATGAAACGCGCACAAATTGTGTTTTCTTTGCTTCTCTTCTTCACTGTAGTTTACCCCTATGTAGGTAAGAAAACTAAGGAGGTGAGCCAGGCTGCACTGGAAAGGAATGAGCAACAGATGCATTGTTACTATGTACATTGGGTCTCCTATTTGCCATATACTGTTTATCTGCTGGTGTGAGTTATATATGACTGTGCACTTGAGAAATGATGGACTGTGACAGAAAGACTTCCCTTTAGTACTACAGTTCCCATTCACAGTTTTTGTTTTTTCTGGGGATTTAAAAACTAACACATCATGTGAGAGAGATCATTACTAATTGTCACCTCACTAGAATATTACCCACCCCTTCCTTGCAGTATATAAGCTCCAAAAGGAGGGATTTGGTCTGTCTTTATTCTTCTCAGGGAACAGAAGAGTGCAGTGCCAGAACATAGTACAAACTGAACACATTTTTTTTTTAAATGAAGGAGCAGTCATCAATACTGTTCCTGCAAAATGAATATAAATAGTAATTTTATTAAATCAAGATAATTTAATGGGAAAGCCTGCAGAATAGCCTTCATCATTTTTAAGGTAAAGTTCCATCCAGAGATCTTTTTCTTTTTCTTTTTTTTTTTTCTTTTTTTTTTCTTTTTTTTTTAAAGATTTTATTTATTTATTTGAGAGAGAGAGAGAATGAGAGATAGAGAGCACGAGAGGGAAGAGGGTCAGAGGGAGAAGCAGACTCCCCGCTGAGCAGGGAGCCCGATGCGGGACTCGATCCCGGGACTCCAGGATCATGACCTGAGCCGAAGGCAGTCGCTTAACCAACTGAGCCACCCAGGCGCCCCGATCTTTTTCTTTTTCAATGAACAACAAAAATCATTAAAAAAAAACCAAAAAACAAAAAAGAGGGGCTAAATTGCATGTCACATTATTCATAGGCATCACAAAGTGTCTTTTTTTTTTTTTTAAAGGAAAATCCTAGACTTCAAGCTTGCCTCTGTCTTATCTTCTAATTGGAAGGAAAACCCTAGGTCCTTAAATTAGTTCTGTTTCCTTCACGTGCACACTTCAGGATCCTTAAATAAAGGTACTATAGAGGAATGCGTTTTGAAACATTTAACTGGCTTTATAAAATGTGTAATGTTTTGGGAAGTGACTAATCAATGTTATTTTCAGCAAGGGAAATACAGATAAAACTGAACTGTTTCCTTGTCCCTGCGTAAGGACGGAGAATTTATGAATTGACATGAAATTTCAGCATAAGAATCTCTTCTCTTTGGGAATCCGTTAGAGTTTTATCAGATGTGAATAAACATATAGCCTTATTATCAGGCCAATAATATTCTAACAAGTAATTCTTACTAACACATGAATGGTCACAAAAGTTCTAATTTTCTTTGTCAAATTCCAGCATGAGATGGAAATCATAGCTGATTATAATTATTTCCATTCAACAAAATTATTTCTTTCAGTAACAATAATACAGGTATATATGGATAATTTTAAGATATGACTTGCTATAATAACATTAACTCATTTAGTTTGTCCTCTTACCTAATGTTATCCAGCTAATGATCTGGTTAAGAAGAGGCAGTCCTTGTTTCTTGAGCAAACTATCATGGGTTGTATACACAACACACATGGAAAGCACGATGCTCAGCATCTGAAAGTAAATACAAGACACACCAGTAGAAGAGAAGGTGGTGAGAGACTAATTTATATATAAAAAGAATCCTTAGAAAAGTGCTTGAACAACTGGAATCCAGCCCCAAAACAACTGAAATTGGACCGGCTCACTCACAGCCAAGGCTACAAGATAGAGCTCTGGCAGTAAGCAGAGGCCCTCCTTTACAAGCACGAAATAAGGCATTTTGCACTTTCAAGAGTAGTCTGGTATACGTGATCACACCATATCTATTTAGAAATATTCATTATTAACGTTGAAGATTTCTTAACTCATGGAAATGCAGACGGTGCAATGTGGTTGAGTGTCTTCTACCCAAGTCATATCCATTGATTCAACACATATGTGTGGCCTGAGTGTTCACCTGGTACTGGGAACACAAGGAGCACAGTATTCTTCAGGGAATATATATAAACTCGTGGAGAACTGGTAAACTATGGCTGGTAGGCTGGTGGCCTGTTCCTAGAAATACCGTTTTGTTGAAACATAGTCATTTATGTGTAGTATACGTTCATTCATTTATGTGTAATCTACAACTCCCTCTGCGCTAAGTGGTAGAGCTGAGAATTTACAAGACTCCATATGACCCACAGCCTAAAATATTTATAATCTGGCTCTTTAGAAAATTATTTGCTAACCCCTGAACTGGTGGATTATTTGCCATTTTTAAGAAATGACATAGCTACAGTTGTAAATAAAGTAAAATCTCTTAGAGATCAGATTAGCAACCCCATCACCAATCCCTGAGATACCTTTAATTTCTCTTATATTTTCAGTGAATTTAGAAAAAAAATTCTGTTGATAAAACTATGACACAATCCTAGGATCCTTTCAATTGTAGGATACATTCTCATGTCAGAGATGTTAATATGTCAAAGATATTTTTCTTGGAATCACCAAAAATATGCTATACAATAGAGGAATCAATCCAAATTAATAAAATTAATGTAAAAAGAAATTTCATAACAGATTTACCAACTCAGGAGTATTTCCAACAAAGACTGTGAGAATTTTAACATGATATTTGCTCCTATAGAGTAGGATCCAGGAACATTCACTTCTGCCAAAGTAGTCATAATTATAGGTGAATTTTGTCAAAGCTACCTATGGGCTTTAGTGTAAAGCCAGTCAGTGCACCATTTAAAATGAAATATACATTCCTATGTCTTGACAGGACATTTGACAAAATATTTCTTCTCTTTTTATATGTTCTCTATTGTTCTCCAAGAATAAACTAACATCTTTTAAGTGTTGTTATATTTTTATTTTAGAGTGTTCTTGGCATTACTTTCTATTACCCCAGCTTTGTTCGGAGGAAATTTTTTGAGAAGATTCCTATAAGTTTTCTTTTGTCAGTGTTTTGGATACGTTTTTTAATTTTTTTGTTAAAAAAACAAGTAGTGTCCATGCTTATGTACAAAACAGCTATCACTTTACAAAATATGACATTATATATTCTCTAATTCTTACAACTCTATGAGATATTATCTCTACAGATTAAAAACAAATACACCAAAGCTATATCACTGAAAATCCATTATCTGGTTCACAGTATAACTGAGAATTGACTCAATTTTGAAACTTCAAGTTCAAAGTTCTTTTCACCACACCAAAGCCAGCAGCCAAGGAGAAGTCTACTTTCCCTGGCATGTCATCTGAAGTCTTAAACTGGCTATTCTTCATATAAACATACTCAGAGGCTGCTTTCACTTCAAAGATTACCCTTGTCCTGACTCAAACGAGAACATAGAATCTCAGTCCAAAGGAGGCTGTTTATAGCTCAGCTTTTCGGTCAGTATGGATGCCTCTTATATCTCCTTAACCTCTGCTCTCTTGGCATCTTCAGGCTGCCTCCTGCTGACCTTTTGGTTATTTCATACCTTTTAGAGAATATATTTCCATGTAGTATCTTAAACAGAGAACTTTCTTCTCAGCTGGCAGGCATTGAGCAATGTAAATGTGATGGCATCTTAAGAACAATATCATTAAATACAACCATAAGATCCATTTGGTATATCATTAGTATAACATGATGTTGAAAACCTGTAACTGACCTGAAATAAATGTAACAGCAGCTCTTCATTTATAAAACGATCTTTTCTTTTTATGAGAGATGTTACAACACAAAGGGATAGCAGAAGAACCAGCAAGCCAGCACCCATTCTGTTTTAAAACACAATTCGCAATTTCAAATTTTCTTAAGATATTTACCGAACACATAAAAATGTTAGATATTTTACTCTAATGTAGACCTTATCAGTCATTTGGTTTTATCAAGATGAAGGAGCAAAATAGATATACTAGTATAAGAGGAATAAAAATCACAGGATAAAGATGCAGTAGGGGGACACCTGGGTGGCTCAGACAGTTAAACATCTCCCTTTGGCTCAGGTCATGATCCCAGGGTCCTGGGATCAAGTCCCACACTGGGCTCCTTGCTGAGGGGGGAGCCTTCTTCTCCCGCTGCCTGCCGCTTCCCCTGCTTGTGCTCTCTCTCTCTCTCTGACAAATAAACAATTAAATAAAATCTTAAAAAAAAAAAAGATGCAGTAGGGATGGGGTTATTTTTAATTTCTTAGATATCTTTTTTTAGATTAAAAAATTTTTTAATTTTTTAGATATCTTTACCTTATTTCTTTACTTTGATTTTTTAAACTTTTATGCATACCAGCTACCATAATTCTTAGCCTGACTTGGATAAATTTACAGAAAACAATTTAAAGGTTAAACATATCATCAGTATCTACAACATAAATTTTCTGACTATGTGCACTTACTCATACAAAAAGGATCAACATTTCTATTCCCTACTATTGTTCTAGTGTTAGTAGGACAAAATGTTTCTTTTTTTTTTTTTTAAAGATTTTATTTATTTATTTGAGAGAGAGAGAATGAGAGATAGAAAGCATGAGAGGGAAGAGGGTCAGAGGGAGAAGCAGACTCCCTGCTGAGCAGGAAGCCCGATGCGGGACTCGATCCCGGGACTCCAGGATCATGACCTGAGCCGAAGGCAGTCGCTTAACAAACTGAGCCACCCAGGCACCCAGGACAAAATGTTTCTTTTTGTCGTTAATCTTGGTGCTTTCCTCAGAGGCTTCTGGCTAAAGGAAGGGTAGGACAGAGGTCACAAAGGTAGCATGCAGGTGAGGCATTTGTACAGTTAAGAAACAATAAATTACACTTTTTTTTTTTTTAAGGGAGGGAGGGAGGAGGATGTGCAGGGGCAGAGAGAATATTTGGCAGGTTCCACGCCCAGCGCGGGGTCCAACGTGGGCCAGACTGATCTCACAACGTGAGACATGACCTCATGACCTGAGCTGAAATCAAGAGTTGGATGCTTAACCGATTAAGCCACCCAGGTGCCCTGATAAATTACACTTTTTCAAGAACACCAGGTATAGTATGGTTCCTAAAGTTGAAGGAAACTGATACCAAGGAAATGGTATACTAATGTTAAGCTATATTTCTCACCTCCTAAAAATCTGAGTAACATATGACAACTGAAATAAGGTTAAGGACAGAATCTGGAGGCAGGCAATATAACAACTAAGAGAAAAGGAGTTGGTTAAAGAGGAATAAGAAAGAGCAAAAGGCAGGGCTAAAAATGAATGCAAAGCAGGAATTCCTAGGAAAGTACTTGCTTGTTTTTGTTTTGATTCTTTTAATACTCTTTGAGAATTGTAAGGGAAAAAAGTAGTTATACATTCAACACGGATTACCATTAAGACTTATGAAAACAGCCATCTATGATCAAGATTCTTTGCTTTTCCTTTTAAAAAAAAATTTGGTATTTTAATTCATTGGCAAATGTTTTTATTTTAGAGACTTGAGTAAGAATATTATAGCTATGTTGTTTTTGCTTTTTCCTTTAATTTTATCCTTAAATGTTTTACATATCTGTCTTGGTAAGTGTCTAAAGAAGGGAGGTGATGTGAGAGATCAAATGGAGAGTAGAAATTTCTCCATGAACCAGGAGTCAACATAAAGAAGTTGCAAATATAGCTTACTAGAATACCAGCACAAACGTAAATCACTGAGGAACTTAAATTAAGCATAGAGGGAAAAAACATAATTTTTAAAAATACAAATTAGATTTCTCATGTTTTAACAAGTTTGCTTCTTGAATTCATCTTTAGTAAAATATGCAAGTGGCAAAGTTCTATGGAGACTATTTATATAATCTCTTCTCCTTTTAGTGTATAAATTCTGCTCAACTATGTCAACACTGCTTGAGCAGGACAGAAAGGCAGAGATTGACCAAAGTGGGGAAAGGGGCTTTGTAAAGACAACAGGAGAGCTCACAGAAATATGAAACAAGCAATAAATTCATCTTCTTACCTACTACTAGAGTTTATGACAGATACAAAATGTTTTTACTTAAGCATCTGCCTTCGGCTCAGGTCATGATCCCTGGGTCCTGGGATCGAGTCCTAAATCCGGCTCCCTGCTCTACAGGAAGCCTGCTTCTCCCTCTCCCACTCCCCCTGCTTGTGTTCCCTCTCTCACTGTGTCTCTCTCTGTCAAAAAATAAACAAAATCTTAAAAAAAAAAAAAGAATTCAATACAATTATTTTGGGCTCTGCTAATAAACTGACTTTCTGGAATAATTCCTGACTTATTCCCTACTAGTACTTCACAGAATGAGATAAAATGTGTTCACTGATAAATATCAGAAACTCAAAAATTAACACATACTTTAAAAAATATCATTTAGTTAATATTCTTTCAGCTAAAAAAGATATATCCTCATCAATATTAGGTTAAAACGCTAAAAAAAGTTGCTTATACAGAGTTCAAAACAAAGTAACAAAGATGATTGCATGATCAGAAAATGAGAGGAAATGTTACACAAAATACAGATCATTTAGTTGCCAAGCACACATGTGCACACACACACAGCCAGTGGATTTCTTGAGAATAATTTAAAAGTAAAGTCAAAAGCAAAGGTAATCAATTATTTTACAGATTTATTTGGGATATATTGAGAAGAAATAAATGTGACAACAGCATGGAGAATTAGGTAAAGTATACAGAATTTTCTAACAGTTTAAGTGATTAGATATGGTAAAGTTGTCACGGTACAGAGCTTTCTCCCCTAGAGATCATTACATGCAAATTAGGAGAGAATTTCATTATTCTAAGACATTTAAAGTGTGGAAATGCTCAAAGGCAAAGATTACATCAATGGGTTTTAGATATTTTCATTTTTGGCAAAGAGAACATTTTTTCATACGAATCCTTTTACTGATTCCTCAATATACAAAAGAGTCTAGACTTTTTTTTTTTTTTGGCATTTTAAGTTATCAATGTTTGGCCCAATTTCATTTTTTCTGAAGGCCCAGAAGCATCACCAATGAGCTTTAATGCTCCCCAGAACCTGAGCCAATATTTATGACTAATTGTTTGATATTAGTATTTTAACTTTTAGTTTATTCACTAGTTTATTTTGAAACTCATGACCAAGATTAGGTTCATATTTCACAGTGCTGATTGAGAAAAACAATTATATTGAAAAGAAAATAAGTTAAAATATTGTTCATACACTAGAAAGATATCTGGCTTTCGTCCTACAACGGGCATCAGTGGGAACACTGCCAGGAGCAAGGAGAAGAAAATCCAACTCAGTGAGATGCTCTAAAATAAATAAAAAAGTTATCTTTAGACAAGTACGGTAAAGAAAACTGTCTTTAGTGTTTCACAGACTGCACGACTGTGAAGACCACATGCAAAGCCTTAGAATTGTTAAATTGTAATACAGTTCCTCTTGGTGGCAGATCTGTCATGTAATAGGTACTGTATTAGGTATAATATGAGCATTATCTGATTAAAGTCTCACAATAACCTCATGAGGCAGGTTATATTACAATATTTCAGATGAGGAAACGGAGCTCAGAGATGTTAAAGCATCAATGGTACCAGGTCTATGACCAGTAAGTGAAACAGCCAGAATTTAAACCTGGGTCATATTTCACAGCAAGGGCTTCAATCAATTTATGTTACACCATATACTGATAACATCTATAAGAAAGCTGGCCTACAATCATAGTCAAGTGATTGAGCTCAGGAGGGAAGGAAGTAAAAATACTTTCGCAATTAGATTAAGACAAAAAATTATCAAAAACCCCATTAATTGGAGAATCTTCTAAGTTCTCAGAAGGTGGAAAGAAGATATTTCTATCCTCCTGGTACCGTCATCAAAAAGTATCAGAGGGGAAACCTGAGCCAATTCTCAAGGCTAGGAGAAAGGTGACTCCTCTGACTTGAGTTGAGAGCACTGCTTCCCAAGCCGCTGCCTTGCTCTGGACAATACCATCCTTTAGATTTGGTATTTGAGGCCAGCAGAATCTAGGAAGTGATTTAGAGAAGGATATACCGGTTCTGCCTCGGTGTTATTTCAGTCACTGCATGACCAATTCATCTTGATATGAAAGTCTATGTGAATCACTTGAAGGTAACCTCAGTCTTCCTGTCAAAAGGACCACGCTCTTTATGTAAGGACATATCCTACCCTTTTCTTTAAAAATGAACAATTCCCTGAGTTAAACACATATCAAAACAAAGTAGCTACTAATCTGTCCGATGTCAAAACAAGTACTTATACCTTTGCTCGAGTCCATAGCTGAGTGATAAATGGCCAACACGCAAATGCAATAAGTCCAGCTGTGAGCATGTAGCGGTAGAAGAAACTGAGAACCTAGCAATGCATTCCAAAGAAGAAATGAAAAATGAGGTCATTTAAGAGGAGTTACATATGTATGAAAGAGATCTGAAAATACTGGAATGCGGTACATTACTCACTAATACTTCAATTCCCAGGGTAAAGATGAACAGATATCCAACCAACTGACTTGGAGGAAAGGTCAACAGTGATAAGACAAAGTCTTGAATGACTTGAAACCTGTTTGTCAAGATTATTTATAAAAAGATTATTTATATTATATATTGAACAAAAAAATTTAGGTAATATATGGTAAAAAATAAAAACTGCACAAACCTAGAAATCAGGGACTTTTCAATTCATAGGTTATTCAAAAACTAATATAATCTCTAACAGATTCCTTTCAATGGTTCACTTACCTAAATCATTTTTTTGAAAGCTAGAAGTATTTTAGGAAAAAGTGTAATTTCTGAATTTGATAATGATCACAAAAATTTGTTTTAAAAATAAACATTAATGATAAATAAATGTTTGATCTTAGCTTAAACATGAGTACATACAATTACAGATACAGGATCAGAAATAAAATACAATGAACCCAAATGGATAAAAGCTGGAAAAAATTTTAAATTCACCAAGATCAATCATATTGAAATCTCAACTGTCTTAATAAAATAAGCATAGGTTTTCCTAATCTAGGTGGAGAAACTCCTAATTGCACTTTTTCACTGAACTAAATAACCTTCTCCAAACCCAATTTAAGATGTTGCTAATTGTATACTCATTGTAATTAAATGTGAATCCATAACCATTAAAACTGTATTACATACTGGAGTACTTTTTACATTTCATCACTGGAAAAAATTTTTTTAGCATTTGTAGTGATTAAGTAGGTAACTAGAAAAGGTCAGTATCATTTGGTTTATGATCTTTTTCTGACTGAAAAAAATGGCCACATAATGTTATCAAAACTACTAAGGTGCCATGTAGGAAAGCAAAGATAACACCAGTCCAAAGGAGAATGCTTCTTATGTTCTCCACAGGGAATAAGCACAAGAAAACAAGAGATGATTCTGTAAATCATTTACAAGATTTTATAAGAAAAGTGAATTTTTATGTTTTATTTTCTAAATAATCTATCAAAAAGATAAAGATAGAACATAATGTACATTCAAAATCACATTTCCTCTTAAAGTTTAAATATATACATCATCTTCATAATTAGGACACTTAATAATTCAGGAGAGGTTCTGTAGTAGAATAGAATTTTCTATAAGGATAAAACGTTCATTCTAAAACTTTTTAAGCCAGAGTACATATATCCAGCAATCACATTCCTTTCAAATGGAGAAGCAACACTATGTCATTTTGTTTGTGTCTTTTTGTCTTATACTTTTAAATGTTAATATTTTAAACATTTTAATATTAATTTTTATTTTGATATTTTAATATGTTAGTATTTTAAAATACCTAATGTCTTCAAACAGTGTGGTCAAAGCTGGAGTTAACAAAAATTAGGATAAAAATACACATCATGTCATGACAAACATGCTGGCCAACCCTGGAAATTTTCAGGCCAACCTTGAAAATACCCTTAAGTCTGGGCTCTGATCCCCTACTTCTGGGGTCTGGTTTGCTCAGAGGATGCTTGGATGCCCAAGGCTAAGTTTAAATTCTAGATTACTGGTGCAAATATAGAGGTCAACAAGATGTGCAACATGACCCTCGCTGCCTATGAATGTGAACCAGCCCAATATTTGAGTGGTTTTATTTTAAAGCACTTTAAACTCGCCTAAGAGCTCTACCTCTGATGTTTTCTACAATGGTAAGAATCCATTTTACTTCCAGCTTGTGAGGAGGCACTTAAAGGTAGAAACCATGGTACATGTGAATAATATCCACCTCTGTGTGTACACATTACTAGCCTGGATTTAATTACAAAGTTCCATTCATCCAGGTTTACATGATAGCTATGAAAGGAAGGGCAAAAATGTGTAGGAAAGAAAACATGTACATGTCCTTGTGAAACATGATACACCGGAATCTCAGATGATGAGACAAATTCAAAATATACGTTACTCCTGGCATAGTACTATCAACATTAATTATTCTATTTGTAGTACAGATTTTTCTTATTTATAAAGGATACATACACAAAGAAGGGAACAAGGTCAATACTACCTCAGGGCAAAAAAGATGAAGTCAAAAGATAAAGGCAAAACAAAAAGGACGTTTATATGCAACATCTGTGCTACTATAAAGGAAGTGGGAGGGCTCAGAGATTGGAGGGTATTATAAATATCTTTTATGATTTATGCTACAGAAATCTAATGCACTTTAAATACAAATTAAACTGTCAATGAAGTGTAAGATAAGACAGCAAGGTGTGTTACTTACTCTCTTAGCACAGCATACCATATTGGCACTGGCAACAAACAATATACGTAGTAAGTCCAGGGACAGTCTTGAATCAGAAGGAAAAACGCTACTAAAACACTGATAGCTATAAAACTACAAGGCAGGAGGTGGCTTGGTTTCTGAAAATCAAACAGAACATTGAAACACTTCTAAATTCATGCTAACTGATAGGTTTTTAAAAGAGATTTTACAAAGTGAAGAGACATATTACTACTTTCTTTCAGTGGTTCCACACAACTACCTGATTAACTGAAGAACTGCATTTAAAAAAAAAAATGCTATCATTGGAGAAGTATCATTACGGAGGAAAAGGTTGGGTATCCTGGCATTGTTGCAATTAGGCAATTCTCAATTTAAAAATGACTATGTTTCCCAAGTTTGTCTGCAAGTAACTTGTTTGGAACTCTGAACATATTTCTCCTTAGTAACAATCTTATAAATGTTGATTGAGCTCCCTGACCAGCTCACAAAAGCCCATTTAATGCACAATAAACCATGGGACTTAATCTTCATTTGGAACAATGCTTCTATCTATTCAAACTCCAACTTGACATGCTGCCCACGCTCCTCTCTCCATTGCCCAACCACAGTGTGTTCATTCGGTCATATCTTCTCTTCCCAACCACCTGCCAAACAAGAAAGGAGTTCCTCAATGTAAGCCACGAGTGATGGCCTCCATGGGCTGGGCAGGCCCGTGGGTGCTCTGGGCCAGGAGTAATGAAGCAAGCTTCAGGTACAGACATTCCAGTAATTGGAAAAAGAACACACCTATGGAAAGCTGTGATGCCAAGAACAGCACCGGAGGAAAAACCCAGGAATGGAGGGGCAATTCGGCATTCTCTTTCGCCTGTCCCTTGTTTTGTCTCTGTTTTCCCCTTGCTTTGCTAGCCAAAGCTAAATAAGGTGAGAATTAAGAATTACTCACTGGAGTAGAGGAATTGCAGGGGAGGGAAACAAGAGACTTTTTTCCTCTTTATAATTCCTCCTTAAAGGCATAATATGTCACCAGAAAGGAAGTAAGAAACAAGGACAAACTAGGACATAGTTGTAAAAAGGAAGGTGAAACACAGCAATGTGATTAAGAGTTTAGAACTACGGGGCGCCTGGGTGGCTCAGTTGGTTGAGCGACTGCCTTCGGCTCCGGTCATGATCCCAGGGTCCTGGGATCGAGCCCCGCATCGGGCTCCCTGCTCGGCGGGAATCCTGCTTCTCCCTCTCCCACTCCCCCCGCTTGTGTTCCCTCTCTCTCTGTCTCTCTGTCTCTCTCTGTCAATTAAATAAATAAAATCTTTAAAAAAAAAAAAGAGTTTAGAACTACACAGAGCAGAACTCAAATTCTGGCTCAGTCACTTGCTCTATGTACAACCATATACAACCATGAGCAAAGTACAAAACTGTAGTGAGACTTAATTTCATTCCGTTCGTAAAATGAGAATAATAATCCATATCTACTTATCAAGGTTGGTAATGTTTAAATTAGATTATGTAAAGCTTAACAAAATGCCTGGAATGTCATTAATGCCTAGTAAACAACAGCTGCTATTATTACTGTCATTTTTACTCTCTCCTCCCTACTTCTTTGCATTAGTCCCAGCAGGCACTACAGAAACCTGTAAGTGAACAGCACCAGGAATGGAGATGTGTGAGAAAGCAAGGGAGGTCCCAGAGGAAGGCACAAATCTCAAATACATGTGGATAGCTGGAGTCTATAAGCTGAAGGTGGCCAAGACACATATTCATTTTAAGAGGTGAGACTGGTTTCACATCATTTTGAGACTAGTAAAATAATAACAAAAGAGGTTGAAAAGAGTATCTAAAAAAATTCCAGGGATTCTCTGCAGTCAGTATAATATGGTGTAATAATCTAATCCTTTGATACTTAAAATAGACACTACCAATGGTATCCACCTGTAGGAAAGGAAATCATGAAGAATTCAGTTCAGCTGAAGTACAAGATTGAACGGCTTTTAAATAATAAGAGTCAGGGGCATTTTCTACTTTACCATAAGTTGACTCCCCACCGTCCCCTGGCCCTTCCAAGAACACCTGATGATAACGAGCCATGCTGGTGCCTTACAGTCACTCCTTCATCCAACAAGCACTGATTAAGTTGCACACTCTATGCTGTGCTCTGTACTAGGTGCTGGCCTTCAAGGAGTTCAAACCATACAGGTCGAGATGGAAATCATGAGACTTGGTTTAAGGGGCTAATATTTTGGGATTTTTATTAGGTAATAAGAAAATAAAGGAAAGCACATGGCAAAATAAGGATATTTAGTTCTAAAGCAAGTAACTTCTGAACTGGCAAAAAAGCAGAGGAGAAGAGTATGTAGAAGTTACATGCAGAACACAATGAAGAGGAGCCATAGCAAATTACATTTCAAGAAAAGAAGATATTCACTGCCTTGTAATGGTGATAAATTAGAACTGACCTGTATAATTTGGGTGACACTGTCATGTAGAAGGGACATAAGTTTTGGAGTCAGACCTAAATTTAATTCCAGTGCTGTCCTTCTGGTTGCTTGTCAATTTGACTAACCAGTTTAGCTTGTCTAAAGCTCTGTTTCCTCATCTGGCAATGAGGATATTTGTTGTAAGCCCATCGCTCCCTCCCCTGCAGGCCCTCTATAGTCTGGCTGTATCAGTGGCTTGCAGCTCTTTCAAGAAGCCATGCTACCTCTCTCCTCATCTGGCACAGGCTGCTCACTCTGTGCATTGCCTTCCTTTTTTCTATTGCACTATCCTATTCACCCTTTAAGCCTTCACTTTGTGGGCGCCTGGGTGGCTCATTTGGTTAAGCATCTGCCTTTAGCTCAGGTCATGATCTCAGGGTCCTAGGATCGAGTCCCGCACGGGTCTCACCGCTCAGCGGGAAGTCTGCTTCTCCCTCTCCCTTTGCTAGTGCGTGCGCACTCTCTCTCTCAAATAAATAAAATGTTTAAAAAAAAAAAAAAAGAATTCACTTTGGCAACAGCCTCCCCTGTGAAGCCTCCTTACAGCCCGACTGCAAGCATTGCATTCTAATACATACATGCACAGCTGAGCTTCATCTGACCTCCTAACTGCTCTCCATGCCTCCCTTCAGTTAAGGTTATGGACCACTGGCATTTTATTCTTCGTTCAGAACTGTTCACATTGCATCACTTCGCTAGGTTATAAACTCTCACCGAAGAGGAATAAGAATGTTTTGCAAACAGAACCAAAGGGTTCAAAATATTTTTGATAACCTCAACTGAGTCAGTTTTGTGTGTCAACTTGGCTAGGTTACCATCCCCAGTTCTTCAAACACTGATCTAGGTGTTGCTGTGAACATATCTTGTAGATGTGATTAAAGTCCATAATCAGCTGACTTTAAGTAAGGGAGATTATCCTATGTAATTGGGGTGGGCCTGCTTCAATCCGATGAAAATCTTTAAGAGCACAAGGGTGGCTTCCCAGTAGAAGAAAGTGCAACTGCTGAGTGCGGCTTCAGCTCCCACCGGCCAGCTCCAGTCTGGCCCTCCTGAGGGCCTGACCCCTGGATTTTGGACTTGCCAACTAGCGCCCACAATCACATAAGCCAATTCCTTACACAAAATCTCCTAATATATATATCCCACTCGTTCCTTCACTCTGTTTGAACTCTAACAAATGCACCAACTCTTCAGTAATGGTTTAAAATCTATAGTCCACCATCTGAGGCCTTTGATTATTTCAGCCTAATCTATACTGTTGGTATAATCTTTTATTAGTCCCTTGAACAAACCTTCCACATTCTCCGCAAATTGAACTATTTATTTTGAAAGCAGTATGGTGTAGAAAGAGCCTGAATTTAAGTCAGAAAATATTAGTTATTTCATACCAGTGTGTCCTTGAAGAAAACATGTATCTCTCTGAGCCTAAATTCCCCCCATCTGTATTTATGAGAATCGCAACTACCAAAGTTAGAGTAGTGTTAAGCTTAATGGAATAACACATGTAAAGCACCCAGGATAGTCCTGGGATAGTGAGGCTCAATAAATACTACTCATTATCCCAGCATAATCATACGTTTTCCCAACTCTGCCTCTGTTTATATCATTCAGTTTGCTTCAATTCTCCTCTTCTCCCAATTGTTGTTAAATTTCCATCAAGACTTACTTTTCCTGTTATCATCACCCTCGCTGAAGTTCCCCTCTATTTAAAATAGGACAGTCTTTGTATCACAATGTATATTAAAGTTGTTAAATGTTAAAGCTGTCTTTTGCAATGTCGTGTAGTATACTGACCTACATCTGATAAGGTGATTATGTGTGTACATCTCTTCCCTACTTTACTTAATTCCAGGCTCCTTGAGGGCAGAGATTTTCTATTTTTTTGGACAGCCTCGGCAGTAGCTAGCATTATACTGTACACTCAATTAAACATTCACTGCATTATCAGATGAATGAATACAGGAGAACTATCAGCCATGAAATCGTGTTGATTCATCGATCTAAAGACTGCATAACTTTTCTCAACAACCTGAATATCAAGATAAACATGAAAAGGCAGTGTTTGGCCCAAGACTGTTCTGGATTCAAATCTCAATTCCTCCACATCCTAGCTCAGTGGCCTTTTGCAAAATACTTAAACAGCTTTAATTTCCTCTTTTGTAAAACAAAATTATAATGCCTACTTCCAGCATTGTTAGGAGTTTAAAATGACAAATTCCAAATACCCAGCAGAATGCCATTGCTAAAACACGGTTGGTTCTGTTTCTTCTGCTACCATGTCAAAAATTATTCCTGTCCTCATCAATTTTATATACAAATAATGAAAATTTCTTGAGGGAAATTATTTAAAAGGCACTAAAGCATTAAAAAAAACTGGAATAAACACTACTGTTCTGCTTTCCCTCATTACAGAAAAATAAAATATAAAATTGGAAAAAGTTACTACTGGAAATGTTTGCAGACTATTAGTATTAATAATATATCATCCAGATATACTACTTTGTAGAGGATTTGGACATGGTAATAATCATTAGAATGAAGTAAAGGAAATGGAAATGGCACATTTTCCCTAATAAATGATAATTAGCAATAAATTTTAAAAGAGTAAAGTGTTTTAATGTAGTAAAACCATATATGTACTTTTATTTTACTCAGTTAATATGAAGTACTATTAAAGCTTTTTGGGTTTGTTTGTTTTTTTTTTTCATTGAAAGTACAGTAAACTGGGTCTAATTCTTAAAATGAGGATAAACAAAAAGCTCTGAGAATATGCATTAAGAATTTCAGAAAGTTGAAAGAAGGTAATAGTTCCAGAAAAGCACATACATTATTTTAAAAAGGGACATTTTGAGTAAGGATTTTATAGCTTTCTAGCTCCTAAACTTTTAATATCAGATAAAGTTAAATATATTGTTTTGAAGTAGTTTTCTGACCACCTGTAACGGAAAGATATGGGATGCTTATAACATGCTAAATAATTACTAAAGGGAATAGAAAATCAACAGTTAATGTGATGGAGGATTTCAACTGTAAGTTATCTTTATAACCCTCTTAAGTTACGGGGCCATTATTATTAATATACCCTTTCCCCAACCAGAGAAATAAAGATAACTGAGAAAAAAAGACCCAATACGACAAAAGCAAATGAAAGGTTAAGAGTTAGCTTAGTATGACTTGCACATTGTATGAACTCATTACAGCTGATTTGATTCAATTTCCTTCCCCGGTCCTAGTGATTTTACACCATTATCTGAATCTTCATTATCTTTTCTGAACATACCTTAACTTCTTTGCTGACACCTCTAGTAATGGAATGAGACTTGATGATCAACAAAGAAGCATAAGATGTCCATCCCACAAAACCGAGAACAACATTGATACCCAAGAAGAATCTGTCATAAGTGTGATAATAGGACAAGCCTTTCAATGCAAGATGAATCAGCTCCTTGCAAAGGGAGACCTATAGAGAAAGGAAAACATGACTTGCCACATGGGAAGAATCAGAAAACCTAAGTTTTAAACGCAGGAAAATTGTTAAAATTAGAGTGCATAACTGTAAATGATGGATCAAGAACAGATTTTAATTATTCAAGGATCTTCTTGCAAAGTACAAGAAAAATTCCTGAATAGAATGAATTTTGAATCTTGATAAGGAAGGGCATTTTAAATGTAAACTATGATATGTGTAGTGATTTAAAATGATTCACTCTGTGGAAATATCTACAGATGACATACAAAAGAAAGAACTGAAGTCTCTCTAATATTGATCCCAAATAGCAGAGATAACCACATTTGTATCATTTTTTATTTTCTCATACCAGATTAACCACATCAGTTATAAAGCATCATTAAAACAGAAAAACAATAGCTCACTGTTTTAAAACCATAACAAAAATAAGCATTAGAAATGCATGTATTTTGCTTAGGCAATTTGAGAAACTGAAAAGAGAATTCTCTCCTTCTTCAAACTTATGACCATTTAACAAAAAGAAAATTAATGGAAAACATAGTGGGGTAGTTGCTGAGATTTGAAGCTTCAGTATGAATCATTAGACTTCTGATAGTGTATAGATAATGTCAAATGTACAAATATGCCATGTCCTAAAATGTCATGGGTTATAGGGTTACAGAAAATTGGAATATACTTTCTCATTATAGAAAATGGCAATTGTTCATTTCCAATGCTAACCTAAAAAAGTTTACCCCTGATAATATCTGAAATAACAGAAGCATGTCCATGGCTAAAGCAGCTACTTAGAAAATTCAATCCTTCTTTAATGGCTTAGGAAAGCTCCCCGGCCTGCCCACTTTGCTCTCCATTGTGTATCTTGCCCCTCCCCATACCCAAAATGACAACTAGTTATTTATATAGATAAGGCCTCATACTTACTGCTTCATCATACTTTCTCTGCTTTATATATGATCTTGCTTTTCTTACAATGTTTAGCTGTTTAGATTCAGAAAGCAACCTACAAAAGAAAAGGTTAGGTTTAAAATGTTTCCTCATTTCAATGATATTTTCTTTTTTTTCTTAATTGAAAAATAAAAGGACAGTGAAAGTTGAGAAAATAAAGAAATAAAACAAAACAGAGAGAAACCTAAAGCTAATTGTATTATTGCTCATTATCTGAACTCTCCCCCAAAATAGCTTTAGTTAAATTTGGTTTTCTTGACTCAGAGTTTCAACTCCAAACTCCACTTATCAGAGTCATATGATCCATCATTTTGAAGAAACGGAATACTCTAGTTAACAAAGAAATTCTGACTAAATCAATGTAAATAATGGAACAGCAAATTAGTGGCATGAGTTTCACCACTCAGCAGACTTGTGCTCATCTGCACACAACAGACAAGGCAAATCCATTATGGCTCTTTGTTCCCCTGAGCTAGACAGGGCCTGAGAAATGTCAAAAACTCCAGGCAATCAAAACCAACAATCAAAGTCAGTGAATAATTTGAACCTCTTTGCCATTCTTATATTACACCATATACTTTTCTGGTTCCCTTAACCTTTCATTTCTCTTTCTGTCATTTCCTTGTCCTTACTTTTTTTTTTTTTTAAAGATTTTATTTATTTATTTGACAGAGAAAGACACAGCAAGAGAGGGAACACAAGCAGGGGGAGTGGGAGAAGGAGAAGCAGGCTTCCCGCTGAGCGGGGAGCCCATGGGGCTGCATCCCAGGACCCTGGGATCATGACCTGAGCCGAAGGAAGACGCTTAAAGACTGAGCCACCCAGGCGCCCCTCCTTGTCCTTATTTTTACCACATTACATTTCTTAAACCTGGTTGTGGGTACAAAGATTTTTGTCATATTCTCCAATCTTTTCAGCACGTTTGAAGAGGGATATATATATATGAAAGTTGTATGAGAAACTGCAACTTTTCTTCCAGGGAAAAAGACTGTAAGACTAGAACTCAGGAGAGGTAACATTTTATTATTGCTTGTATAATTTTTATTGTGTATATACATTACTTTTTCATTTATATTTTCCTAATGAGGTTTTTTTTTTTTTTTAGAAAATAATTAAAACATTAAAGTTTAACCACAGTTTCTGGCTATGATGGAAAAGCTTGGATATATCAACGCTCCCATCAGGAACAACTAGAAAGCCTGACAAAATGAAATTAAAAATCACTTTGAAGGTGCTGGAGAGCCGCTGAGACCATCAAGAATTGAAAAGTTAAGATCCTAGAGAGAAGCAAACGAGAGAAGTAGTCCAGCCTTCTACAAACTGTAACCCTTAAGAGCATCTGCCATTCTTCTTGTTGGCAAAAGGCTGAGAACTTGGGCACACAGCTGGTGCCAGGAGGTAGAGAATCCAATAGAGATTTTGGCAATCCCATAAGGCTGCAGAGATAAAAAATAAAATTCGTGGCTGCCAACGCAGCCAGGACTTGAAGACCCAAAAGAGGAGACAAATAAGAGAATGACATACACTTTTCATTCTGGATTTTAAAAAAAGACAGGAATGAAAAACTATGTGGAATTACTTAAACTAATTTAATACAGACTCTGAGGTGAAGTCTTACGGAACTTTTATAAGCGAGGACATCTTTTCTAGTCTATGTGGAGAACTCAGGTAAAGAAGCAAAGGACACGGCCTGGTGAGAAGGGGAATGAGGAGGACACCCAGCGAATTCTTCAGCTGTGTAGGGCAAGAGGACAAGAAGCTTTGAAGAAAGGCCCTGCAAAGGAGGACAGACGGTTCAGCGGTCTCAAGACACAGAAGAGAAGAGCCACCAAGGAAGGGCTCTGGGTAACACACACTTTCCGCTGAGATCCCTGGGAGGCTACACTCCAAGAGGAAACGCAAACCAGAGGTAAGAGAAGATGACAAATGCAACACAGCCTTGAGTCAGCTACCACTCTGTGCCTGTCAGAAGATAAGATGAAGGGGGGCGGGGGGATGGGTTAGCCCGGTGATGGGTATTAAGGAGGGCACATTCTGCATGGAGCACTGGGTGTTATGCACAAACAATGAATCATGGAACACTACATCAAAAACTAACGATGTAATGTATGGTGATTAACATAACAATAAAAAATTATTAAAAAAAATAAAAAATTTTAAAAAAAGAAGATAAGATGAAACCTCTCTGGTCAAAGAGATAATCCAGACCTTCCAAAACTTTTAACATACAATGATAAGCATTCATCCAAAAACCACCAGACTCAACAACAGGACTGAATGAAAAAAGACAGCAGAAGCACACTCACAAATGAGGTGGTTATTGGTGGTGTTATCACGTATGCTTTAAAATAATGGTGGTTAATATATTCAATCATAAAAAGAAAGATCAAAAACTGTACCGAAGAACTGGAATCTATTTTAAAAATGAATTGAAAGGGAAAGTCTACAACTGAAAAAAAATGTAGTAACTGAGATTCAGAACTCAGCGGCGGCCAACTGGACAAAGGAGGAGAGAGAGTTGGTGTATTAGAAGATAGGTCAGTAGAAAATGTCCTGCCTGAACTTTGAAGAGTAGAAAGAATGAAAAATACAGAAAAGACTATTTAAAACCCCCCCAAACAAGATACAAGTCGTTGTGAACAGCCCTAATATTTATACATGTAAATAGAATCCCGGAGAGGGAGGGAAAATTTGGCGGAAGTAATACTTGATGATAACGGTGACAGCATGTTTCCACATAGTAATTTGCATGAAAAAATTTTTCTTTATTGACTAAATTTTTTTACATTGAAAACATCAAATTTTAAAAGAATTCATTACCAGCATGTTATGCTTCAGTAAAAAGAGCACATTTCTTTGCTGTGATTGCTACTATTCCATCTTTTTTCACTTATTTGAACACTGTAGGAGAAAGTAAACCATGCTTTAGGATTATTCAGAATTTTATCATCAATTATTCAGGATGACTAGTGTTTGGAGGAGAAAATCTTAAAATGCTGCATTTTGAAGTATTTTCTCTTCCACGTCTTCTCAAATTTTTATTACAAAAATATTTTGCTTGCACTTATACATATTTTAGAGATAGCTAGTGATATCTAGCCTATTCCTTTCTAAAACATCTATTTAGATTAAAGCAACACAATTTCAAGAAAATAAAGACAGAGAAGGGATAAGTTATTTCTAGAATAATCTGTGTTCCTTTACACTGACCATTGATATAGAATCTTATTTTCATCTTTTAAGTCATAACTGAGTAAACAAACATTTTCTATGTATGTACGTGATATATAAAAGTTAGTTTTTTAATTTTAACTTTATTTTTTTAAGATTCTATTTATTTGACAAGAGAGAGACACAGCGAGAGAGGGAACACAAGCAGGGGGAGTGGGAGAGGGAGAAGCAGGCTTCCTGCAGAGCAGGACCCTGGGATCATGACCTGAGCCCAAGGCAGACGCTTAATGACTGAGCCACCCAGGTGCCCCCAAAGGTACTTTTTTTAAAACAAGAATTTCAATTTTGAAGGAGAAAACTGCATTTCTAGTAAATAATTAGTAAGTCAGATGGGTGAAGTGGTAGAAAGATTCACATTGAAATCAGTATTTAAATTTGGTCTAAGGGAGGAACTTTAATCCATATCAGCTAAAAGAAACAAATATATTAAAAAGAACCAAAGTAGCTTTTGCCATTTTGGTAGAAAATATATTAAAATATTTTGTTAAAATTTAACTGCCCTGAGTTTATATAGTGACTTTTAAGTAAAAGAGAATAGCTACTTTTGCTTCTATTGGCAAGGTACAATATTTCCTTCCCATTTTCATTTTCTTCTGAAATACTCCTTAAGAGACCTTTCTTGTTGTCATTTCATGTAATTTTTTTCCCTTAAAGTTATTCTGACCTTACTTTGTCCTCTACAGTACACAGTTTTCCAAATACAAAGTGTTACCTCCTTTTTAAGGTACTTTCACAGTCAAAACTTTTATACTTCTAGTCATGTAGCGCCACCTGCTGGTCATCCCTTGGCACAGCCCAAGGTTTCGTTAAGTTCTACTTGTCAGATATTTCATGACTTTTATTCTTTCTTAGAGGTCTTTAAGATATAAAAGATAAAATCTAGTTAATTTTTAAAGAACAGGATAACATAGGATATGCAATTACCGTATGGGTCCACTGGACTCTTTTACAAGTGTAAAGATATGTTAAAGGATCTTAGCAATTAATTTTTCTCCCACCTTGAAACATTTGCTATTTCATCACCCCAGGAATTATTACATTATCCATAAATTATTCATGCTAGACAAGACTAAATAAGACAATGGAAGAATGGTGGAGAGATATCATTAGACTAAAATCTAGTGATGCTGGTGAAATTGATCATGTTAAGTAAAATCTCAAGACTATGACTTCAGATGTCAATATCCTAGATAAATTTTCTCAAACTTAAGAACTGATGAGTGAATCATATATTTCTAAGAAGAAAAAGGAAATATGTTACTTATTCAAGAGGGAAGGGCTTCACTGAACAATTGTTTGTAACAAGAACTTTAACTGTTTTGCAAAAAGAATCTGTGACAAGTATTCCTTCATCTATTATGATGTTTATATGCCAACATTTACTTGATATAGTTTCTAAGTGGATAATGCTAACATTAAGTGTATATATAAAGGTGAATGGAAGAAAACGGATGGTGTAAACCTGAGGGAATTCATTGGATTAGAGAAAAATAGAGGCCCTTGTACTCAGATGATAAATGGCAATAACTGTTTTTTCCTGGTATACTGAACATATGTAATTAAAAAAAGATACTAATCATAACAGATATAAAATATCCAGGAATAAAATAATGAAAAATGTGTATTATAGGGAAAACTATAAAAGTTTACTTAAGGACGTAACGGAGAATATAAATAAGTAAATGTTGGATAGTAATGCCATCAATCCTCACCAAATTACTTCCTAAATATAGTATAATAACCAAAGAATTTTTCAAATAACTCAAGACACTGATTCTAATATTTATATGGAAGAATACATTTCTTTATTGATGCCCATTATTTTATGATCTCATTTGATCATTTGTGCCAGTGATTAAAATACCTATATATTTTTGTTCTTTTTAAAAATATGTGCTTTATCAAAGTACTATATGCACATAATTTAAAAAAAAATCAGAAACAGTACAGAGGGCATAATGACAGCCAACAAACCCCTGCCCCACCCATCTCATCTCTCAGTTCTCCAACCCAGAGACAAAAACTTTTACACCTGTCTATTTTCAGTTATTCTGGTAGTTACCTCCATGTTTCTTAATAATATGCCTTTATTACTATTTCTTGACTGGATGACCTGAGGCATTTACTGTGGACTCTTCAATGACTCTGCCTGTTTCTGCTGTCTCCTCCCCACTCAAAACGGTTATATTACTATTTTTACCTCTTCTGTTGGCTACACTGGTCACTTTATTTTTTAAAAGATTTTATTTATTTATTTGACAGAGAGAGAGTACAAGCAGGGGGAGTGACAGGCAGATGGAGAGGGAGAAGCAGGCTCCCCGCTGAGCAGGGAGCCCAATGTGGGGCTCGATCCCAGGACCCTGAGACCAGGACCTGAGCAAAGGCAGACACTTAACTGACTGAGCCACCCAGGTGCCCCTGGTCACTTTAAGTAAGCTCTACCCCCAACGTGGGGCTCGAATTCACAACCGCTAGATCAAGAGTCTCATGCTCTACCGACTAAGCAAGCCAGGTGCCCTTACACCGGTCACTTTAATAAGGTAATACCTACACCTCTGTCTTACTTTCTCAACTATATCCAGAAGTTCCACATTCTATTTTATGAGGACAATAGCACCACTACGATTCCACTTATATTTCTTTCCTCCTCTGCCTTCCAACCTGTAACCTTGTACACTGTCAAGATGGGGAACATTTACATTCTAGTCTGTAATCATAATTAAGTCTTCCTTGCTTTGTCTGAGGTTTGACTCTAAAAGCTGAAAACCAGTGTTTATTATGATTATTTAAGTACTGTTCACTTAGTAGCTGAGTTTGATGCTATGATTGGATTTTCCTGTCTGTCCCACCGAAGCTTTGACCCTTGTGCCACTGTTAAATAAATTCTTCCTCATACTCCCAGCAGCTGTTCGAAATCACCTTACCTATTATATCAGGTTGCTTCATGCATGAAGCATGCTTTCTTGTATGGTTGTAAATGTTTTCTTTTCCCTGAAGTTTCCACTTGCCCTTGTTTCAAGGGATGAAGAAATGTACACCATCCATGTGTGCCATCGTGTTTCCTCCAGCTTCTTATTCAATCCATATATTAAAATTCATTTCATGTAGCTAGTCTAATTTGGAGGGTTTGCCTCCCAGTTGGACTATTCTTGTACAATGTATTATTCTATAAATTTTTAGTTGCATTTCTCTTTTTTAAAATATGCATCTTGTACTCTTTCTCATTTTGTAAAGTGTGTGCTTTTTGTTTTATGGATACCATAGCTTCTCAGATATTTCTGAGAATTTTAACATTTTTAGGTTCTTTTCTGTTCCTTAAATTATTTCCTCAGGAGTCAATTCTTCATTTAACCTTAGGCACTTTTTGGTCATATTGCAGGCTTTTGACAAATGGTGACTTTTCAGCCAGACAAGTCTGCAGGCAGGGCTGGTAGCTTTGCTCCAGAGTGGGTGAGCCACCGGGGAGGAATCAAGCATGCTGCAGGGCCCCCAGATGACATGAGGCTAGCAGTGGCTCTGCAGGCAGATGTTGAGCATCAAAGCACAGTAAGTTCATGGTCGGCCAGCAGCTAAGTGGAAGAAGGAAGGCAGTGTGCACCTGAGCCCTTTGCAGAAGAGTACCTCTTCCCTGACCAGTCCTTTTAGAGTGGCTGGTCTAAATTAACCCACAGTCTCGCTTTCAATGTCCTGTGTATTTTCCTCATACCAGGAATTGATAATATATTTCTTATTCATCTATTTATTTTATTATGCTCTGACTGTACCACTACATTATAAACAGATGCATAAGTTATGTATATGAGATAATATGGGGCAAGTTCCAATCAGTAAAGATTTGGCTTTATAAGCACATGTGATAATCTTACAATTAGGGACACCCTTCAGAGGTAATTCTACCTTTAATGTATATTATATAATATTTAGGGCAATTAATTTCATATGATCATAAGTTGCAAAACCCTAATTTTTCTTGGTTTTTGATCTTCTATTCACACAAATACACACACACAAAGTCAGGGATGTAATCACCTTATTTAGAGGGTAATGCAATATTTAAGCCTTTCTAAGTTTATGAATACCACACTAGCACTACAGAAGTTGTCAAAAATAATTCCAATGAAGTCATTCAAAGCATCCCTAACACCCATATTTCAAAGAGTTTCTATGTATTTTGGTCAAGACCAAAATCCTTCCTAATTAAATGTGAATCCTTGCTAATTGAAAATGAACCTTGAGGAGGAGGAATAAAGGAGGCTGAATAAACCAGCCCACATCAGAAGTGCGGAGCCAGGGTTGTGACTCATGTATCTCCCCTCTCCTGAGTCAAGGAAAACAGATCTAGGACAGCAAAATCTTGCTGCCCACCAAAGTCTGCTCTCCTCCTTACCCACCCAGTAGTTGTCAGGGTCTCCCAGAATTGTATCATGGGCCTTTTCTTGTCACTTTCTAAGTTCTCCTAGAGCCTCCTACATGTGCAACAGTTACCACCACCATCTTATCTTATGCTGATGCCTCCAAATTTACACAACCAACTCCCATCTCTATATTGAGATCCAAGTCCCTAACTTGCTACACTAATTTTATTTCTAGCTAACTTCCAACTAATTCTAACTAATTAATTGGTATCTTCAAATGTAAGCTAAACTCAGAAACATTCATCCTTGACCCTCAAACTATCTCTTCCTTCTTTCTACAAGCCATAATGGTACCACCACCTCCCAATCAACCAAGCCAAGAGTCCCTACGCCTTCCCAGGCAGGCCCTGTTCAATGGTCTCCTTAATGTCTCCCACATCTCTCTGTGCCCCTTTATCTCCTTTACCAACCATTCAAAAGCATCTGGCAACTGGCCCATTATTTACAAAAACAATAGAAAAGGATTTTGTTTTGGAGTTTACACTACTATAAACAAAAAAGTAAAAAAAAAAAAGTAAAGTTTCTAAGTAATCTACCCTGTCTGTCCTCAAACTCATTAAAAAAACTCCTTCCTACAAGTTAATAAAAACATGAGACTTACTTAAATGGTGTAAAAAAAAACGGTAAAGTAACTTCTTTTTTCTGAGTCATTTTCACCTGGAATGAGATAGGAAAATATTTTACTATATTATAAATGAGAAAAAAAAATTAGTTTCATTTTGAAATACAAACATCCATTAAAATGTCTCTTTGGGGATAGTTTATTACTTTCAAACTAAATGGAATTTTATGTTACTATATTATTCCATAAATATTTAAACAGAAATTTCAGATTATACTATCACAATAAGCTGAGAATCATATCAAGCTTGCAAAATAACATATTGTAATGTAATTAAACAATACTTCTTTTACTCTTAGAAAACAAAATAAGTCAAGCTGCATTAATAGTATTAATAACAAAGTTTCAGCTAAATAGTCACCTCTTTAGCTTAAACATATGGTAATATACATGAAATGACAAGAAATGTTGCAATCTCTAATACTACTCCTGTGGGGGCAAATTCCAATCAATAAAGAGTTGGTGTGTAGTCTTTATAAGCATATGTGGTAGTCTTAAAATTAGAGACACTTCCCAAAGGTAATTCTACACCTCAAACTGATTTCATGGAAAGTGCATTTCAAAAATGTTAAACTTTATGACACTAGTCAAATACACAAAATTTAAAGATAATAAACTACAGAAAATAATTTTTTAAAACACAAAATCAAATATTTTCACTTATATTTGATTTTAAAGTTGTAGTAGTATCCATTTTTGTGTGTGTCATGTTTTACCTTGAATTGTTCAAGAATCTGCATTGCATTTGTAAACATGCTCTCCGCTTTGAAGAGATCAGTGTTGTTAAGATAATCTATAGGAAGGATACCCTGTAAATAATAAACACTGGTTTAATATTAGTATTAATATTATTAGCATACTATTATTAGTATTAATAGCTCAGGCTGTTCTTATAAAACAAAACATACTTACAAAGGAAGCACTAGAGATATTTAGATGAACAAATTACTGAAATAATTAAGCAAAATATCTTTTTTTTTTTTTAAGATTTGACAGAGAGAGACACAGTGAGAGAGGGAACACAAGCAGGGGGAGTGGGAGAGGGAAAAGCAGGCTTCCCGCGGAGCAGGGAGCCCGACGCAGGACTCGATCCCAGGACCCTGGGACCATGACCTGAGCCGAAGGCAGATGCTTAACCGACGGAGCCACCCAGGTGCCCAAGCAAAATATCTTTTTAAAAATCATAACTGAAAAACGTTCTATTATTTTTTCTACAAAGTAGATATAATAAAGTAAATAAAGCAAAAGAGATGAAATAGGGTCAATAAAACCTAGAATCTATTGAAAGACTACTGTGTGCTAGGCAGTGAACGAAATGCTTTGCACACATGAAAAATCACTATGGTGGGTCACAACCAATACACCTAAAAAGAAAAAAAAGGCATAATAAGAAAATTGAGAGTATACCGTGCACAGTAAGAGTAAAGACTGTTCTGTGAAACTTTTGTTTCAGTTATACACATACACACATACTTATAACTGTAAGGGTCATTTTCTCAGAGTTCTGAGTTAGATGACATAATTTCTTATCAGCATCCAGTTCCCTCCCATTCTTAACAGCATTACCATTCTATGTTTAGAAATCTCTCCCACTATGGAATTTAAGAAACAAAACAGATGAACGTAGGGGAAGGGAAGGGAAAAATAAAGTAAGATAAAAACAGAGAGAGAGGCAAACCATAAGAGACTCTTGACTATAGAGAACTATAGAGAACAAACTGAGGGTTGCAGGATGGGTGGGGGGGGCTGGGTTAAATGGGTGATGGGCATTAAGGAGGGCACCCTTGATGAGCACTGGATGTTATATGTAAGTGATGACTCATCACTAAAATCTACTCCTGAAACTAATACAACACCATATGTTAACTAACTTGAATTTAAATAAAATCTTGGCAGGAAAAAAAAAAAAGAAATCTCCCCCACTGGATATAACATAGTAGGTTTCTAATGGAGCCCCACTTTCCTTTACTGAAGGGTAGACAATTAACCTAAGCTAGCCCATTCAAATGGTAAGTAAGCACTGGAATTTGACTCTTGAGAGTCAAGGAACAAAAAGTACAACAGGTATAATACTCTTCTCTCCTAGTGTAGGTGCCCTGGGCACAACTGTTTGGTTCTTTCTTCCAAGTCTCTGGTGCTCTCTTAGTTCCTGTTCATTTCTAAGCCTGGTTTTTGGGCACCCCTTTGATTCAACAACCCAGCAATATCTTTTTAATAAATTCCCTTGCAATGGATTAAGTTTCTGCTGCTTGCAATAAAAATTATTTATATATTTTTACCACTTATAACTGAAATACAAAGATAAATCTGTACACATTTTAAAAAATAAAAAATTTTAAAGAAAAGCTATTAGACTAGTGCTCCATGTTGTAGGTTATAATACACACAGTTATGAGACATTATTGTATACTTAGAGAGGAAAATACAGTTTTAAATGTAACCAAAGATTATTCAGAAAGACATAAAAAAGTAAATTTTACTGTACACATTTTTTTTCCTGAGAGCTGATAAGAAAATTTTACTCCTTACCACTGAATTAAGGGGAAAGGGAACTCCAATAAGAGAAGCCATCAATGGTGCAACATCAGCCTACAAGCAGAAAAGTTCAATTCTAATAAGTCTACAGACATCAATAAGAATATTAAATAATTTAATGTAACTATATTTTGGACTATAATCATGATGTTCATTATACTCCATTACCTTCAAACATTTAATATACAATAGATATCGACTCTAAAAATATCATTTGTTACAGCCACATTAATGTATAAAAAAATAAATTTGAAAGAGTCCCAAATGTAAAACATGCTAGAACAAAAAGTTACCTACCCTAGTAGCTAAGAACTTGACTACTTTATATAATAGTTTTTCAGTATTATGAAAAGGATGCCTTAACTAGATAGAAAGTAAATAGCAATAGAAGGCTCTATCTGGAGAAATGTATTCATTAACTAAAGAAGTATATACCAGAAGGTTTCGCCAGCCAGTGAAATTCAGGAAAGATATAACCCCCCTAGTTTCCTGGAGAGTTGTTTCTGCCCCCACTTCCACTTCCCCAGCCCCCCACCACTCCTCAACCCGCTCCAAGTTCCTTTTTGACCCTTCACCATCCCATTCTCCTTTGACCACTCTCCTTTGGAGAGCTAACATCCTCTGTTTTTCAACATCTGACTGTTTTTATATTAGTCCTTATAATTTTCAGGCAGTAAAGTGCTTAGATGTCAGAATACCCAGATCCAAATCCTTGCCTGCAATCTCTCAGACCTTGGGCAGGTTACTTAACCTCCACCAATGTCTTGGTTTCCTTATCATTTATTTACTTATTTCCTTATCATTTATTTATTTAAAAAACTCTCCCTTAACAGAGTTATGGCATAATTAAATGAGATTAAATTTATGAAGTACCTGGCACATAATAATCGTGCAATAAATGGTAGCTACAAATGCTGTTGTGGTTATTTTAATTACTTGGCCTCTCAGCAGCACTGTGTAGCCCACTCCCTTCTCAGCTTCTGTAACACTGCACTCCACTGAGTGTCTTCAATTTCACTGTGGCTCTTTTCCAGATACCATCTCTATTTCCCCATTTAAAGTTGGAGCTTGGTCCCAGGCTCTCAATGCTTCTCACTCTTTACCATCTGGACTCTCTTTACGAAGTAGCATCCCACAGAAAATTGGAAAACTCCAATGGCCTCTAATTGCCTTCTCCCTTTTCCCCAGAGGCCACTGTTGGCCTCCTCTAATGCTGCAGCCAGAGAAATCCTTTCACCAAAAGACAGATTATATCACTCTCCATGCTTCAAATGCTTCAAGGGCTTCCCCAAGCTTTAGGATTAAGTCCACAGACCCAAAAGGCCCTTCAGGGTCTAGCACCTACCCAGACATCATACTACAGTCTCAGTTGCTCTGTGCTGTAACGCTTTCATATACCATTATCCTCTTACCAGAGCTCTGTGTACATGATGCTGCCTCTGCCTGGAAAGGGAAACGGAGGATCGTGTGCCTCATAACTCCTACTTCTTCTCCAGTCTCAGCTCAATCCTCAATGTCCTGGGAAGACTTTGTTGACCATACCATCTACCATATACATCCACTCTACGCTCTCCTGGCTTCACAGTCCTCTTTTGTAGTACTTAGCACAGCTGTAATTTTACATTTATTTGTATAATAATTTGGTTACTCTGTTCTCACCCCCACACTGTAAGCTTCCCAGGGCAGGCATTTTGTCTGCTTTGACTCATCATTATATCCCTTATACATGTTTAACGCTAATGTCTACACAATGTTCAAACATACTGCAGACACAAAACAATGCTGGTGGAAGGAACGAATAAAGAAATTCTCACCTAATGTAGATTTGAAGTAGGAGCATTCGGAGAGCAATAGCTGAATCTGTATTTGGTTTTAAATTATAATCCAGTCTGGCTATAAGTAAAACATGTTTTATGATCTTCAAGATATTCCCTATTCCTCTAACAGTGATTTTTATTGCAAAATTAAGTTGCTAATTTTATATATTTTCATTTATTTGGGTAATATGCAGCCATCCTGAGAGAAAAGACCATTCTTAATATGCTGACAGAGAACAGGCTTCTGCAATCACAGGCCTGAAAATGAGCTCCTGGACCTTGGTTTATCTACTACAATAAGAAATACCGGCTTGTGAGGTGACCTGGAGAAGGTAAAATAGTCCTACCACCTTGAAGGCCATATACCAATAATGCCATGCCTTTTATAAATAGTGAAGATGGCTGTTTACATAGCATATCTTCAACAATGAAAATTCCATGCTTCTTATTTATACATAACGTTACCAGTCTAACTTAGATTAAGTTGGCCATGCATTTCCTATAATCCAAGGTTTCTAGCTAAGTAATCTATATTTTGTCATCTTTTTTTCCATTGCATTTGTAAGCATCCTGGCTAGAATTAAAGATAAAATATGTGTTAATAAAAAAGAAATGGTAACTCATACTACCGGGGAAAAACCCATAATAGGGTTTTATTATTTATTAGCTCTGTGCTTAAAGCAACTAAGCAAAGCAACCATGACAAGAAATCACAGAAATTGAACAGGCATGCAAATTTCTAATTCTTTAATTAGCCAATGTTATTTGGAGGGAGTCTTCTTTCAGTTTTACTTGAAGCTTTTTTTATTTTGCCAGAAGAAAGATTAGTTGAGTTAAAATATTTGCACTAGAAGGATTTCCCTTGGTAACTGAAATGTTTTGAAGAATCCTTTATCATCATTATTTTTAATATTGTTTTTCACACTTTTTTTTGGTCTAAACTTGTCATAGGAGATAAAATTAAATTTGAAAGTGATTAAATTGAACTGAATACCTGATGGATATCTTGCCTTTTCCAGTTCTCTAATTTCCATTCTGAAACACAGATACGAGAGCTGATGTTAAGATTAAAAATAAATAATAGTTTCATTATTAAGAGAGATCAAGGCGTAATGTCAAACGAAAGTATTGGGAAAATCTATTTTAAGCCAACTATGAATAAAAAGGGCACTTAAACAGGCACAGCTATATATTTTTAAAACTAGAATTTTAAAGGAATAGCTTTAAAATAAATATTGGTGTTTTCTGTGATGATTTATTAAACTTTCAAAATGCTCATTTGCAGACAATTGTTTCAAAACATCAAAAGGCCAAGGAAGGGAAGATCAAGTAAAAGGCACAATGATAACAGCTGTCAGCACTACTACAACTAATGACAGTCCTGCTCCAGGGAGTAATTAAAGCAACTGATAGTCTGTCAGGCAACCTAACCCTTTCTTTTTTCTCTAATGGCAGTTGCTTGCAAAATACTTAAAATTGTAGCTGTGATGTTCCTATTGTCACTAATCCCAAATGTTAAAATACCATAGTGAGTTCCTATTAAAATCACCTTCAGAGATACCTCATTCCCCTATTTTTCTACATATAAATTCAGAAATTTCATTAAACAGTCATCAAAACAAATGATGAGAGACCATGTCTTGATTTAATGATTTTAAGATATATTACCAAAAGGGTTCTAAGATATTTTTTATGATGAAATTTCCTTTAATAAGCTAGTAAAGTTTAAAAATACATCCCTGGTTCTACTAGTCAGCTACTAAAAATTCACACTAATCATCTGATGAGGAAAGAATGCACATTCCCTTTCTCTATAACTTATAATTCCTAATATTCATATAAGAAAAAAGTATATTCCTTCTGTAGTGATTTTTGAAGCTAAGTCATTCTAAACCATTAATTCACAGAGAAATCAAGTGCCAAAATAAAGTTTTATCTCCTAAGTACAAACATACTATTTAACCTAGTTTCTATTAGACCCAATCTAATCCATTTACCACAGAGCATAGGAATATAAAATGGCAAAGCTGCTTTAGAAAACAGTGTGGCAGTCTGCAAGAAATTAAACATAGTTATATAGGACCCACTTATTCCATCCCTAGGTATCTACCCAAGAGAAATGAAAACATATATCTACACAAAAACTCTTCACACAAATGTTCATAGCAGCACTATCATAATAGCCAAATATGGAAACAATCCAAATGTCCATAAGATGACTGAATAAATAAAATATGGTCTATACATACAATAGAATATTATTCAGCTATAAAAAAAACTACTTATACATGCTACAATACAGATGAACTTTGAAAAAATTATGCCAAGTGGATGAAGTCAGACACAAAGACCAGACAGTGAGTAATTCCACGTTTATGAAATGCCCAGAATAAGCAGATTCAGAGAGAGAAAGTAGAGTAATGGTTGCCAGGTGATAGGGAGAGGGAGAAATAAGGTGTGACTGCTAATGGGTAGGGGGTTTCTTTGGGGGTGCTGATGAAATGTTTGTAATTAGATAGTAGAGGTGATTGTACAGTCTTGTGAATATACTAAAAACCCTTAATTGTACACTTTTAAAACATGAATTAAAATTAAAATGGTATGAGAATTATGTCTCGATAAAAAAATAAATTCGAAGAAATAGTCTAAGGAAATCTTAATATGCAAACCAAAAAGAGTCTTCCTGATAGAAATACCTAAACATGGCTGTCCCTGGAGAAGGTTTTAAAAAGAAAATTTCTAGGCCTCACCCAGACTCATGGAATTAAAATATCTAGTGACAAGGTCTGGAAATCTGTTTGTTTTTTTAATCTGTATTTTTAGCAAGGGTTTTGGATGAGTTTTATACAACTAATCTGGAGTAAGGCATTTGAAAGGAATTTGTTTTGGCCAATTAATAAAAATTTTGGAACTCTGGAAAAAATCTTACCTTACAAAATAAGCAGAGCTCCAGGAAAAAGGAATTCATTTTCCTTATGGATTAGGAAGGAAGGGAGGCTTGAGTAACACAGCCTTTAAAAGTACTAGAGACAGGGCACAATCAGTCCAGTTGTGAAATGTCAATTTGTGACATATGTGTGATTTATCTGAGTGATAGTCTTTCCAGGTAAGATTTGACTCAAGAGTTTAATGTAAATCCCAGCAATAAAAAGGCTTGTGGAAAAAAAAGTAATAGGATAATTTATACTTGTATCTTCATAAGGCAGATAACTAAGACTATATATTTCTTTTCTTTTTTTTTGAGAGAGAGAGAGAGAGAGCGTGCGCCCGTGTGTGTGCAGGCGCGTGTGAGCAGGGAGGGGAGAGCGGGAGGGAGAGAGAGAATCCTAAGCAGGTTCCAGGCTCAGCGCAGAAGCCCGATGTGGGGCTTGATCTCATGACTCTGAGATCATGATCAGAGCCAAAATAAGAGTTGGACGCTTAACTGACTGAGCCATCTAGGCACCCCTAAGACTATATATTTCAATCTGAATATTATAAACCAAATAATACAAACTATACAAAAGTAATACATAAAAATCATGATACAAATATCAAAATGAAAACTATAACTTGAAAAGTAATCTTTTAAAGTTAAACTTTGGTTTTATTTTAAAATGTTGTATTTATAAAAACAATAAAGATAAATGTTTATACCTTTCAAAAATGCATCATCAAATTTCTGAGCTGATACTTTTTGGGGATACTTGATTCCAGCTCCCCAAGAGACAAAAGGAGTTAAAGTCTCTGAAGGATGACCAGCCCCATGGAAACCTACAAATAAGACACCAAGAGTAATAAGACAGTGTATTAAGAACTAACTTATACCTATATATTTTTTTAAATACTTAATTTTTTTAAAAAGATTTTATTTATTTATTTGACAGAAAGAGACAGCGAGAGCGGGAACACAAGCAGGGGGAGTGGGAGAGGGAGAAGCAGGCTTCCCACTGAGCAGGGAGCCCAATGCGGTGCTCGATCCCAGGACCCTGGGATTATGATCTGAGCTGAAAGCAGATGCTTAACGACTGAGCCACCCAGGCGCCCCTCTAATTTCTCATTTTAAAGGAGAATATATTCCTCTAATAGCTAGAAGATCCTCTGCATAAGATCAGGTTTTTTTCTAACATTAACACATTAAGCAATTTTGTGCTAGACACTACGTATACTAAGACATCTAATCCTCTTCAACATTACAAAATATCTGCAAGCTCCATTTACCAGTACTTTAATCATAGGTACATGTCACTTAAAGACAGACTAACCCCAGTCTGTCATCCCATGGTCAGAGGTAAAGATAAATGCTGTTTTCCCATCATTTCCATAAAAATGTTCAAGCATGGACACAATCTCTTTTATTCCATCATCAACTACTTTAACGTTGTCCTTATATTCCCTGTTTAAAAAGAAACAGAAGAACAAATTAAATTATAATAATTTGGAAAACTCAAATTTCTTCAACATGAACTAATTACATCTAAAGTTGGTAACTCCTAAAATACTTTTTTTTAAATTTTTTATTTAAATTCAATTAGCCAACATATAGAGTACATCACTCCTAAAATAATTTTTTTTAAGACTTTATTCATTTATTTGTCAGAGAGGGAGAAAGAGAGAGTGCACAAGCAGGGGGAGCAGCAGGCAGAGAGAGAAGCAGACTCCCCGCTGAGCAGGGAGCCCAAAATGGGACTCGATCCCAGCGTCCTGGAATCATGATCCTGGGAAGGCAGACGCTTAACCAACTGAGCCACCCAAGCATCCCTCCTAAAATACTTTTAGATTTCATCATGAATATTTTAAAATCAGAGCTCTTTAGATTGTTAAAAATAATATTCTCTCCTTATAAAGAAGCAAAAGAATATGAAATAGTTTTCAGGAATAGTTTAAAAGAAGAATATTCTCCTATACTAGCAAATACATTTTAATGAATGCTTTTTACATCTCAAATGCATTAATTATGACTTCCAAGTTCATGCCTCTCAGTGCAAACTATATTGTTCTTGTCATATTAATAGGTATCACTGTTTCAAGTATAAAATGTTTCCATCCCTTAGTGTTTGTGATATAAAACATATATAATATAACATTCTAAACAAATTATATTTAAGCGTTCCATTCAGTTGAACAGTTTGGTTTGGTATGAAGTCTTTCACTTGAACCAGTCCATCATGTTCAAGAAAGGGAGCATGAGGTATTTGTTACTGGCGGCTAATCAATAGGCTTTATTGTTACAGTTAGACTTATCTAAACCAAATTCTAAATAAAGAAGTATAACATGGATTCTTCCTCTTATGGTTCGCAAAACTGAGAAAAATATTTGCTGTTTTATATAAGGAGTGCTACTGAAATATAGTATACAAAACTTTATACATTTGCTAGATACAATATTGATTAAATGGAACACACAAGGAATAGCTAATTACATCTTTCTGCGATATAAATATTAACACCATATAAATGCTTTCGCCCCCAAGATTTCCTTAAATATTTCTAAAATATATAGTTTTTCCCTTCCTTGATAAATGAATACGGAATATAAGTAATATGGTAATTACAAAAAAATTATAATACTTTCAAAAGTTCAAACAGAATAGCTAAATCTCTCAAAAACACAAAATTAAACACAGCATTAAAATTACCTCGATGTTGGTCGGTGAGCATGTCCATTTGTATCTATTCCTAATAAATGTAAGAAAAAAACTATTTTTTCTTCATTTACTTTAGAAAACAAAGATTGGTTGTTTCTGGCAGCATGAAAGAATTCCTATATGTAACAAATCAGTTAAAGAAATTTAGTTCATTTTTTTATTTAAAAAATAATTCTGATGAAAACATTTAATAACATTTATATATAACTATAAAATTATCTTATTTTGTTTAAATTTGTCCTCAGGACCTACTAGTACAAAGTTTGTATTGTTGGTTCAGACATCAACATTCAAATAATGAGTGAGCTATTTTCTGGGTTATAAAAGTAGGCCAAGAAAAGGTTATAGAAAGGGGATCTTGATTTCATGAAGATCTCATAATCACTGAATAAAATATAGCAGGTTGAAGAAATATTTTGACAAGAATCAAATAAAACAGTACTAGAGGCAACATTTTAGGAGCATTTTATCATTTTTAAATGTTTTTGGAGCTGGACTACTTCTCACTGTCCTGTCTTGGTTACCAACCTAGTTCCAACGAGTTCAACCATAACTGCTCACTCGGAACATTGTGAATAGCTTCCAAACAATCTCCTTTGCCCAAGACTAGAAATCTGTTCTTCACATTGTATGACAGAAAAATGCCCTAACTTAATAAAATAAGGGTCAAAAATTATTATAATAATTTCATAATGATAAGCTGGATTCATAATGCCCTAAGACAAAGGATTAAACTTCTACTTACATACACATGAACATGTAAACAAGTACCTGTGGGGAATGCTTTCAAATTATTTTAGATAAATCAACAGGCTAGGCCAAGATACATAATTATTGTTCACATAAATGTCTCTAACTATACAGTACATGGTAACTTTAACAAGAGCTATTTAATTATCCACTAAAAGTCTGAAGTACTTTTTGAAATAATTCTTCATTATTACAAATACTAAAAAATACAAATGGTGCCATTAGAGAAGCCTGCTATTCAAGAATAGAAATAAATAAAAAACATAATATGTAACCTGCTACCATCCTCCTTAAAAGCATAAAATCATCCCCTTTCATATACATTCTACTTAGCCCCTAAGAAGTTTTAAATCTAGATAGAAGTGGCGAGTTCTTCAAAAGAAAGGAGTTAAATTCTAATGATATAATCGAAAGCTGACAAAAACCAAAAAAACCTAGCAACTTAAGTTAGAATTTGTTCCATGACTGGTAAAAAAAAAAATTCCACTGTGTAAAAAGTGCTATTCATTCACATATGGGCATAAGATCTGGGAAGCCATGAAATACTAATCTTGTAGAGCTCAACCTATTAGATTCCTATTGGTTTTTAAAAGTTAGTCTTTTGGACATAAGAGGTGGAACATACCCCTAGCTACTTTCCCTTCCATATTTAGTACACTGGTGACCATCAGCCCCCACTTTTTCTCATCTCCTTGCAAAGGCACTCATTCATTTCTACACTCAACAAATGTTTGTTATGCACCAAGGGAGACTACTCGATGACTACCCCAACATGCACTCTCCTTTTCTCTCTGAGTAAAAACTTGTGGTTTCAAGAAACATGGCAATGCTCAACCTTAAAACCTACATATTTCCCATCCTCTCATACAACTAGACGTACCTTAGTGGTTGTGGCCAATAAGGTATAAATCAAATATTTCAGTCTAAAGACTATGAAGACCTCAGGCTCTCTGAAATAAATATAACTTAGCAGGAAAGAAGTTCCTTTTTGATTCCTTGCACTGTTGGTCCTAAAACACTGAAATAATGGCATCTCTTGGATCATGAAAAAACTTTGGAAGATAAAAACTCATGCTCTGAGGACAGAGGAGAAATTCAAAGAGACTGGGTCTTAATGACACCATGGAACCAGTATGGCAGTCATGTACTGCATCAACCCTGGGCTGCCTACTTTTAAGCCATATTTTTTCCCCTATTACACAGAACTAAACCTAATCTAAGCTAACACTTGTATCTATGTACCAGACAATTCCTTGACAGGAATTAAGTTAACAATGAGAAAAAGTCATTATCTCTACCAACAAGATGTAAGGGGGGATATGCCAATGTATCAACAATTATGGTGCAGCATAATAAAACAGTTAAGATAGAGGTATCAAGGGAATATAGAAGAGGGTTATCTAAGTCGAACGGGAAACGAAGTGAAGCAAAGGGAAGTCACGGAAGGCTTAATAAAGGAGATAGTGCACAAACAGAGTTTTATTTATTGTTTTATTTATTTATTTATTTATTTTTAAAGATTTTATTTATTTATTTGAGAGAGTGTGTGTGAGCAAGAGAGAGAGCACAAGCCGGGGCAGAGGGAGAAGCAGACTCCCCGCAGAGGGGCTCGATCCCAAGACCCAGGGATCATGTCCCGAACCAAAGGCAGTCACTTAACTGAGTCATGCAGGCGCCCCTGCACAGAGTTTTAAAAAGCAAATAGATTCAACACGAATGAAGCTTAAGGACATTATGCTAAGTGAAATAAGCCACTCACAAAGGACAAATACAGTATGGTTCCATTTATATGAGCTGTCTAGGTACAAAACATAGATATATAGGTACAAATACAAAGAAACAGAAAGTAGAATAGTAGTTGCCAGAGGCTGGGAGAGGAGGGGAAATGGGGAGTTGTTTAATGAGCACAGAGTTTCAGTTTTGCAAGATAAAAAAGTTCTGGAGATTGGAGGTACAACGATGTGAATATACTTAACACTATTGAACCTGTACATTTAAAAATGGCTAAAATGGCAAATTTTATGTTACAGGGACTTTACCACATTAAAAAAAAAGTGAGTAGACATTTACATGGATTTGTTTTGCTTGGATTAAGCATGAGTCTCTGGCCAGGGCACAAGTCCAGGTAAAGACCCCTGACTCCTTCTCTAGCCTTACCTCAGATCTTCCTCCCAGTGAGTATTCCTGCCACCTTAACTTCCCCTTCTTTCAGTTCCTCAAATCTATTATGCTGCCTCTTCCTTTAGTGCCCAAGATTTACATATTACTGTTGACCTGAAATACTCTCTTTCATGTGCAATCCAGATCCATCCAACTTTGTCTCCTATACTTCTAAGATCATCTCAAAACTCTCAGAAAAGCCTTCCCCTGTCTAGATCACAATTTTCTAAAAGTATATTTAGTCCCTGTATTTTTCCTTCACACCATTTCACTGCTGATGATTTCATATTACTGTTATTACTATACATATATACCATATTTTATGAAGTCAGGGGCAAATCATTTTTTCTGATCACTAGCAGCGTTGAAATAAAGAAAGGAAAAAAAGACATAAAATCAGGCCAGCCACAAGCTATATCTGCCCATACACAAGGAATCAAATCCACGATTCTGGAGCATTTTTAGGTATGTCTATGAAATTAGAAACCAAGTGCCTTTCAGCAGATGCTAACATAAGTAGATTTTATTAAGAAGTGATAATAAGCAAAGTAAACTTTGCCAATTATTTCCTTAAAGAGATTTTATTTAACTTCAAGTTTTCCCTGTTGACAAAAGTATACGTTAAATGAAAAAAGAAAATTTCAAGAAGGTCCTAATAAAAGAAATAGGGTTTATCAAAGAGTGTATTGAACATTTAATTCCTGCTAAGTAAATACAAAGAAAAATGCACACACATACTGAGGAATACATTTACAAACTAACTAACAAAAATGACTATATCATGGAAAAGTCCACAATGTCAGTTCAAAAGACACTACAGGTAAAAAGAAGAAACATTAAAGGTCAATCAATGAATGTTTCTTACAACTGACAAATTATAAGTTGTAATACGTAAATGAGAAACAATGGACAGGAAGAAAGGAAGCCATTATCCACAAGTGAGATTTTCACACAATTTTTCAAAATGTAAATTCCATTGGACTCCTGGTGAAAACTGTGATAATTGTCACTATCAAACAGTCCAAACAACTTCATTTCTTAGAGAAACTCATGGATATTTTGTTATGACTAATTTGCTAATTTATCTTTCTCTAAAGTGCAATTTTTAAAAAATCCTGTTATTTTAAATGCATTACATTTGAATAGCATTTTCAAAAGCATTTTTCATATATCTTACATGATCTCACCACTATAAGAGACTATTGTATGGTGAAAGAATGATCAAGGTTTACCTAGGATTATTCAGCAAATAGGAATGAAATGCAAGCTCCCTGAATTCCAATCTATGGAGCCCATTTAACTGTCGGAAACATGGAATTTAAAAAAGTTATCTTTTTCAAATTATTTTTTAAAACTTCCATTAATTGTTTATTGTAGAATGTGTAGTTTCTTAGAATCTAGCCTTTTTAAAATAGTATGTTACAATACAGAACTTTCAAGTTTATGCAGGTAGGAAAAAATTAAAATGTATTTACTAACAAATCAGTTTCTAGTACCTGAGGTACAAATACATGTGCTGAAGATGATCAACTCAATAGCACTCACCTTCACATTATCAAAAACCCAAGTATCCAGTTTTGTTACATCATAGGCACCAAAATCCTCACTCTCAGCATCATAGCTGTATGTATAAATATGGTCTCCACCAACACCTGACAAGGAAATTTGGGGAAAAAACTTCTAAAAAAAATTTTTAAACTGTCATAAAATATGAAATAGCCATTTAAAAGTTTTTGTGAGCAACCAGAATTTTTCACAAAGCATTTTGTATTATAATGGAGAAGAGAAAGACAGGAGGAATAATGAACATTTATTTCATGTGCCATGGACCATGACTTCTACTTTAACATGCTGTTGCTTTTTGTTCTCACAGTAACATTCTTAATTTTAAAGTTACACTACATGTAAGTTAATTAATTTAGCCAAAGTCACAAGGCTAATACACAACAGCACAAAAATAAACATCAAAGTGTGTCTCCCTGTACAGATTAAACTATTCAAAAAATTTGTCTTAGAACGTTACAACCTGAAATAGATGAAGTCATTTGGTACTTCCTAAAGCAAGAAGAAAATTTAAAAATTTCACTTATCTTATTCATAAAATGTGTATTTTTCTCAATATAAGAGAATAAATATTGCCTATTGTTAAATTATTTGAAGGGATCAACAAGTATATTAATCTTACATATTTACAAAATTTTATTAAGAATCTAATCAACTGAGTGAATTGCTGAGATAGCCTCTTACAGGTCGAGGAAGAGATATAACAAAGTAATAGCAATCTCTTATGTTAGCAATGCAGTTCCAATGACACTACCACTGCTCAACCATTCTACTTCCCGCATCCTAAGTACAAATCTGAGTGAGTTTGTTGGTTACAATAAATGGAACATTCCTATTGGATTGTTTTTGATTCGGGTGTTGGTCCTGTCCCGTCAGCTACAGCCAGAAGTAGGAAAGTAAGCTTGGTGAGTCACAGCAACTTAATCCACCCTCACCACCACCAGTCCCCACAAAAGCTGAACTGCTTTCCTTTAAAAAAAAAATAAATTTTTTTTTAAATTTATTTATTTGACAGAGAGCGACACAGCGAGAGAAGGAACACAAGCAGGGGGAGTGGGAGAGGGAGAAGCAGGCTTCCCGCGGAGCAGGGAGCCCTATGCGGGGCTCGATCCCAGGACACTGGGACCATGACCTGAGCTGAAGGCAGACGCTTAATGACTGAGCCACCCAGGCGCCCCTAAACTGCTTTCCAAAGAAAGGATTATATATATAAATGGCAAATAGTTTGAGGTTTTTTTTACCTTGACCTACATAATTATGTTCTATGAATATCATATGTAAAATTCTGAATGTATATTTTGCTTTCAGGACATACAATAATATTCAATAATGCCAATTATTAAAATTACACCTATGGCTAAGTATAATGTTACAAAATCTTTTCATTAAGTGAAATGACCAGTCATTCTGCTCTCACTAAAAAGCATTTAATGACACAAAATTCAAACGGAATCCAATAATTTCAGAAAAATAACACTAATGAGTTTTCTAATCAATGCACAGAAACAAACAGAACAAATCCAAACGGCATGATCTTGAATATATGAAAATAGAAATTATAAGTTATAGCGTTTAAATCTTTATGTGAGTATCTACAAACTTAATAAATTATCAAAGTAAAATGAACCAGACATCAACATCATCATCATAATGAAAAGTTACATGGTAAGCCTATTGCCAAATATTTCACAAGAATTACCTAATTTACCTAAAAACAAACCTATGAGATAGAAATTATTATCATCACATTTTACAAAAGGCATACTGAAGTTCAGAGAAGTTATCTAACTTGCCCAAGATTATAAAGCGGTTAAATGTTAGAGCCATATACCACTTCATTGAATCCAAGATACTAACAACTATACCATGTGCCAATATTTCAAGTACAACTAAAAGAAAAAATCAAATGGACATGTCTATCCATTGTAATATATGTTCCTATGTTAGAGATGTTAAATATGTAAAAACAAGTATCTCAAAAATCAATAAAATATAGTAAGTAATATATAAAAATTACCATGTTGATTTATTACATATATCGTCTGAGGAAAATATAATCAATGACTCTTACCTTTGGCAAACATAGTCAAGATATCTGGGCTTCCCCAGCTCCATGTGTACTTGCTTTCATTAATAAGAGAATCAAATCCCACAGGATTTTCCTTCCATCCTTCAGGTCATTGAAAAAAGAAGCAAACAGTAACAACAGTAACATACACATGGTGAAGTTTTAGTATAGCCCCTAAAGAAGTATTCCTCAAATAGTAACAATGAGAATTAATTGCAGAACAAATGAAAAGTAGTAACAGATTTTGTGTTACATGTATTACACTATATTTTAAAAAAGCTTACAATAGATAATTTACTTCTTACTAAAACAGAATCACTTTTGAACTTTTGAAAGTTAACATTTAGGAAAACCATGGATACATCCAGATTGTTTCAGTACCACAGAATGATAAAAGACCAAAGCTTAATTCTTGAATCAACACCAGTGTGTGTTTATGAGTAAGGCATGCTAAAATACTGGCCCAAAGTATGTCAAAACACACTTCACTTTGTGTCATGATTCAGTGTTAAAGAAGCAATATATATGCAATAAATTTTTCATATGATAAAGTCATCCATATAGATAATACCTTTGGCAACTGCACTGACATCTTCATAAAACCCAGCTATCAGGGCTACGTGACCGGGCCGAGATTCAGTTGGCACACGTGTATGAGATATCCCCCAGCTGCCCTCATGCATTATGATATTCCTAAAAGATATTATAGATCAATAGTTAACACAGACTTTGATTAAATCCTGTTAGAGCTTTAGAAAAATAAGATTATTACAGAAGGAATCAAAACCAAAAAGTGAGTCAAAATTTAACAAGGAGAGGAATCTTTCTGATCCCAGCTAAATGCAGTCCTAGCCCTCTGACTATCAGCAGCATAAATGAGCTTAGGCGAGACAAAGAACCATCTGGCCACTACACAGAACTATGAGACAAAATACACAATTGTTGTATGAAGCCACAAAGTATTCAGATGGTTTGTTACCTGAGAAATAACTGACACACACAATATTGTTCTATAAATGTCAAATTTCACTAGGTGTGATGTGGTATTGCAGTCATGTAGGAGAAAGTCCTTGCTTTTAGCTGATACACGCTGAAGTGTTTAGCAGTGAAGTGTCATGAGATCTTTCCTTCAAATTATTCAGAAAAAAAATTAAAAATTTAAGCATATGTGTGTGTGAGTGTGCGTGTGTAGTGAGAGAGAGAATGCAAATATGAAAACAATTAAAAATTGTTAAAACTAGGATAAACTACAGATTTCATCATGTACTCCTTTCAGTTTCTCTGTGTTGAAAAAATCTCAAAATAAAAAATTAAAGGTAGGGGAAATGGCTAGACTCCTAATTAGGAGTTAAATTATATTCCTAAATTTGAGATTAAAAGAGGCAAAAGGTTTCTTCTGCTAAAATGTATCAATATTCTTTAAGTTGTATCACAACGAAAGCAAAGGACTAGCAATGCCATTGCAGGTGAAAGAGCAGCAGAGCAACAAGCTATGAAACCCTGACTGCATTGGTAACAGTTTGCAAGATGAATGCTTGCTGCCCAAAACAATAAGTACTGGTTTAGATATTCTTTATTACTGCCTTACCTCATACTAAAACCAATTTTGGTAAAATGCATGCATAGTAAGTAAAAGTTTGAAAAGCATTGAACCACTTGTTATGGGAGAAATACTTTTTAACTTCTTCAGTTATTTAGTGAAAACCAAACTTTAACACAAAGGAGGCATAAAGAAATTTGGATATCTGTTTCAAAACATTTTGATCAGTTCAGACCATATATATTTTTAAAATTATTTTATTTATTTATTTGACAGAGAGAGAGAGAGAGAGCAGAAGCAAGGGGAGCAGCAGAGGAAGAGGGAGAAGCAGACTTCCTGCTGAGCAGGGAGCCTGATGCAGGGCTCGATCCCAGGACCCCAGGATCATGACCTGAGCTGAAGGCAGACGCTTACTTAACTGACTGAGCCACCCAGGTGCCCCGTTCAGACCATATTTTTTTAAAATCCGAAGTGAAGAACAAATAAAACCTTTCACAAACAGGTTTAAAAGAAACCAGAAGATTCCTGAAATCGTAAATACCTGACGGCATACAGGATAAGGCACATCAACTATGGGAGCTCTTGGCCTGCTACCCACCACCCAAAGGAGAAATAAGTGATACCAGGAAAGCTCACCTTTTCTCTAACAACCGGTATACTTTTACCATATTAATTTGCAATGAACTGTATTTCTCTCCTTTCTTTGACAACTAAGAAATTCATCCAAATATATCACCCCAATTTTAAATTATTTGTAGAAATTTATGTGACACATTTTTGTGAACTGAATTTAACTCTGGTTTGATCTTATTTTCCCACCCATATTTTCCCACTACCCTAAGTTGCTCACTTAAATTACTTTTATTTTGGGGGGCACCTGGGTGGCTCAGTCGTTAAGTGTCTGCCTTCGGCTAGGGTCATGATCTCAGGGTCCTGGGATCGAGCCCCGCATCGGGCTCCCCTCTCCGTGGGAAACCTGCTTCTCCCTCTCCCACTCCCCCTGCTTGTGTTCCCTCTCTCGCTGTGTCTCTCTCTGTCAAACAAATAAAATCTTTAAAAAAAAATTACTTTTATTTTTTAATATGGTATGCATTTATTTAAGCCACCATAAATTTCTGGAAATTCAACAGAAATCCAAGTTCATTCATTCTTCTAGCAGTCAACAAAGATTTAAATTGCCTCCTATGTTCTAAGAACTGGAAATAAAGTAGTATACAAAACAAAGGCCCAACCTACATAGAACCTGCACATGCTAAGTACTATCAGGAAAACTAAAACACAGTAAAGAGATAAAAGTAATGATGGCAGGTAAGAACAGGAGAAGATGGAATATTTTAGATAAATTTCCATTTGAATTTGAGTTTTAATCTCTCTATACCAGCATTAGGAAGGGCTTTTGAGGGACTTGTCACTAATCAGGAAAATAACAATTATTTGTAGGAGCCCCATAAGTTTAAAAAATTAAACATTTCCTTTCAAAGCCACTTCATAAAATCTAAAATCACAATTAACAGTGACAAACTTGGAAGGGCTTTGTATATTTTATAGGCATATTTTCAGTTGAACTCTGTATGTTCTAGTTAGCACTATAATTAGCAATTCATTAATATTTAAGCTTGTCATTATTTTAAAAATGTAACAAGTTTATTTTATAAGAAAAAGATAATATAGTGAGTTGTAAGCCAGGTTTGGGAAATTAGGACAAGTTAGGCCAAGCAGCTAAGGTCATAACTAACTCCTAGGAGGAAATAAATTTGTTAATCCATAAGACAAAGGCAGATGTATATGTGTCCTATTCTCTTTCTCATCATCACTTCTATGTCCAACACGAGATAAAACAGTGTCAAGATAACACTTTCCAGAGAGGTCTTTGTATCAGTTGACATGCTTACCTAATAAATGGCGCTCTAGGATTTCCATTTTCGTCGAATTCATAAAGTGTATCTGCCCGCAGGCCATCAGCAACAAACAGTACTAATCTTTTTGCTGGAGGAGGCAATGGTGTAAACTGAGGAGTCATTCCATGAACCAAAGGAGATGTAAAATAAATATCAAAGATGGAGCCGAAGAACACAAAATGTACAAGCAATCCCAAAATAAAGAAAAGCAGCATATCCAGTGTAACTAATCTTCAAGAAAAACTGAAAGAGGGAACAAAATTAAATCTGGGTAAACCTTAATGCAATTATACATATTTTCACATATTTTTATGACTGCATGTAGACTGAACATATATTTTAAAATATTACCAATGTACAACTTCACTTTCATTTATGGTAACAACAATAAACATTACTTAATAATGAGGTAATACTGAAATAAAATACATGATAAAATACACTCACACAAAAACAGAAAGTTCAAGTATAATACCCAATTAACACCACTAAACTATTTATAATAAATTTAAATGTATACTAAGCTCATAAAAACTAATATAGGATCAAAAAACAAGTATATAAATGAGTCCTAAAATGAATCAGGGTTCAGTCAAATCAAATCCTATATAAAATAGAAAATATAATTAATGGTTGTCATGGTTGCCCATATGACCACCACTGGTATTCTTGGAATTTAATATTACTTAAAGTTTGAGGCTTTTTTTTTTTTTTTTTACTTTTGGTTATCAGCCCAGGAGACTTGTAGATTCTCCTGAGAGATTATATGCATTTTTGTCCATTTAAATAAATTATAGGAAGGAAAAAGTAGTTAAATTCCATGTGTTTCAGAAAATGTACACTTGGGGCGCCTGGGTGGCTCAGTCGGTTAAGTGTCTGCCTTTGGCTAAGGTCATGATCTCAGGGTCCTGGGATTGAGCCCCGCACTGGGCTCCCTGCTCCGCAGGGAGTCTGCTTCTCCCTCTCCCTCTGCCTGCCGCTCTGCCTACTTGTGCTCTCTATCTCTCTGTCAAATAAATAAATAAAATCTTTAAAAAAAAAAAAGAAAATGTATACTCATTAAAGGAACAATTTTAGTTCCCTGAACCAATAAAAAAAGTGGAGGTTATATTCATTCATTCAATTAAAATGTTCTTGCACATATTCTATACATAATTGTGTGTGGGGTACAATAGAGAACACCAAGACATAGTCATGGATCTGATAAGCTTACACATACTTACAGAAGGAAAACTAAGCAACATGAACATTTAAATAATACTGTAAGACAGTATGCCATTAACTGCCAAGATCAAGTCCATGGGAATGCTTTTCAAGCCAGTCTATACTTTTGTTGGTGAATCTCCCTGCAGATTAAAAACAACAAAGTACTCTTAACTTGTCTTTTTGTAATATAACTAACATTGGTTACATACAGTGACCCTTGGCTGAAAAACACCAAAGATGAAATAATTTTAATTACAGACACATCTTATTCTTCCTGGCCTGAAGAATTACGTCATGGAAGGAAAGGGTGTCAAAAAAACAAAAAAACAAAAACCCTTATCAAAGTCAAGCACATCATAAAAAGAATATAAAGTAAATGGCCAAATTATGGGCCACTTTTTTCCTGAGAGATTTAAGAGTCAAATAAGTATCAAGGTATAAAAGTCCCTTAGTGAGTAGATACTATTTTGCAACCTAAGGCAAAACTCTCAGAATAAATATTCTGCTTTTTCTAATATATATGAGCTTCAACTACACAGCAAGCACCATCTTAATAATGGTATTCTGGGGGCGCCTGGGTGGCTCAGTTGGTTAAGCGACTGCCTTTGGCTCGGGTCATGATCCTGGAGTCCCGGGATCGAGTCCCACATCGGGCTCCCCGCTCAGCGGGGAGTCTGCTTCTCCCTCTGACCCTCTTCCCTCTCGTGCTCTCTATCTCTCATTCTCAAATAAATAAATAAAATCTTAAAAAAAATAATAATAATGGTATTCTGAATATAAAAATAAAACAATCACAGGGTGTCAGGGTGGCAAAGTCAGTTGACTGTCTGACTCTTAGTTTCAGCTCAGGTTGTGATCTAGAATTGAGCCCCACATTGGGCTCCATGCTCAGCATGGAGTCTGCTTGAGATGCTCTCTCCCTCTCCCTCTGCCCCTACCCCTGCACTCTCTCTCTCTAAAATAAATGAATAAATCTTTAAAAAATTTTAAAAATTAAACAATCACTGTGGTAAGTTTGGAAAATATAGAAAAATTACTTATGATTTTACCACCTAAAGAAAAATCTGTTACATTTCTTAGTTTTTATCCAATCTATATTTTTATAAAGGCTCACAATTTCATGTATTGATTTTTTCTTTATTATACATTAACATTTCTTTGTTATTTGAAAAAAACTCTTCTTACACGTCATTTACCATCACCACACTCTATTCAATGGGCACATCTTAATTTTCCTGATCACCTCCATACTACTAAACATTGAGTTGTTTTTCTTTTTTTTTTTTAAAGATTTTATTTATTTATTTCAGAGAGAGAGAGAATGAGAGATAGAGAGCACGAGAGGGAAGAGGGTCAGAGGGAGAAGCAGACTCCCTGCTGAGCAGGAAGCCCGATGTGGGACGCGATCCCGGGACTCCAGGATCATGACCTGAGCCGAAGGCAGTCGCTTAACCAACTGAGCCACCCAGGCGCCCCTGTTTTTCATTTTTTGATTATTAAAAATGTTAACATGATTAATTTAAATTTTAATGTAATTTTTATGCTTTTAGACATTTCACCTTATGTGTTTAAAATACTGCCTATAAATGCGATAATGAGTCAAAGGCTATAAGCACCTTTAAGGCTTTTGATACACTGTATACGGAAATAATTATTTATTTTAAAGATTTTATTTATTTGCCAGGGAAAGAGAAAGTGAGCACACAAATAAGGGGAGTGGCAGGAGGAGGGAGAAGCAGACTCCCTGAAGAGTAAGGAGCCCGATGTGGGACTCGATCCCAGGACCCTGGGATCATGACCTGAGCCAAAGGCAGACACTTAACTGATTGAGCGACCCAGGCATTCCCGGAAATAATTTTTTAGCTGAATACTGATTATCCTAATGATATATTCATTTAACACTTGCAATGTAGATTTCTCTTGTTTATCTCACAAGCCCTCCTAAAGAAAAAGCTAGCACTTCAAATAGACGCAGTATAACTAAATTTGATGAATTAACAAGACATTGAGAAGCATACTCTAAATGACAATATTTCAAATAGAGAAATTATTATTAATATCAGTGTTTCAAGAAAGGAAGCTGTGGTCAACTTTGTCAGATACAGTTAAGATTGGAGTAAGAGCAGGGCCACAGGTGACGGTTGCTGGAAGTTCTTGTTAACCTTACCTTCCTGAGAAATTTCAACAGAGTAGTTAAGGCTGAGCCCTATCTAAAGTGCTTGTTTGAAAAGCCAACAGGAGGCGAGGAAGGGAAAGACAGTGGAAAGAGCACAGGTCTTCGGGAGAGTGTTAACTCTGAAAAAAAGAAGAAAAATGCAAACTGACGTAGGGCCAATAGAGGGTTCTCTTTAGCTAGGAAATAGATTTAGGTGTCGAGGGATGACTTTGAATGTAGAAAGAGATCAATGCTGCAGCAGAAAGCTGGAATAACGGCAGGAGTTAAAAATCCTTCTGATAGGGACGCCTGGGTGACTCAGTCAGTTAAGCATCGCCTCCAGCTCAGGTCATGATCCCAGGGTCCTGCATCAGGCTCTTTGCTCGGCGGGGAGCCTGCTTCTCCCTCTGCCCCTCCCCCTGCTTGTGTCAAATAAATAAATCACAAATAAATAAAATCTTTAAAAAAAAAAAAAGAAGTTTGAAGAAGGATTCTTCTTAAAAAAAAAAAAAATCCTTCTGATAGCCAGAGGAGATGGCGCAAGTGGAGGAGTTGGCCTACTCCTGGTTTCCCTGGGACCTTCCTACTTTAGGCTGAAGCTCTTGCTTTCCAGGGAAGTTCTCAGGTCCACACAAACTGTCTCTGGGCTCTTTAGTTTGCTAGTCCTATGGCAGCCTGCTTCTCAACTTTCTTGCATCTTCTCAAAAGTCACCTCCTCAGGATTTCTCTGACCACCCAGAAGTAGACCCCCCTCATTTTCCTTGATTTAAATACTCTTACATTCTGTATTTATTTTTAAAAATACAGTATCTAGCTGCCCATTTTCACTGCTAACAAGGAACCCTGTGATAATTCTTTCAGATCCAAAAAACTACTAATGTGTTTTTAATTTTTTTAAACATATGCATATTAAATTAAAGTTACTCCCAGCTGCTTTTCTTTTTGAATATAAGGGCTCTCTGTCATAATAAATCCCACTTATTTAAACAAGTGTTAATTATTTTAAGGTCAAGAGTCTTACTAAATTTTTTGTGAAGCATTCTAAAGATGGGCACCTATTTTTAAAATTTTCAGTCAGAATGGACCCATTTTAAGTTTTTCAAGTTTTGACAAATATATACTCACGTAACTACCCTAGAATATTTTCTCTCGAAGATCCCCCATGTCCCTCTGAAGGTAATCCATGCCCCACAGTCCTGACCATAAGCCATTGCTGATCTGTCTTCTGTGATTCTAGATTAATGTTGACTGTTCTAGAACATCACTGAGATGGAACCATGCAGTACACAGTTTGTTGTATCTATTTTCATTCACCATGTTTTTTAGATTCATGCATGTGATTTTAGTTGTTTGTTCCTTTTTAATATTAAGAAGTATTCCATTATATGGATATACTACAAATTGTTTCTCTCTTAAACTCTTAAAGGATATGTGAATTATTTCCAGTTTTTGGCTGTTATAAATAAAGCTTAGAGTAGTAAATGCACAAGACTTTATGTATTTGTGCTTTCATTTCTCTTGAATATGCAGAATTAGAACTGCTGGGTTAAATGGCAAGCAGATGTTTAAATTTATAAAAGGAATTGTCAAACTTTTTCCAAGCTGTTTTACCTACCTGTTATACATACCGTTTTATACAATGTCGTTTCAGAAAGTGTTTTAAAACTTTATTTTACTGACAATCTATAATTTTGCTATAAATGCCATTTAAGAATTTATCCTAACTTTTAGAGTAAGTGTAATGTGCTTTATATTCTTTCATATATTGTGTATAATGTTTCTCCACAGTGAGAGTATTCAATGATAGCACTGGCTACTATTCACTGAGTGCCTACTCTGCATCAGATCCTGCATCAGGGCTGGGGTACTTACAGTATTTCCTCAAATCCTCAGAATCTGCTTTGCCAATGAAGCATTAGAACCCCAATATTCATAGCAGGGAATTGAGTCTCACGGGGCCTAAGTGATGCTCCAAAGATCACATAGCTAGTAAGGGGAAGAGCTGAGATTTGAACGCTGGGTCACATCACTGGAGACCATAAGCTTTTTCTAACACTTATTCAGATGACCAGTGTGTCCAGACCTGATCTCAGTATCTTTCTTCGGGGGGTAGGATGGCATAATGGTAAAGAGGACATACCAAAGCATTCCACTGCAGGGATTCAAAACCTGCCTTCTCTACTTACTAGCCGTGTGACTTAAGGCAAGTTATTTAATTTCTTTGTGCCTCAGTTTCATCAGTTAAATGGGGATAACAATAGTACCTACTTGCTGGAGTATTATTAGAATTGAGTTAATATGGGGGCGCCTGGGTGGCTCAGTTGGTTAAGCATCTGCCTTTGGCTTAGGTCATGATCTCAGGGCCCTGGGATTGAGCCTTGCATCAGGCTCCCTGCTCAGTGGAAGGTCTGCTTCTCCCTCTCCCTCTGCTTCTGCCCCATATTGTGCTCACTCTCTCTCTCTCTCAAATAAAGTCTTAAAAAAAAAAAAAAGAATTGAGTTAATATGTGTAAAATATGCAAAAGAGTGCCTACCACAGTCAGTACTCATTGAGTATTAGCTAATATTTTTTTTAATTTTTTATTGTTATTTTAATCACCATATATTACATAAGAGTATTAGCTAATATTATCGTTCCTGATGTTCAAGAAGTTGGATTGAGTATGAGAAAAACTTGTTTGCCACCCTTGTTGACTTTAAAATCTAATCTAATAGATGTAAATCAAGTCTCAAACTTTGTTTTATACCAAAGCATCAACCTTAGCGTCATTGCTCTACTGCTATTTTCCTTATCTATATGGGTATATATATATATTTTTAATTCTGGTAAGAACACTTAACATGGGAGACCTACCCTTTACATTTTCAAGTGTACAATACAGTATTGCTAACTATAGGCACAATGTTGTACAGCAGATGTCTAGAACTTACTCATCTTGGGTAACTGAGATTTTATAGCTATTGAACAACAAATCCCATTTCTCCTTCCCCCCAGACCCTGGCAACCATCATTTTACTCTCTACTTCCATGAGCCTGACTCTGAGAAATCTCATGTAAGAAGAATCATGCAATATTTGTCTTTCTCTGACTAGCTCATTTCAGCTAGTATAATGTCCTCCAGGCCAGAAATGTCTGATAGCCCCAGTTGCTCCACATATTTGCCAACAATATTTGGCATTGTAGCCTGTTTAATTTTGCCTTTTCTATATGTGGGAGTGTACTTGTAACCTACTGTTGTTTTAATTTACATTTCCCTGATAACCAATGATGTTGAACAACTTCTCATGTGTTTAATGGACATTTTTTTTTAATACTCTTTTTTCCCCCTTTTCATTTTTAAGTGTTTTTCAACGAGCAGCACTTTTCAATTTTGGTTAAGTTCAATTAATTTTTCTTTTGGTTCCCTATTTTGTGTCCTACATAAGGAATTTTTGTAAATGATAGCACTTTCTTTAATACAGATTTTTAATACTTGTTACTTGAAAATAATTTCAAGCTGAGAAAAAAGTTGCAAGCATACTGGTACAAAAACCCATATACCTTTTAGCCACATGTATCTATAACATTTCTGTTGGCTTTGTCATTTTTTCTCTTTCCTCCCCTGTCCCTGCTTTGTCTGTCTTACCCCTCATGAGTGTACACACACACGTGTGTGTGCATGTGTGTAAAATCACATATTATTGTTTCAGAACCATTTGAAGATCAGTTACATACACTATGGCCCGTAACCCCTAAATACTTCAGTGTTTATTTCCTGAGAACAATGATACTCTCTTATATATCCACAGCCAATTGTCAACTTCAGTAAATTCAAAGTCAGTATTTTATCTCATCTACCATTTTGTACTCCATAATTTTTTGAAGTGCCCCGATAAGGTTCTTTATAGCATTTTTATAGCTCTACTGAGGCATAACTGGTCTATAACAGACTGTACAGATTTAAAATGTACAATAAACACAGTCAAGATAACGAACACACCCATAACCCTCAAAACTTCCCTCATGCTTGTGTAATTCACCCCTACATATTTTATATTTTTTGATATTATTGTAAACGATATTTTGTATTTCAATTTCCCCTTGTTAGTTCTTAAATCACTGATTTTTATACATTCACCTTGTATTCTGCAACACTGACAAACTGTTATATAGTAGCTTTATTATGTAGATACCTTTTGATTTTCTACAGAGATAATTATATCACCTATGAATGAAGGACTTCTTCCTTGTCATCATAAATGTCTTTTATTTTTGTCTCATGCTTACTGTACTGTCTAGGACCTCTAGTATGATGCTGAACAGAAGTGGTAACAACAGAAATTCTTGTCTTCCAATCCTAGGGTGAAAGTTGTCAGTTTTCTAGTTTGGGGAAATTTCCTTTATTAAGTTAAAGAAGTTCGCTTTCACTTCTACACGCGTCGTTTAAAATCATGAATGGATGCTGGATGTTGTCAAATGCTTTTTGTTGGATCTATTGAGATGATCATGATCATCTATTCTATTTTTTTTTCTATTTCAGTCTCTTAATGTAGTGAATTACACTGATTGAATTACAAATGTTAAACCAAGCTTGCATTCCCAGAATAAACCCTACATGGTCATTAAGTGTTATCCTTTCTATGGACTGTTAGATTTCATTTGCTAAAATATTATTTAGCATTTTAAAGCAATGCTTATGAAAAGATGTCAGACTAATTTTCTTTTCTTGTAATGTCCTTCTCTGGTCTTGGTATCAGACAATGAGTTGGGAAGTGTTGCTACCTCTTTTATTTTTTTGGAAAAGTTTGTGTAGAATTTTATTATTTCTTCCTTTATTGTGTAACAGAATTCACTGGTGAAACTACTGGCTTTGTGGGAAGGTTTTTATTTTTATTTATTTTCTTTTAAAGATTTTATCCATTTGACAGAGAGAGAGGGAGAAGCAGGCTCCCCGCTGAGCAAGGAGCCCAATGTGGGACTCGATCCCAGGATCCTGGGATCATGACCCGGGCCGAAGGCAGCCGCTTAACCAACTGAGCCACCCAGGCGTCCCAATTTGTGGGAAGGTTTTTAACTATAGGTTCAATTTCTTCATATATATCTAGGGATATTCAGATTATTTACTAACTGTTGAGTGAGCTTTGGTAGTTATACCTTTTAAGAAATTTGTCAATTTCAGGGCACCTGGATGGCTCAGTCAGTTAAGCGACTGCCTTCAGCTCAGGTCATGATCCTGGAGTCCCGGGATCGAGTCCCACATCAGGCTCCCTGCTCAGCAGGAGTCTGCTTCTCCTTCTGACCCTTCCCCCTCTCATGTGCTCTCTCGCTCTCTCAAATAAATAAATAAATCTTTAAAAAAAAAGGAATTTGTCAATTTCATCCAAATTGTTAAATTTATTGGTTTAAAATTATTCATAATATTATATTCAATTATTAGCCTTTTTTTCTACCTCCCATTCCAGGACACAGTCTGTCAGGTATCATATTTAGTTGTTCAAAGTAAGTCGCTTTTCAAGTACTTAATTCATTTCAGTTAGATCTTAAACTCTAGTCAGAGCTAAAGTACATATGGTATATTTGAATGTACAGAAGCTCACACTGGTTTCTTTATTCTTTTTAAAAGATTTTATTTATTCATTTGACAGAGAGAGAGAAAGAGTACAAGCGGGGGGAGGGGCAGAAGAAAAGGGAAAAGCAGGCTCCCCGCTGAATAGGGAACTAGATGCGGGGCTCGATCCCAGGACCCTGGGATCATGACCTGAGCCGAAGGCAGACAGACGCTTAACCAACTGAGCCACCCAGGCACCCCAAGCTCACATTGATTTAAAGATCTTCTCTTTATCATGGAAACATTAATACTTCCTATCATGGTTATAAATAAGCAAACATCTATGTCATTTCCCACTTTAATTTGCACTTACGAATAACTCCCTGGACTTAACGTTCTTTCTTTTTTTCCCATTGCTATTACACAGCTTTTCTGAATAAAGTATCAAAGTCTATGTGTTAAAAGAACATATAAATTTCCCACTACCCAAAAGCTTACTGAAGTAGTCAAACAAAAATTTTATTTGAGAACTTTGACCTTTCTAGAGCCGTAAGAGCCAAAGTAAAAAAATCACACTCTTGTTATGTAAGAACAGCAGGATCCCAGTCAAGTCACTCCCTGTCTTAGTTTCCTTATCCATAAAAAAAAAAGATACCATCAGCCTTATTCCATGGCAGGAGTCTAGTGGGAAGTAACTTAAGACATGGCACCATACAAATGTAAAGCACTAAGAATACTCTAGATTATAAAGCACTCGATTTTTATTTTTATTTTTTAAATCAAACTCTAAACAGTTGACTACATTATTTTAAAAGAAAGCAATAAGAAAAGGTATACTGTATTTTCCTGTTCCAGTCAAATCAATTTCATAACTTCTTGATTACAGACTTGTAATATTCATTACCACCAAATATTAATGATACAAACCCTATATATTTATTCAATATTTCTCAGTGCCCAGTTGGGTTCTCTTTTTCTCTTTTTCTTTCTTTCTTTCTTTCTTTCTTTTGAGAGTGGAGGGGAGGGGCAGAGAGGGAAAGAGAGACTCTTAAGCAGGCTCCACACCCAGCGTAGAGCCCTACATGGGGCTGGACCCCACAACCCTGAGATCATGACCACAACCAAAATCAAGAGTTGGTTGCTCAACTGACTGAGCCACCCAGGCACCTCTGGGTTCTATTTTCAAAAGGGCTTGTGTTTCTTACTTCTCCACATTCACAACCACCATATACGTTCATCAAGTCCTCACCTGGACCACTTCAACAACCTACAAATGGGTTTCCCTACTAAACTACACGATACAAATTCTTTCCTTCCTCAAAGTAATGATCTTATATATTGCACTCTACAAATCATACTAAATTTCACTGGTCATTATATTTTATTCTAATGGGTCTTTAGGAATTTTATACATAGGCCTTAACCCTAAAACTCATGTACTTTCTAACCCATTTTCAAGTGATCCTTAGTTTTAAATAATTTACATCAACATAAGAACGATAAGGTGAAATGAGAGTATCTAAAAGAATTCCAGGATGGAAAATCAAATGTGAATATAGTTGATGTTTTTTCTCAGAAATCATGTTAGAGATAATTACTTCACCAGGTAATAACTTAAGGATCTCCACCAGAATGCAGTAAGATATTAATGACCCTGGAATCTCACACCTCTTCCACAGAAGAATTCCAATTAATAAATGTAGAAGGAATGAGAAAAATATATAAAATTACAACTAGACAAACACGACAGTAATACTTATTACCACCAAGATGCATTGATAAATGCTAAACTCAGTGGGTGAAAGTTTGAGGCAAACAGGATATTTGCCGTCTCAAAGAAATCTCTCCCAAATATATATTAATTACAAAGGGAAAAACACTAACTTACAATGGAGATACCCCTCAGACACCACCTTACCAATTGGTCAAAGTTAACATAACCAGTAATAAGACACATTAACATCATGTAACCCTAATATGGTGCACTAAGACAGACACGACATGGTATATTTTTGGCAAAAGAATATGTGGTATTCTTGCCAAAAATGCTAACCTTGATCTATTCATGGGAGTATATCAGACAGACTCAAATCTAGAACAGTCTGGAAAATAATGGAGCAGTACTCTTCAAAAGTATCATGGTCATGAAATACAAGGAAAAACTGAGGAACGGTCATAGAATGGAGGCTGAAGAGACATAACCAAATACAGTAAGGAAACCTGGGCTGGATCCTGGGTCAGAAAATAGACAGTGGTGGAAAAACTGGTGAATTTCAACTAAGAACTGTAGATTAGTTAATAGTTTTTTACAAATGTTAATGTCCTGGTTTTGATAACTATACTGTGGTTTTATAAGATGTTTACATTAGGTGCAGTGTGAAGGGTGTACGGTAACTCTCTGTACTATTTTTGAAACCTTCCTATGGATCTAAAAATAGAGTAGGAAAAAAATTAATTTGAAGCCTGAGTCTGTACTCAAAAGATAACACTGACTAGCGTCATAGTTACAAGCACCACAAATTTTGTGGATAGCTCTGATTTCATATAACCTGTGTTCTTGTAAATAAAGGTTATTTACTAAGCTCAAAGACTTTAAGTGTTTACATCAGCATAAACCATACTAAAGAGCTTATTATTTAAAGATGGTGTTTCGCAGTTCTCTTAGGCTCTGTTCACCTGCCATGTGAAGAGTAAATATTGCCAGTTAAAACTGTAAGGAAGTAGCTGAGACCTGCACACAACAGAATATTACCAGGTAAACTATTAAGCCAGGTTATTAACACTAGTTCATTTGCTTCTTTATACTTATTATTTTGCGATGTATATTTTTTTCATCATAATGTATGTCACTTTCAAGTGAAAACTCTATGTGACTTTACAAATGCCATAAGAGAATTAATTTTCAGATTTCCTCATGGATAGTAGACCAACAGAGGTTGTTAGTTATTTAGATGACTCATACCCAGCTATACACTTGAGAAGAATTCAATTTTTTCTTCATACCTAATGTCCTTCATCTGTTCCAGGATACCACAGTACAGTTACTTATCACGTCTCCTTAGGCGTCTCTTGGCTGTGACAATTTCTCAGAGTTTGCTTGTTTTGATGACCTTGCGAGTTCTGAAGAGTACTAGTCAGGTATATTTTAGGACACTCCTATAGGAATTTGTCTGATGTTTTTCTCATGATTAGGATGGAATTATGGAAGAGGAGAGGAAGAGGGAGGAAAACTACAGGTGTAAGGTGCCACTTTTATCACATCTTACCAAGGGTGTATGCCATCAACATGGCTTATCACAACTGATATTAAACTTGATCATCTGGACAAGGTAGTGTTTGTCAGGTTTCTCCACTACAAATTTAATGATTGCATATTGTACTCTTTGGAAGGAAGCTGCTATGTACAGCTAATACTTAAAGGGTAAGGAGTTATACTGAGTTATACTCTATCTTCTGAGAGCATGAAGTACCTACAGAGATTATTTGAATTCTTTTATAGGGAGGGAATACATTTTGAACTCAGTCAATTATGGGATTAAAAGCTGTCATTCTACAAGATTAGATTAACAATATAATCACCAATATTTGCACTCATGCTTTCCCCATCCTACTTAGAAAATAATTTTTATCAGTATACATGCAAAGCCATTATTCCTTTTATGAGCCTATTCTAGCCAGCACTATCAAAAACTTATAAATTATTTTAAAGATTTAGACATATATTCCATTATATAACTATACTACAATTTATTTGAAAATTACTGTGATAGACATTGTCCCCAATTGTCATTACTACAAAGAATGCTGCAATTTAGCCTATCTCTCATGGTCAATTGGGAGATTTTCAGAATTACAACAGAATGATGATCCATCACAAAATTAATTTGGTGGATTTCCATTAGCTTCTTTAAAAAAAATGAAATAGAATAGAATAGGATAGAGAATACATCACAATAAAGTACCTCAGAAGTAGGAAGGTAAATGATTGTTCTGAAAAAGTATTTTAATTTTTCTCTATGTATGCACATGCATGCGTATGCATTGTATGAACATAACAAGTGGTAGTGGAAAAAATGTATTTCAAACTATTTTACATACAAATAAGTTTGAAAATTATCTCTATTAAGTGGAATTGCTGGAATAAACCTGTATTCTCAACTTTACAAGATAGTAGCAAAGTGTCAGTAACAATTTAGATGCACAGCAGCAGTGTATGAGAATTCCTATTTTCTCTAAATCCGCACAATTGACTGGTATTATCATATTTACCTTATGCCAACCTACACAGGATGAAATGGCATCCTCTTGTTTGAGTATCTATTTGCCTGATTACTAGTGAGGATGAACATCTTTTCACGTTCTCACTGGCCAATTGGGTTTCCTATCCTTTCAACTGTGTGTCCATATCCTTTGATCAAATAGGATTACACTTGTTGGCCTTTTTTCTTTGACTTGTACATTATATTATATGCATGTGTATCTGTGTATCTCTCTCTATATAGATATAAATAGATATATATATTTATTTGCACCATACATCCAAACAAAGCAAACAAATTTGTTTATGGTGTTTTTTTTTAAATAGAAGTTTTGTAACTTTAATACAGTGTAATTTACCAAATTTATCCTTTCTGAAGTTTTTTTGTGTTTTCCATAAGAAAACATTCCTCGTTTTTATGTCACATAGAAATAGTTTTAAATTAGAACTAAATTCTAAGTTTTAGATTTTTACTTTTCACCTGTCTTTATCTAGAATTTATTTGTATGCGGTGTGAGACAGAGATCTAGTTTGAATTTTTTTTTTTTTAAGATTTTATTTATTTGAAAGAGAGAGACACAGTGAGAGAGGGAGCACAAGCGGTGGGGAGTAGGAGAGGGAGCCCGATGCGGGGCTCGATCCCAGAATCCTGGGATCATGACCTGAGCCAAAGGTAGACGCTTAAACTGACCACCCAGGCGCCCCTCTAGTTTGAAGTTTTTAATCAACTGACAGAAGCACTGGTATAGCTACCACTTTGGACTGTATTAAGGTAAATTCCATATCAAATACAAATACAGGTAAAAAACTTTAAATGCAATTCTTGTCTTTTACTCTTTGTATCATAAAAATTGGAAACAGTATTTAACGATAGGAACAGATGTAGTTTTTGTTCGGTGAAACATTATACAGTACTGAAAATGAGTTAAGTCACACCTGTGCCAAGGATACATCTCACAAATAAAGGATTAATAAAGAACGTTTTTAAAGGTATTGGCTGCCCTTTTCTCCCCAACACAGCCAAACTTTTTGAAAATAATATGATCTCTTTTTCCCTGATCCTGTAAATCTCAAACAACTTGAGCCTTTGTTTTCCATTACATCAGAGAAAAAGCTTTCACTGATGTAATGTAGCCAATATCGCAAAATCCAGTGGCTTTTTTTCAGTCTTCTATCTTCCATTCAATTTGTCTTCCTTAACCATGACTTCTTTCTTAAATAGCTGTCATTTCTTAGCTTTCGTGAACATTGCTCCAGTTTTCCTCCTACTTCTCTGTCCAATATAGAAAGGTCTCTATTTGGCCATTGAATTTTGGAGTTACTCAAAAGTTGGTCCTAAGGCTTCTTTTATTCTCACTCTTGTACTTTCTGTCTAGACTTTTTTTTTTAAGATTTTATTTTTAAATAATCTCAACACCCAACATGGGGCTCAAACTCACAACCCCGAGATCAAGAGTTGCAGGCTCCAACTGAGCCAGCCAGTCCCCCACCCCGCCCAGGTTTTTTTGACCATACCCTTGGTGTCAGCTAACACCTATATGTGAAAGTCTTAACAAATAGCTCCAAATCCATATATGTAATTCCAACCTTAACAGATCCACCTGAGACACAAACTGAGTATGTTTAAAACCAAACTCATGATATTCCCCCATGAACCTTTTTAGGTAGTAAGCCTCCTAACTCCCTAGTGTTTACAATCTCAGGAGATGGCACCACCTTCCACTCAGGTGTACCAATCCGAAAGCCAGCAGTCATTCTTTATACCCCATTCTTCAGCTGTATAGCCACGTATCCCTTTTTGATTTTGCTTGTTTTGAAATGCAAATAGGAACATCTCACCCTTTGGGTAAAACCCTTCAGTGTCTCTCCATCATAATCAGAACCAGAATCCTTAATACAACACACAAGGTGTTACATGAACTGGTCTCTGCCTCCCTTTCTAGCCTTGTATCACGGCCCTCCCCCTTGCTTTATGGCATCTCACCACATTGGGTCTTTTTTATGTACGTAGCCCATGCTTCCTACTGTTATTAAGACCTCTGCATAAATTGCACTTCCAACCCACGCTCCATCCTCTCTCACTCCATTGTCCCATGACATCTCCTTGCACTTTCAAGGGTCACTTCCTCAGGGACTATGCAGTCCAAACCAAAAACCAAAACCTTTACTTCAAGTTTATAAGTACAGACCTCTGTTTTTACCATTTGGATTAATGTCTGTCTCCATCACTTAACCGTAATTCCATGACAGCAAGACAGGGCTCCTCCAGCACTCATCACAGTCCTACGTTCTTAGTAAGGACTCAAATGTGTGCTGAAGAAATTATTTAGGATTATTATCTCAAAGGTACATGTAATATGCACTATAGCCACTAGAGGCTGCCTTGCTTCTCTTTTTATTCCTTCAGAACAAACATTTGAACTGTGAAGATTCAAGATACTTAAAAAACAAAACAAAAACCAAACTTATATGCTTGAGTCATTTACTATACCTAAAATTGCAGTGATTCCAAAATATCGTCCTTCACATACTACCTATTTTATTATTGCCAAGCACATGTATATTAAGCGATATTATTACCTAACATTTCTCTTTAAAGAGAATCACATTTTATTCAGATTTATTGAAGAAAATTTTGTCATGGTTGAATCGTTTGGAAACCTCTCAAAACAAATGAATAACTACCAAAAATTTTAAAAGACACATATCCATGTACCAATAAAAGTTATTTAGCTTATACCTGTGGAACGTTTACATGCATTGAAAAACAATTTAAAAATTAGATATTTCTAAAGTTTCACATCAACCAAAAATTTGCATTTCAAATGTTACCTGTGGTTGTTTTAAGACTATTAAAGCCAAAAATTAGTTTTTAAGCCCTAAAATATTTGAAGTATTTAAAAGAAAAAGCAATCTTTAACGTTTCATTGCTAAGATACAAAGTTCAATGACTATCCTCATTATTCAAACTTTAGCTGCAAAGACCTACATTAATGCAAATTTTGCTAAGTGGAAAATTTCCCAACCATATTAATAATTATTATAAGTAGAGATTAGCAATTATTAATATTCTAGTATGTACTACTTCTTAAGCACTTTTATTGATAAGTAAACCTCAATGTACTGTGGAAAAGAAAAGTACTTACTGAGAAAATTGGCCAGTTGATTTGTTATGGGCTTGGAAGGTCATATAAATAAGTCCATAATTACAGGATACGAAGTAGAATCAGGAAACTAAAGATTTATATAGGAAGTCAATCATGGAAGCACTTCTATGTCCAACTTCTTACAACTCTCTGAGAAAACATATTTTAAATCTATTTTCAACTTCCATTTTAGAAATCAGACCCTAAATTAAAGATACTCCCTTTGTACCCTACTGACTTAATTGCTTTTTCCAGCTTTAGCTGCTGCATAGTTGATATTTGTCTTGTTTTATTTTTAAAAACATCTCAAATACTTTCAATATATACTAATATTGCACTATCTATAACTGACTAAAATAACAACATTTATGATGTACTAGGTACCAGGCACTGGGACAAGCACATTCCTAATTCTGTGTACTTTCATTAATCCCCTTGACAGATAAATGTTAAGTGAGACTAAGAGAAGTTAAATAACTTAAGGTGTTACCGCAAATTAATTGGTAGAATTGGAATATGAACTCTAGGTACTTCTACCAGACAAGGACAATCTTCTTCAGGGACCCTAAATGCAGGAGATTTCTAAAAATTGCATTATAGAGATGGAAATATTGTATATAAATAATCCATTTCCAATCATGCCCTTTCCATGCCATTCACTAATCCCTCCCATTTCTCCATTCCAGAAATTGATTCCATTTTCAATCTCTCTGGCAAACTAAACTACAGTAAGTATCAGCAATCCTTTTTGCTAATAAATAGTAACAGATACAGCATTGGCTATTTTGATACTATTTTCCTAAGATCGGGGATTTTTTTTTCCATGTTTTTCTTCTATATATATATATATATCACAGAAAAATATTTAGAATTCGAACATTAGGAGCTAATGTTCTATAAAAAAATATTTTGAATTCTTAGTACTAACATTGTAAAAAAAAAAAAAAAAACTTTCCAGCAAAAACAAAAGAAAAAACCCAAAGCCTCATTCAAATGAAAATTTTAGTTTCCTGAGCCTGGGTAAACTGAAATTAAAGCCTACACTTAACTATGGGCATACTTTTACGTGTAAGCCAATAACCTGACCTATGGTTATATAAGAATGATCTATTTTTATTTTTCCACAGAGCTAAAGGAGATACTTTACTACTTCAACGTAACATGGAACTCGCCTGATAACAAAATTACTGTTACCCACTTATTTTGGTGCTTACAGGGAGCTATTCAGAAAGAAAGGAAATTTGAAACCTTGCAAAAGCGGCAATTTATGTGTGAAGAAAAGAGGTGTTAGGAATAGCATTCCGATACTGTTGACTAGAAACTAACATCCCCTTTACCACCTTGGGCTGTAATCAATGAATGACAAAAAAGATAAAGGTGGAACTTCCAAATTTAGTATACTTACTCTATGTGCTAACATTTGGTAAAGGAAATTAAAACTGTGCAAAGCACCCAAGCTTTAAAATAAGTATGTTCCACAGTCGATACCTTGATTCCAGCCTAAATGGCCAAGTCAGAAAGACCGGAAGGCTAGTGGGAGAAGAATGGCTTTGCACCTAAGAAAACTGATTTTAAAGTTCCTTTGAATACCTCCTAACGGAGTTGACTTGACCAAGTCGTTGAACGTTTCTAGGCTTCAGTTTGCATTCTCTCTCTACTGATGGGGCTGCATTTGATGTTTTGAAGGGTCCCTGCTGTGCAAACTGTGTTTTAAATCCTAAGTGCTCATTCAGGGTATCTAGCCACAAATCCAACGACATCCAAAACTCAAGAGTTCTGTCTGGTTACTTTCTCCACCTCCCACACCCCAGCACACCCCGCCCTATTATAGCACTAACTGGGTGGCTAGAAGGCGGTCTTCCAGAAGTTCAAGCAGACGGTGTTGTCGCCAGGCCTCCGGAGCGAGCAGGCACTTTGCTGGGAAGGGAAGAGAAAGGAAGTCAAATCCTAACTAGTGCCCTGGGCACCTGCTACACGTGCGAAGACAGTATCACCAACTGGCAGCAAACAACAAGAAAACGTGAAGAGTGCTAAGGAAGCAGCGCGCCCGCGGGCGTCAGGCCAGTTTTGGGGCCACCGCACCTCTGCGCTCTGGTCCCCGGGCTTTACCTGGGGCTTTTCCGGGTCAGGCGTTATCTCGGGAATGAGGCCTCCTCAGCGCAAAGGCAGGCTGCAGCTCTCCGGCAGAGGTCCCCTCTGACCCCTGAAAGGAGAGCCAAGAGAACGTTCCTAAGCCACAGTCATAACTGCCTCTCAACTGCGGAACGCCCCCGAAACCTACCTGCCGGGAGACCGCTCTCGCGATAATTCTAGAGCCAGTCCTCTGTAACTCCAGCCCCTCCCTCCTCCTCCGGCCAATCAAACAGGAGTGGGGGCGGGGTTTTCCCTTTGAGCGGGGAGCGGGGCTTTCAATATTCGCTCTCGGGTGCTGAGAACGGGCGGGGCTGGGGCGGGGCTGGGGCGGAGAGAGGGGCAGGACTCGCACCCTTTCTCGCGAGACTGAGACCAGGAAGACGCCTGCAGAGCCCCGCTGCTGGTGCAGCAGTGGCTGAGGTAGCGGGTGCTGTTGCGTCCGGACCTTCTGCCTCTGAGTCTACTCCCGGTCTCTGAGTGGGGAGGTGAGACGTGACCAGGCCAGGGTTGTGGAGGTGCGCAGTGCCAGCTGAGGCTTAGGGGGAATCCAGGCTGCGGCCTGTCAGAGCCAGTCAGGGAGGCGCCCACAGTCCTGACAGGATAAGATGGCGGCGATGGCGCCTGGAGGTAGTGGCAGTGGTGGCGGCGGTGTGAATCCATTCCTCAGCGATTCGGACGAGGACGACGACGAGGTAGCGGCGACCGAGGAGCGGCGGGCAGGACTTCGACTGGGTTCCGGGAGCGGCCTAGATCCTGGCTCTGCGGACTCGCTATCGCCCCAAGATCCCGTGGCCTTAGGGAGCAGTGCGCGGCCAGGGCTCCCTGGGGAGGCGTCGGCGGCTGCGGTGGCACTGGGGGGCTGTGGGGAGACCCCTGCCCGATTGTCAATTGATGCGATCGCGGCTCAGCTGTTGCGCGATCAATACTTGCTGACCGCCCTGGAGCTGCACACCGAGCTGTTAGAGAGCGGCCGCGAACTGCCTCGGCTGCGCGACTACTTCTCCAACCCAGGCAACTTCGAGAGGCAGAGTGGGACCCCGCCGGGGATGGGGGCGCCGGGGGTCCCTGGAGCAGCTGGCGTTGGAGGCGCGGGAGGTCGGGAACCGAGCACGACGTCTGGCGGGGGACAGCTCAGTAAGTGAACGCAGTGCGTCGCTCCCGCAGGGTGGTTGGGATTGTCGGGGAGCGGGTATTTCTGGGCAGGTAGTGAGTCTTAGAAACATTTGAGAGAGAGAGAGAGCTGGAGGGGGTGAGTCCTTTGCGGTGGAAGCGAAGGGATCTGGCAGCGACTGTTCTGCGTGTGTGCCTACAACCTTCAGCTGGCCTTCGACTTGCTCCTGGTTCCTCTGTTGGCTTCGGTGTCTAAAAGACCCAGTTTCCAGTTCGCTGACTGTGGAAGGCTCCTTGCACACTGGCTCATTGCTTAATCATTTTTCTTTTTCCCTCCAGTCACCTGAATAGCCTCGACCAGGAAGTAGTGTTTCTTAAATTGCTTGCAGTAATTTCTTGACTCAAAGTCAAGAGGGAGAAAAGAATAGGAAATGTTCTCTCCGCACAGTCAGATCCCCTAAAGTCCTTTTTCTCTGGAATGACTTTCTCACTCAAAAATTCGGTTTTCTGCTGACCAAAATGTGTTGTGTTTAAGTAAAGTCAATTTAATTCCATTCCGATGCCTTAATTGCAGGAAGTTTCCAAAATGACAAAATCTAAGGAGCAGAGTGGACAAGTTCTGCCTGTAGTCTGTCTTGTGATCCCAGTATCTCACAGGCTTTTTTTCTCTACATAAGTTAGGAATTTACTTTTTTTACCGTGTTATAATCATTCTTAGCAGTATAGAGTAATTGTTTACCCCATCCATCATATATTTATAAGTGTTTCTTTTGGCTTGAAAACATACTATCAAGGATGTATTCTGGATTCCCGTATCCTCTTTTGGGAGGCATCTTGGATTTTCCCTTATGAATAGTACGAGAAGTTTTAGTGTATCAGATGAGGCCAACTGGAATTTACTAACAAATGTTAAATGTACAATTTTTCAATTGTAGTCTAACTGATTATTTTGTCTTTGTACTTTTGAATGGTGTCAGAGACTTCTATTGCCAAATCTAGATGTAGTGCAAGTGCAAAGAGTACATTTTCTATCCAGGTAAATCCTAGGCAGATTTCCTCTGTGATACGGAATTTTCTCCATTAGATAGTCACTTCTTGAGGTACATCTTCCTATTCCTCACACTTTGTACAGACCCTGGCCAATTGTTGAACATAATTTAATTGCATCTGCTATATTTTTCTCCCATATTAATATAATGAAATAGGTTATTCCTTACTTCATGACTTTATTCTATTTGAAAGAATTTCTTCACCACCTTATTACAGTTTGATATCACTGTTCATACTGAAAATTTCTCATTAAAACTTTTTGTATATAGAAATAGTTATGGGGCGCCTCGGTGGGTCGGTTGGGCATCAGACTCTTGGTTTAGGCTGCGGTGGGGGGGTGATTGCGATTGCTGGTGGTGAGATCCAGCCCTGCATAGGGCTACCTGCTCAGCGGGGAGTCTGCTTAGGATTCTCTCTCCCTCTCTTCCTCTCTCCCCCCCGCTCCCCTGCACACGTGTGTGTTCATTCTCTCTCTCTCTAAAATACATAAATCTTTTAAGAGAAAGAGATATTTATGTTTATAATTTAGACTCTACATAGCATTTTCAAGTTAATACAAAGGAAATGAGCAAAAGAGGAAAAAAAGTAAGTTATCCGTAATCTCACTGATATTTACCTAACCTGTCTTTTCCATGCATATATTTTAAAAAGCAAACACTTGATTAAACTGTTTTATATAGCTTTATATTGTCAGGCACTATAATTTTTACCGTCAATTTTGATGAAAGATTGCATACCTAAAAGGCACCTATTTTAACATGTACGGTTTTGATGAGTTTGGAAAACTCATCACTACTGCAGTTAAAATATAGAACCTCCACTGATCACTATACAACAGAATTTTGCATCCTGGGCACTATCAAAATTTTGGGTCTGATAATTCTTTGTTGTGGTACGGCCCAGGCCATTCTAGAATGTTTAACAGCATCTCTGGCCTCTCTATCCACTAGCTGCTGGTAGCAAACTTTCCTACCCCATCTCTCAAGTTGTGACAACCAAAAATGTCTCCAGCATTGTCTAGGTTAAGAACCACTTCTAGGGGCGCCTGGGTGGCTCAGTCGTTAAGTGTCTGCCTTCAGCTTAGGTCATGATCCCAGGGTCCTGGGATCGAGCCCCGCGTCGGGCTCCCTGCTCAGCGGGAAGCCTGCTTCTCCCTCTCCCACTCCCCTTGCTTGTGTTCCCTCTCTCGCTGTGTCTCTCTCTGTCAAATAAATAAAATCTTTAAAAAAAAAAAAAAAAGAACCACTTCTATACATAAGTTTTGCCTATTCTAAAATTTCATATAAATAGAATCATGGAGCATATTTTCTGTGTGGCTTCTTTTTGCATGGACATATGTTTTCATTTCATTTGGGTAATACCCAGGAATATAATTGCCAGATCATATAGTTACTATATACTTCAGTTTATAAGAAACTGTCAAACTGTTTTCCACAGTGGTTGTACCATTTAAAATTCCCATCGCCAGTGTATGAGAGTTCCACATCCCCTATAACACTTGGTATCTTCGGGCTTTTTATTTAACTCATCCTGTGAGACATTGGGGGTATCTCATTGTGGTTTTAATTTGCATTTTCCTGAGGACTAGTGATGCTGAAAAACTTCTCCTGAGCTTTTTGCCACTAGTGTATCTTCTTTCATGAAATGGCTGTTAATGTCTTTAACCAATTTTTAAAATTCCGTTTTATATATTCTGGACCCAAGTCCTTTATAGTGTTTTGCAAATGTTTTTCCCAATATGGTTTGCTGTATTATTTTCTACATTTCTTCAAGTTCGGTTAATCAGTTTTTTTCTTTAATGGTTCATGTTCTTTGTGTCCTTTATAAGAAATATTTGCCAATCCTAAGGTTGCAGAAATTTTCTTCTATATATTCTTCTAGAAGTCTTAAGGTTTTAGCTTTTACGTTTAGGTTTGTGATGGCAAGACTGTATTTTAATTAAAGTTATAAAAAGAAGAAATATTTCTTAAATATTCTTTCTTTAAATGTGCACACATTTATAGCACAAACTTTAGTACAGCTTAAATACAAATGCATTGTGTATTTCAAAATATCAGTGCCTGTGAATGTCTTAATCCAGTTAGAAAATAGATAAATGTTAAAATAAGTCTGTAAGACTGTGCTTATTAATACCATGTTTTAAAGATTTTGACTAAGCTCCTGATTGCACAAATTAAGAATTCAGAGGATAAGTGTTTCTCTAGGATTGAGCTACAACCGGCTTTTAAAGGTCCCCTGTATTTAAGTCTAGCGTGTTGATTGTTGCTAATTGGGTTATGATTTTATAATACTCAATAAGAGCTTCATGGTTAATTATAAACAGTATAAAGATTGATAGTATGGATTATCTAAACATTAAGTTATTTTTATTTCTTTTTGTATATATTTTGATTGATGTGTCTGATCTGAAAATTCTTAACACTTCAAAATAATAAATATGTAATGAAAAGTAGTTTCTTTCATTGATGTCTAAAAACAATTTAATTTCGCAAGATTTACTGAATTATTTACCTAAAAGTTTGTTGACCTAGGTAAATAGTATGGTAGTGCTAGTAAAATACTTTAAGAAGTCTTCATACTGTATTTAACCTTTTTTTCTTGCCTGGAAGAGTAATCCATATTTATAAAACATTCAGATGGTAAAAGAATTACAGCTTTATAAGCTTGATATTTTCAGTAGAAGGATTTTATTTAGGTTTATCTAGAGAGAGCACGTGCGAGCGGGGCGGGGGAGGGGAGGCAGAGGGAGAGAGAGAATCTCAAGCGGACTCCTCGCTGAGTTGAGCAGGGAGCCCGAAGGTGGGGCTCGAGATCAAGATGTAATCCAAAATCAAGAGTTGGTCCATCAACCGACTGAGCCACCCAGGTGCCCCCAAAGATTTCTGTTAACTAGAAAATTTACTTCTAGCAAATGCTCTAAGGACGTTTCAGTGTTCGATAAATTGTAGCATCATTGCAAGATTTCTACTACATCTACTTGGTGCACTAATTATATCTTTTAGACATACACACTATATATTTTTTTTTCTCTGTATTTTTGCCAATTGGGCCAGAATAAACTTCCATTTAGTAATTGTTTTGCTTTTCAGTTAGATTGCAAGATAAAAATTGTGGCAATGTCATTGATTAACACTGAACAGATTGTGCTATCTTTGCCAGAGTAATGCTGGTTCCACTTAAGTCTTAAGTAGTTTCATAGATGAGCCCAGCTTTTTCTTTTAGTACAGACAGTAGGTGATCAAATGGGAAAGACAAGTAACTTAATGCCTTTCAGTGATGGATTTCTTTTATTCTGTATTTACCATGTCTTCAAGTTTTTATAAGGTAGCTTGTCAGGAGGCAGTCATTTGTGAATGAATGCGTAATTTCACTTGTGAGCCTACAACCTTCATGAGTCACTTTCCTTCTTTTTAAAATTTTCTCTTTCGTGATCCTACCTGTCTTTTCTCAGAACTCACAAAGAGTATGTATCTCATTGTGCTCAGTGTTCTTTTTTCAGTATCACCAATGCTAACATGTCAAGATTTACAATCTTCCAGCACTCCCATCTCTTCCGCTTTACAGAGTCGTTCCTCCCTTAGGTTGAAATCGGGTTTAGTGCTTCCTCTGGCTTCTGAGAGAGAAAATATCAATAAAATATTTCTGAAATTTTGGGATTCACTGCTTTTAGCTGAATGAGACTCTCTACTATTGTCTGGACCCTATACATCCCCAAATTTATCTGTTGCATAACTGTCATTTTTCTTGCCTATATCTGTTTAGTAGTTTCAAGATTATTATTAATTCTGATAAAAATTTAATCAGATATTGTCACTGGCTAGCATAGAGACTTGAATATAGTTGGTATTCAATACTTTATGTTGATCAATATATTAAGTTGTATAATCAGGATTGTAGGAATCCAAAAGATGTTTAATGCAGGTCCTTGAGTTTATGTTCTTGGTGAAGAGACAAGACCAACACATGAAAGAACTATAGAATAGTCTTCTGTGATACAGAGAGTAGGGTAAGCATTCAGATATAGAAAAATTATTGTTGATTGTGATAATGAAATGGTCCTTGTGGAGAAAGTGAAATTTTGAATAAATAGTAACTTTATTATTTGGCCCTATTTAGACTCTTTATTGTGAGTGAGGAAAAGGAAAAGGAAGTGAGGGTAAAGAAAAGATAATGTTTATTTATATTTTGCCATATTTAAAACATCTGGTATTGTGCTTCCCATTATCTGGCTCTCCACTAAATAAAGTGATTCCATTTGGGTACTTGTAAAAATGCAGTGTGATGTTTCAAGCCATTGTGGTATTTTGGCTGAGAGGAAGCAAGATAGGGCTATTAATCAGGGAAAACAGACCTTATATCTGTCAGAAATTAAAAATTATACTTTCTATTTGTCAAAAGGAAAGTTAGTGATCTTCAGAATGTATGCTTTTTTTAAAAAACTTCATTGGAAAAAGCTTTAGAATTTGTGTAATTTTCATTTTGTTTAGTATTTTTAGGTTAAAAACTTTAAGTTTGGTTAATTTGGTTAATTTTTTTATGGCTTTTAACTATGCCCCCCCCCCGTGGTCTTATGATGAAAAACATTTATCTTGGTCTAAAAATACAGTTTTATATTTAAATTACAAATATCAGTTGAGGGGCGCCTGGGTGGCACAGTCAATTAAGTGTCGGACTTAGGTCGTGATCTCGGTCCTGATCTCAGGGTCGTGAGATGGAGCACTGCGTGGGGCTCCGTGCTGAGGATGGGGTCTGCTAAAGTTTCTCCCTCTGCCCCTCCCTGCCTTGGCTCTCTCTCTCTTTATAAAATAAATAAATAAATCTTAAACCAAAAAAAAACAAATACCAGTTGAGAAAGGTCTTATATGTTAATAGCCTATTGTTTTTACTGGCTTTGATCTATAAGTACTGTGATAAATTATGGTTTCTAAATTATTTATACTAAAAATGTATTTGTTCGTATTTAAGTAAATAGTGTTTTGCTATTTGTTCATATTTTAAACACAGTGCCCCTTTGATTTGGGGGGATTTGCTTTAGTTTTATTTTATCTTGAATAGTAAGTTATTTCTTCATATGTGTCTGGAATTTGTTTACCTCTTTTGTTACCTTGTATTGAATATCATGTATTAATTAAATTTGTAAAAATTAACTAAAAAATCATTTTTTGCTTGCAAACTATATATCTTACAAATATAAGGATTAATAAAGAAAATGTTTATTTATTTATTAGAGAGCTAGCACGAGGGCATGTGCAAGCAGCAGGGAAGGGGCAGAGGGAGAGGAAGAGAGAGAGAATCTTAAGCTGGCTCCACACCCAGTGTAGAGCCCCAGGGGGTCTCAGTCTTGGGACCCTGAGATCATGACCTGATTTTGGCTCTTGATTTGAGCCAAAATCAAGAGTCTGACACTTAACCTACTGAGCCATCCAGGCAATAGCTTTTTATTGCATTGTATGGGGTGTCCTGTAAATATTCTGTGTATGGAAGTAGAATTTGAAAAGGACCTAGCAACAGCCTTAAAGTTTCTAATTTTTCTAGTCTATAGTAGTTCTTTATTAAAGAACTACTGAAGGACTATTAAAATTTACAATCATGGTAAGAATCGAAACTTTTTTTTTCTGTCAGAGGGAGATGTGTGAGAGTAAGGAAAGTTAATCCAAGAATGTAAGGTGGAATGATGAGTTATGAATGTATCACCAAAATCTCTAGTCCATTTTATCATTGTTCTTAATGATGAATATTTGTATTTTGTGCCTTTTAATAAGTCATAATAGTAAGAATACTGATTTTTGTCTCCTCAGCCTTTGAATATGATGTCCATATCAAAAAGGTAGCCTGTATGAGTAGGTAATTTTTGAATCTGTCGTCTCACTGGACTCTTCCTAACAAATTTTTTATAAGCAATATTGTCTTCTTAGTGTAGTTTTGATAAAAATAGATGGGTGACACAAAGGTTGGAAGGTAAAATGTATACCCATGCATGGTGTCACACTCTTGAGAGTAATTTGGTGATATCAATCACATTTTAAAAATACATATTCTTTAATCTCCTGTTCCATTTCTGTAATTTATTATAGAATACATGCTCGTTTGCATTAAAACAATTGAACCAAGATTCTTAAAATATCATTTGTAAGTAAAGGTATTAAAGATTGAAAACAACCTAAGGGCACCTGGGTGGCTCAGTCAGTTAAGCATTCTACTCTTGATTTTTTTTTTTAAGTTATTCATCCATTTGACAGAAAGAGAGACAGCAAGAGAGGGAACACAAGCAGGTGGAGTGGGAGAGGGAGAAGAAAGCTTCCTGCTGAGCAGGGAGCCCAATGTGGGGCTCGATCCCAGGACCCTGGGATCATGACCTGAGCCGAAGACAGACGCTTAACAACTGAGCCACCCAGGCACCCCTTGATTTTTTTTTTTTTAAAGATTTTATTTATGTATTTGACAGAGGGAGACACAGCGAAAGAGGGAACACAAGCAGGGAGAGGGGGGGAGGGAGAAGCAGGCTTCCCGCCAAGTAGGGAGCCCGATGCAGGGCTCAATCCCAGGACCCTGGGATCATGGCCTGAGCCCAAGGCAGACACTTAACGACTGAGCCACCCAGGCGCCCCTCCACTCTTGATTTTGACTCAGGTTATGATCTCAGGGTCCTGGGATCAAGCGCCAAGTTGGGCTTCCTGCTCAGCAGGGAGTCTGCTTCTCTCCCTCTCCTTCTGCCCCTCCCCCTGCTCACTTGCATGCTCTCTCTCCCTTTTAAATAAATAAATGAGAAATCTTTAAAAAAAAAAATTTGAAAACAACCTAAATATCCAACAGCGAGGGATTGGTCAATTAAAACAGAATAGTTGATATGTGCTGATGTGGAATGATCACCAAGTTATATTATAAATTGAATAATTTAGGATGCAGCCAGTGTGTATATATTTCCATTTAGGTACAAAAAGGGAGACATTTGCATATGCCTAGCATAATTTAAAAGGATACATACAGAAGAGTCTAAACAGTGATTGGTGCCACAGAGGAGGATTGCTGATTGGGAGGTAGGCACAGGGGCTTACCTTTCTTTGTATGCCCTTTTATATTTTACCACAAATCATGTCTTTAGTGGCAGGACTAAGATTCCAGCCCAGATCACTAACTTCAAAGTCTGCATTCTTTTCGTTACACCACAACTACTGTTTTATGTTAACTTTAAAAAAGCTCACAAGAATTCTTAGGTCATTTTAGTGTATGATCAGTCACTCTCCTTAATGCAGAAGGCAGGTCAGGTAGTCTAAAACTAACCATTTAAAAAACAGTCAAAGTGACAGACTTGTAGCACCACACTAAGAGGTGAATAATCCACCTAAAGCATCACTTAATTTCATCAAGATGTCCATGAGTTACATAGCACTTAATCTAAATCAGGATGCATGTCCTACATGTGGTTGTAGGATATCTGGGCCATAGACTAGGATCAACTGAGCCTCAAATTAGAGCCACATATCGTCACTAATTGTTCTTCTGAATGAAATAATCTTACAAGGCTGAATTTGTCCGTATTCTCTTTTTCAGTCTTGAAGTTTTGCTGCATGGTTACCTCTAAGTTTCTGGTGTAGTCATGGAGCATGACTAACTAAAACCTCAAGGAGGAAGAGACCACAGTTGTAATCATGGGTGTAGCTTTCTTCCACCCAGTATTTCAAAAATTCCCAGCAATCAGAAATGATGTTCATTTGTTTTTGCAACCAGTTGGTCCTGTCATAGGTAGATAAGATTGCTCACTCAAAGTAGGGTCATCATATTTTCTATATTATTTCTGACCCTCTATCAGTTCTGTGCTTCTGTGTTGCCTTAGTGAGCTCCAAATCCTCTAACTTGTGGCATTTTTTTTATCTGTTCCACTTATGGAAATTATATAGAGACTTGTGAATTTACATGTCTTTCTAATGAACTCTTTTTTTTTTTTTTTTTTTTTGCACAGTGCCTAACATTGTGCCTGGGAAAAAGCTTTGAATAAATGTTGAAGCTGTGTTAAAGAAATGATCTATAGGTAGGTAGTAGTTTCCTGTAAATATGTGAGTTTAGAATATTCCTTGTGAAAATTAGCCTTTTCCTCTATAGCCTATTCCCACTACTCTGCCTGAGCAAAGCTGAGTTAAGTTTGATCTTTCTGAAGCCATTCACAGTATTAAGCCCAACTTACCTGGAACTAGGAGATCTGAACCTACATGCTCTTAGGTATTATTGAGGAAACTAATGGTTTAGAGCTCAGGCCTCGAAATCAGAGAGCTCAACTTTACATTTCTACTCTGCCAGTTTCCAATTACAGTACTCTGCATACTCTGTTTAGTAGGCAGATGGCAGGGCACCTGGGTGGCTCAGTCAGTTGAGCGTAGGACTCTTGATTTCTGCTCTAGTCATGATCTCAGGGTCTTGGGATCAAGCCCTAAATTGGGTTCTGTGCTCAGCAGGGAGTCTGCTTGAGGATTCCCAGCCACTCGCATCCCCCGCGTGCCCCGTGTGCCCACACAGGTGCGTGCACTCTCTCTGTCTCAAATAAATCTTTAAAAAAAAGCAGGTGCCAATGACTCCTCTTGTAGGGGGTTGTTATGAGGATAAATAAGGTTATCCATGGAAAGTGTCTGGCACAGAATAAGTGCTCCAAACATGTTAAAAATATAATAATATTTATTGATAATAATTATTAATAATTCTTCTTTTTACCTAACAGCTGTTCATAGGGTAAAATCATCCAGTGCTATAGAAATTTTAACTTAAGTAAATAGTTTGTTATAAAATTTCAGCATTTAAGTCTTCCTAATTTTCAGTCTTTTGACTTGAAAGGTCTTGTTCATTGTGGAATCTTCTGACAAAGAGGAAAAGACAACAGACTGCAAACTGACAGACTGGATTTCTACTCCTGGCTTACTCACAATTTATTTAAACCTTTAACATACAGTGATCTGATTGTATCATTGTTATCTGTGTACATGACTTAATTTCAGTGGTTTATAAGCTTATTTAAGGCAAGGACCAAATCCTCCTGAGGGTTAGTAAATACTGAATGAATACATAGTTCTGTATTCTTATCTGTAAAAATGAGGGGATTGGACTATCTCTAAGATTCCTTCTAGCTATCAAATATTTTCAACATATGGGTCAGTGAAATGAGCCCCAGCATTGGAGAAGAATTGAGATCAGGAACTATAAATGTAAGTTTTGCCCTTGACAGATCTCTAAGATCCATAATTAATTTAAGTTGATAACATATTAAAATGTTTATATACAATCTCAGGTTTAAATATAATTACTTTTTTTTTTAAAGATTTTATTTGTTTATTTGACAGAGAGAGCGAGAGCACAAGCAGGGGGAGCAGTAGAAGGAGAGGGAGAAGCAGGCTTCCTGCTGAGCAAGGAGCCCGATGCGGGGCTCGATCCCAGGACCCTGGGATCATGACCTGAGCCAAAGGCAGACGCTTAACCATCTGAGCCACCCAGGCACCCCTAAATATAATTACTTTTTAAGGGAAATTTATTATCTTTCTATTTATTGAATTTCTCTAATATACATTCCTTTGTTATGTACTGTGACATAGATTTATTTAGGTATGGTTCAGTAAACCACCTTTACTGAAAGAATTTAAATATAAAGCTAATTGTTTGGTAATACTTTACTCCCTGTCCTTTCATTATGAATTGGGTACTTTCATGACTTTTTAATTGTTAAATGCTTATATTATAAAAAGTATTAAATGTCTTTGGGGGTAAAATGCCAAAATACAAACAAAACTCAAATGGTACAAAGAAGTATGTAGCAAAAATTTTATTTCTGCTCATCTGAGTCAATTACTATTAATAACTCATTGTGTGTGTTTACAGAAACATTTAATAAGCATACAAAACACATATACATGGACTTCTGTATCCACATCCTTTAAAATTATCCTTTAGTACTTTACCTTCATGTCAGTAACCTCGTACACAGTAGTCGATCAGTAAATGTTTAATTGTATTAACCAGTACTCTTTACCAGTCAGCAGCTATTCAATTACATTTAGATTTTAAAGTACTATATAATTTCCATAAAAAATACCTTTTCAAGAATCTGAAACTAATTTTTTGAACTATTGTAAAAGTACATCCTGCATCAGTGCTAAAATATTAAATGTAAATATAAGTGAGACTTTTGTATGTGATTTATAAAACTAATCTTGCATGCTTTAAAGTCACACTGCCTATAATGGATTTAGTTCTTGGACTTCAGTTAAAACCTACATACAGGTTTTACCAGTTTGCCAGCTCTGATGAAACTTCCGGGCCATTCAGCTTCTTGAGTTATAAAATGAATTATTAAGAAGTTACACAATCCTAGAATTTGAAGATATGCTTTGTGGTATACTTCATATTAGAATATGGTAGATTCTTTCTAAAAAAAGGAGTTAAATTTTTCAAACCTCTCTCTTTTAGAGTATTTAGAAAGGCACTTACCCTGAAAAGAATTGTGGCTGGATCTACAGAAGCATGTTTCTCTTGGGGCTATAGTAGTACCTGTTATTAGTCTGAAAATCCAAAGTACACTGTATTTACAAAACCTGTTATAGGTTAGTTCAGTCAAAATTGAAATTACTGTCTTTAATAATCTTTTTTTCTGACAATAAATTTTAATGAATTAGGAGATTTTTTTACTTTTGTGACATCATAGTTATTATTTAGAAAAGTGTCAAATCTTCTTTTTCGGAAAATATGAAGCTCTTGGCTTGGGCCAAAATATTTTCCAACGGCCATAGTAATACCAAGTTAAAAATTAAACTGTGTGTGTTTGCTTTCCCCAAGGACTCTCCCATTGTACAGATGAGTTCTTTGAAACTTTCAGAGAAATAATAACAGTATAATAGAGGAATAATGTATGGTGGTTAACCAGCTTTAATCTAGGCCTATATATATGATTAAACATATGAAGAGGAAGAGAAAGAAAAAAACATAGAAAACTAACAGTAGGTGAATACTTAACATAATAAAAAATATTTATCTGAAATCAACAACCAACATCATCCTTAACATTTCACGAAATCAGGAATAAGACTGTGAGGACTGATGTCACAATACCAGAATATTGGTTGATAAAAGTTGGTCCTATTGGGTGTACATGTTTTAATACACACTTTGGAGACCTCAGAATGAGGAGCTAAGACATGTGACTAAGAGTAGAAGATGTAGTTCTTAAGTTTAGTTTCTGGTTAGGGCAATAATGGCCAGATAAACTAATATATCAGGAAAATCTAGATGTTAGCTATTAGCTACATGGTCAAAGAATGTGAATAGAAAATTCACACACATGCTTATTTTTCAAAGAGTGCTCAAGTTCACCAGGAATCAGAGATGCATGATAAAGCAAGATACAGTTTTACATTAAATTGGTGAGATTAAAAATAATACCAAGCATTGGCATTTTAAACTGCTGATGGAACTTCGATTGTTATATTTGTTATATATACTTATTTTGGAAAGCAGTTTAAGCAATATGTATCAATAGCCTTAATGATCTGGCAAATTCTCACCGTAAGTTTCAGTTTCAAACAGTAGAGGGAAAACATTAAAAATTTTTTTTGTCATTTAAGACAATAATAATAGCTATTTTCCAGTATTACAGCTTTAATTATTAAAATCTAGGCATCAGGGGATCCTATCAGTGTTTAATTTAACAAGTTTTATTTTTTCCCACATTTTGAAAATTTTAAACTTAAAGAAAAGTTGAGAGAATTTTAATACCCATATACCCACCACTAGATTATACAATTCACATTCTACTCTGCTTGCTTTGGCTCATATCTAGATATTTCTTCAACCCTTTGTTCATCCAAAACTCCATCCTGTTTTTTTATGCATTTCAAATTAAGCTGCAGATATCAATATACTTTCTTTTAAAATCTTTAGTATGCATGTCATTACCCAAGAGCTCAATATTTAGAGTTTTTTCTTTTGAGGTAAAACTTAAAGACAATAAGATATGTAAGTTTTAAGTGTACCATTTGATGAGTTTTGAGAAATGAATGCACCTGTGATAACCCAAACTCCTGTCAATACATATCTCCCCCAAAAGTTCCCCTCATGCTCCTACCAAGTTAGCTCCCCATTCCAAGAACCACTATTATGATTTTTTTCTGCTATAAATTACTATTGCCTCCTAAAACACCACTTAAATGAACTTATACAATGTGTACTCTTGTGTAAGGCTTTTTTCATTCAGCATTGAGATTCACTCATGTTGTATATATCAGTAGTGTTTTCTTATTTTATTTTTTTAAGATTTTATTTATTTATCAGAGAGAGAGAGAGCACAAGCAGTGGGAGTGGCAGGGGGAGGGAGAAGCAGGCTCCCCGCTGAGCGAGGAGCCCAATGTGGGACCTGATCTCAGGACCTTGAGATCATGACCTGAGCTGAAGGCAGACACCCAACCGAGCCACCCCAGGCATCCCAGTAGTGTTTTTTTAAATTGCTGAGTAGTGTTCCTGAGTTCAGCCCATTTTTAATGTGAACTTTTTTTTTTAAGTAAACTCTCCACCCAATGTGGGGTCAAACTCAGGACCCCAAGATCAAAAGTCGCATACTCTACTGACTGAGCCAGCCCCTTTAACCTGAACTTTTGATACTTCTGTGGTTATTATTGTTATTTGATATTTCTTGGCTTATGCTTAAAAGAAATTATGCTATAACGAGGGATACTGTAATATTTGTTTTTTTGTCATTTTTGTTTATGCTGTCCTAAAATTTAAGTTAATAGCAAATTATTATTTATCAGGTATAATTAAATTGCAAGGAAATTAAATGCTTCCTTGAATAGAAACACAGTGTTCTAAGAAGAGTGCTATATATAGAATTTCACTTAGTTTACCTTAACAGGAATTTAAAGATAAGGTACATTGATAATGACATAGCTCTATTTGAAGTCAATCATTTCAGTTATTGGCATGTACTAATTGTTGTAAAAGAAGATGGTGGGGGGCACCTGGCTGGCTCAATTGTAGGAGCATGCGACTCTTGATCTCAGGGTCATGAGGTCAAGGCCCATGTTTGGTATAGAGATTACTTAAAAAAATAAATAAACTTACCAAAAAAAAAGGAAGACATTTATTCCTTAGTGCTCAGTTTAAAATATTTTCCTATTGGAGCCTTCCACAGCGTCATTGAATCTGGGAGCCACTGATGGTGAGGTGGGATCTGAGAGACAAGACATTTCTGTTTAAAAAATAATAACAAAAAGACAGCTATATCACAGAGATCTAATAAGAGTTGAGATGTTTTCGTATAAATTAATTTTCCCTTTTCTGCTGTTTTGCTTTTCTGCATAGTATCTTTTGGCATACTATTTATCTGTTTTTTCACTGCTATGTACCCTGAATATACAACAATACCCGGTACAGATTAGGTGCTCTGTAAATGTTTAGTGAATGAATAAGTGATAACAACCCTTTAAAAAATATTAAAGCCACCCTTGGCTTGGGGATCATATAAAAACAGTCCTCAGGCCACATTTGACTCAGGTCTTAGCCGGCCAACCCCTGTTCTAATGCATTATTTCCCTTAAATGAATATTTTTATTTATTATTTTTTTAAAAGATTTTATTTATTTGACAGAGAGAAGCAGGGGGGAGTGGGAGAGGGATATTTTTAAATTACAGAAAATAGGGAAAGCAGTTTAACATTTTTCACAATGTGTTCTGAGTAACATTATTTCCTTGTGATAATAAATAGGTATTACTCAAAAAAGGAATGTGGTGGACAAATGATTCTGGGAAATGCTATCTTATTTTGCTTTACCTCAGGACTTCTATGGATCTTTGTTATACTGATGTGCACTATAAAACCTGAGATATCACACACACACACACACACACACACACACACACACACACACACACAACTATACTTTTTTCTTTCTTTTTTTGAATCTTCTTAGGAGCATCTTGAGGCGCAAGGACCTTTGTGAAAAATATTTAGGGAACTGATTAAGTTTATCTTGCCTTCATTTTGGAAGGATATTTTTGTTGAATACAGAATTTGAATTACATTTTTTGTCATTGTACTCCAAAGCTGTTATACCTTTTTTAAATTAATAGTTTTATTTAGACAGAATTTAAGTATCTTAAAATTCACCCATTTGGAGTATATGATTCAGTTGTTTTTAGCATATTTATAGAGTTGTGCAACTATAACCTAATCTAATTTTAGATCATATCCATCACCCCAAAAAGAAATTTCTCACCCATTATCACACATCCTATTCATCCTCACCCTCCAGCCCTAGGAAATTACTTAATCTACTTTCTGCCGCTATAGATTTGCCAATTTTGTACATTCCTTACATGTAATATGTGGTTCTTTTGTGACTGGCTTCTTTCTTTCTTTCTTTTTTTTTTTTTAAAGATTTTATTTATTTATTTGGCAGAGAGAGAGACAGCGAGAGAGGGAACAGAAGTAGGGGGAGTGGGAGAGGGAGAAGCAGGCTTCCCGCCGGGCAAGGAGCCCGATGCGGGGCTCAATCCCAGGACCCTGGAATCATGACCTGAACCGAAGGCAGATGCTTAACGACTGAGCCACCCAGGGGCCCCGTGACTGGCTTCTTTCACTTAGGGTATATTCAAGCTTCATCATGTTGTAACATGTATCAGTATTTCAGTCCTTTTTATTGGAGAATGACATTCAGTTGCATGGATGTATATACTACATTTTATTTCTCCATTCATCAGTTAATAGGCATTTTGTTGTTTCTACTTTTTTGCCATTGTGTAGAATGCTGCTATAAATGATCATGTACAAGATTTTGTGTGGACATACTTTTTCATTTGTTTTGGATGGAAGAGGAATTGCTTGGGTCATAAGGTAACTCAAATGTTTAACAGCTTTCTTAAGAATTGCCAACTGTTTTCCAAAGTAGCTGTACCATTTTACATTCCCACCAGCAATACATGAGGGTTCCAATTTCTTTGCATCTTGGCGAACACTTGAATATTTTTTGTCTTTTTATCAAAGTAGGCCTAATTCATATACCCCAAATTCACCATTTTAAAGTATACAATTCAGTTTTAGTGTATTTATAAAATTGTGCAATCATCATTATTCTGTATTCCAGAACATTTTCATCACCCCTAAAAGAAATCCTGTACTGATTAGTAGTCACTGCTCATTCTTCTCTATCAACAGCGCCTGGCAAACCACTAATACATTTTGTGTTTTATGGATTTGCCTATTCCGAACATTTCATATAAGTGAAATCATATAATGTATGACCATATGTGTCTGGCTTCTTTCACTTAGGATGTTTTCAGGGTTTATATAAGTTGTTGCATGTGTGAATAATACTCCATTATATGGTTATACCACATTTTATTTATTTATTCATCAGTTGATGGACATTGTGAATAATGTTTTGTTTTGTTGCCATTGTGAATGTTGTTAATAAACATTCATGAACCAAGTTTTTGTATGAATATAGGTTTCCAGTTCTCTTGGGTATATAGTATATAGTATATATAGTATAGTATATACTATATGGGAATTCTATGTTTAACTTGTTGAGGAACTGCCAAACTTCTCCTAAGCAGTCGAGCCATTTTACATTCCAGCCAGCAAAGTATATGGGTTCTGCTTTCTCCACATCCTCTGAAACGCTTGTTAGTATCTGTCTTTTTGATTATAGCCATCTAGTGGGTTTGAAATGGTAACTCATTGTCGTTTGGTTTTCATTTCCCTAATGACTAATGATGTTGAGCATCCTTTGGTGTACTCACTAGGTATTCATGTATCTTCTTTGGAAAAATGTCTTTTTAAATCTTTTGCCCGTTATGAAGTTATGCTCTTTTTTTTATTAAGTTATGAGTGCTTTATATTTGTAGATATAAGTCCTTTATCAGATCCTTGATTTGCAAATATTTTCTCACATTCTGTGGGTTGTGTTTTCACTTTCTAAATGATGATTTTTTTTTAAAATTTCAGTATAGTTAACATACAGTGTTATATTAGTTTTAGCCATACAATATAGTGATTCAACAGTTCCATATATTACTCACTGCTCAACAAAATGTGTACTCTTAATCCCTTTCATCTATTTCATGCATCCCACCACCTCCCTCCCCTCTGGTAACTGTTTGTTGTCTGTAACGAAAGAGTGTTTTTTGGTTTGTCTCTTCTTTTTTTTTTTTTTCTTTGTTTATTTGTTCAGTTCATTTCTTAAATTGCATGTATGAGTGAAGTCATATGGTATTTGTCTTTCTCTGACTGCCTTATTTCACTTAACATTATACTCTCTAGATTATCCATGTTGTAAATGGCAAGATTTCATTCTTTATGGTTGAATAATATTCCGTTGTACATATATGTATGTATGATATATATGATATGTGTATATCATATATGTGTGTGTGTATATTATATATATATATCTCTCATCTCTTCTTTATTAAAGCAGAGGTTTTTCATTTTGGTGAAATCCAGTTTATCAGTTCATTTGTTTATCACTTGTATTAGTTTCCTGTGGCTGCTATAAAAAACAAATGTGGCATCTTAGAACAACACAAATTTATTATTTTTATTATTTATTATCTCGCAGTTCTGTAGTTCAAAAATCCAAAATGGGTCTTGTGATAGGCTAAATGGGCTGAAATGAAGGTGTTGGCAGGCCTGTGTTTTTTCTGGAGGTTCTAGAGGAAGCCTTTAAAATACCTTCAATAAATAAAATCTTTAAAAAATAAAATAAAATACCTTCTAGAGGCTGCCTATATTCCTTGGCTTATGGCCCTTTTCCACTTTTTAAAGACCTTTGCTATTAAATTGGCCCAACCTGAATAATCCAAGATAATCTCTTTAAGATCAGCTGATTAGCAATCTTTTTTTTTTTTTTAAGATTTTATTTATTTATTTATTTGACAGAGAGAGACACAGCGAGAGAGGGAACACAAGCAGGGGGAGTGGGAGAGGGAGAAGCAGGCTTCCCGCAGAGCAGGGAGCCTGATGCGGGGCTCAATCCCAGGACCCTGGGATCATGACCTGAGCCGAAGGCAGATGCTTAACGACTGAGCCACCCAGCAATCTTAATTCCATCTATATGTAAGATAACATATTCACAGATAATCAGGGATTAGGATTTTTCTGCCTACCACATTGCTTATGCTTTTGTGTTATATCTAAGAAATCATTGCCCTAAGCCAAGGCCACAAAGATTTGCTTCCACATTTCCTACTAAAAGTTTTATAGTTTTCACTGTTATATTTAGGTCTGTGATCCATTTTTAATTAGTTTTCACTTGTGGTGTACAATAATGGTCCACTTGCCTTCTTTGGCAGGTGGCTATCTGCTTATCGCAATACCATTTGTTTAAAAATGCTGTAAGTCTAAAATCAAGAAGTATGATTGTTTTATCCTTACTCTTTTCCAAGCTTACTTTGGCGTTGGGGCGCCTGGCTGGCTTAGCTGGAAGAGCATGCAGCTCTTGATCTTGGGGTCATGAGTTCCAGCCCCACGTCAGATGTAGAGATTACTTAAATAAATAAACTTAAAAAAAAGATTGACTTTTCTGAGACTTTTTCGTATCCATGGTTTGGGATGGTTTCTCAATATTTGCAAAGAAGTGGGAAAAAGTCAGCAGAGATTTTTTTTTTTTAAATAGGGATTGCAGGGTTTCCATTGAATCTGTGTATTGTGGATTTCTGCTGTCCTAACATGGATATTCTCATCTATAAGCTTGGAGTGTCTTCCTTAAGTATTTTATTCTTTTGGATGTTATTGGGAATCAAATTAAAAAAAAATTTGCCTTAGGATTGTTCATTGCTAGTGTATAAAAATTTGAATTTTGTATGTTGATCTTGTGTTCTGCAGCTCTGATAAACTTATTTCTTAGGTCTATTTATCTTTTAGTGGATTCCTTAGTTTTTTTATATTTAAAATAGAAATAGTTTTACTTCTTTCTTTCCAATCTGGATGCCTTTGGAGTTTTTATGAGAAGTCAGCAGTCATTCAAATTACCGTTCCCCTATATGTAAAATATTGTTTTTCTCTGGCTGCTTTTAATATTTTCTTTTCATTTTTGGTTTTCAGCAATTTGATTATGTGCCTAAATTTCTGTTCTATGTGTTTTTTGAGCTTCTTGAATTTGTATCTGTCCTATCTCTTGTCTTACCTGTTGTTGACTCCAATTTACATATGTCAGATCTTTTGCTATTGTTCCATGGGTCCCTGAGGCTCTGTTCATTTTTTTTTTCGATCTTTTTTTCTCTCTGTTCTTGAGTTTGGATAGTTTCTATTAATCTATCTTTAAAGTCACCGACTCCTTCCTCAGTCATTTCCATTTTGTTTTTAAATTGTTTAGAGAATTTGAAATTTCTGGTAATTTTCTCCTTTAGAGTTTCCATTAGTATTTTTATAGTCTCTATTTTTCTGCTAAGATTTTCTCCTTTCTTTCATTCTGTGCACATATTCCTTTACTTCACTGAGCATAGTTTTAGTAGTTATTTTATTTTTAAAGATTTTATTTATTTGACAGAGGGTAGGTGGGAGAGAGAGAGAGAGCACAAGCAGGGGGAGCAGGAGAGGGAGAAGCAGGCTCAAGCAGGGAGCCTGAGGTGGGGCTCGATCCCAGGACCCCAGGATCATGACCTAAGCCAAAGGCAGTCACTTAACCCATGAGCCACCCAGGCGCCCCTTAGTAGTTATTTTAAAATCTTAGTCTACTAAGCATAGTTTTAGTAGTTATTTTTAAAACTTGGTCTCCTAATTCCAACATCTAGATTATCTTTGAGTTGGTCCCTATTGATTGTGTTTAGTCTTGAGCCTGGATCACATTTTACTGGTTCTTGTGTATCAAGTAGTTTGGACTGTAAGGTGGACAAATGTGTGTTATGTTTGGAGATAGGATTCTGTTCTATTTTTTCAAACAGTGTTGTGTTTTTTCATAAGAAATTATTTTCTTGAATTCAGTCTGCGAACACTCAATACAGTAGCTCAAATTTCATTTCAGGTTGTTTTTGTTTGTTTTGGGTTTTTTCGTCTTTAGCTGAACTGGTTGCAGTTTGCCCTGTGTGTGCATTGTTCAGGAATTAGCCAGAGATTTGGGCAGGGAAACTTGAGTTGTTTTAAAGTAGCTTAGTTGGTGTGGGCATTTTTATCTTAGTTTATTGTTTTAGTAGAATTTAGAATCATAGTTTTATAAACTGAAAATAATAATAGGTAAATGATTTCCAGTGTTTTATCTTGACAATTAAAAATAAGTTTCTTTTATTTTTCTCATTATTACAGATCGAGCTGGGAGCATCAGTACTCTTGATTCTTTAGACTTTGCAAGATATTCAGATGATGGTAACAGGGAAACAGATGAGAGAGTGGCAGGTGAGTAACACTGTAAAGACAGATTTGGATTCTTTGACATTCAAGAAATAATAAAGTGACTTGAGGAATTCTCTTCCTTCTACGATTTGGTATGTGAATATAATTATGTAGTTATTACACAAAGTTATGTTACTAATTTATTGGCTACAAGGAACATCTGAACCCTCAACTTCCTCTTCCAGTTGTGGGGTGAGTTTCTGGTTATGCATACCTAAAATTTGCTGAGTTCTGCTTGTGACCAACAGTTTACAACCATGTAGTTCTCTAACTGATGTAAAGCAGGTTTAAGTTAGCCATAGCTTAGTACAAAGTTAGTTGGACCTTGTCTTTCTCATTCCTTTGATCTTCCAAACCGGGGCTGATATTTAGGTGTTGTATATCAACACAACACTACTGATTATAAAAATTGGTTAAAATACTTCTGTGCTGGCTGGTGTATAAAACTTTGTCTTGAGACCTCTGGGTGCTCTCTAGCCATCACAGCATCTCTCCAAAAATTTCCCTTGGCTTTCCTATAAGCCAGAAAATAAAGGGTTAATACTTGGTACAGCAGGGCCCTCCAGGACCTTGCTTATTCCAATTAGAAGACTGACATTCTTTCTAAATGCTTGGTTACTCATACCAATCTCCTTCCCCTGTCCTCCCCTCTCCACCTTTCACCTGTTCTGCCCACATTTAATGAAGCCAGTTAGATTCTGGTCCAGGTCCACCCTGGAAATTCAGTGTAGCAGCCCTGGCTCTTTTAGTGTCAACTGTTTCATACTCGTCAGGTGCTTCAGAGCTGTGGCTATCAGTAATTGAAGAAATTTTTTGAGTGCTTTGCAGGAATTGTAGTTTTCATAGGACATTGGCTCTTAGATGGGGAAAGCAGACAGATATCAGTTAGGTAGTTTGATATCCACCAGAATGGTGGGCATTCCTGGAGCAGGAAGGATGCCACATGGGACAGATGGGGCCCGTGGGGTCAGTATAGTATCAGGGAGTACTCATAATGTGAATTACTTTCTTGACCAACTGTTGAATTTTTCTTCCATTTACTGGGACAAGTTTGTTACAGTCTACCTAATGTTTACCTGTCATGGTCATTATGAATAAAAGTGAGTACTAATTTTTATGTAGCACTTGCTCTAGTCTAATCACCATTCTAAATGTATCTTAACTCATTGACTTATAGAGTTGTCATCATCCTCTCTCCCCAGGAGACTGAGACACTCAGAGGGATTATTTAAGACTTCACTGACAAGGATAGAATTCAAATTCAAATGCAGATAGCCCAGCAACAGAGCCCACAACTGACTGTGCAATATAGTATGTCATAGCAGGAAGGACGAGCTTTGACCTGATTAAAAATGACATTTCAATATATGATTTTCATTCATTGCTCAAGAACAGAAATATTGAATAGTTTTAAATCTCAGATGGTATTGTATGAGTTAGACAAAAAATAATGTAACTATTTTTATTTCAGCAGAAGCTAAGAGAGGATTCAGCAATGTAAATAGTAGTGATATCAGTTGAATGGGGAAATCATTGGAAGAGTTTAATGTGGCTCCCTATATCAAATCATGATTTAGTCATAAGCATTATTTATTGACTTGTATCAAACAGTAAATCACATCAGTTTTATCTAAAAATTAACATATTAGATGGAAATTATTTGAATAATTTTAGGACTAATTTATCCTGCTTATTTTATCATTTGTTAAGTTGCATTATGTTATATAATTATGTTGTATATGTTAGATATTAAATATGTTATATGTTAATATCAAATATATGGTAGTTTATTAGACTAACCAAATATATCTGGTTTTGTATATTGTATTACTGTTCAAACAGTAATATAATTAGAAAGTAACTCTTACCCAAAAATAGATCACATAATTATTTTCTTTCCTTTAATTTCCATTTGGAAACCTAAATTTTAGATTTAGTCAGATTTAAGAGGTTCATTATTCTTCTTATTTAGGTATTTCAGTATTTCTAATTCAGGGTAACATTATTGATGTAAAAGCAAAATGTTATAACCAAGCATACCTAAGAATGAAATGTTATAAATACGTGGTGGTTTTAACCTTATATTTTTAATCTAAAGATTATACTCTGTGTCTAGGTTTGGGGAGATAAAGTAATTTTTGATCATTATACAGTGCTAATATGTAAATAAACACTTTTATCTTCATTGGAAAAGGGAAGGAAAATATATGTTACTACAAGAAAATTACTTTTTAGCACTCTTGTATCATAGCCTATAATTGAACCACATGTGTGATATGTGGGTGAAACTTTATGAAAAAGTTTCAGTGAATCACAATTCCCATTTCTAAAAAGATTTGTGGCTCTTTGCTAACCACTGGTAGTAATTTAAAAGCTTATCTAAAGACCAATAATCCAGAAAAGATCCTGTCATCTGTGATTGGATCACCTGTAAACCTCACTAGGAAAGAATAGAAATTTCTTTATTAAATTTTTCTATACCTGTCTTGGGCAGAGGGAGATTATAGATAACACAGGTATTGATTGAGACCATTGTCCCACCACGTAAATGTAGGGTCTGCTCCAACCTTTATTCAGGGGCTGCTGTTTATAAGACAAATAGATACTGTTTTCAGCATCATTCTTACCATCTTTTTCCCAAATTTAAAAATCTGGTTCTTTTATCAAGTCTACATAGGTTTTCCTTCAAAGAGGAAAACATCTCTAAATGAACTAATGTTTATTGAGCATCTACTCTGTGTCAGGCACTGTGCTGGGGTGCTTTGTATAAAATATTTAATCTTGTTAACAATTCTGGAGAGTAGGTCATGATATTATTTTATGCCTCAGGAAACTGTGGCTCACCACAATTGACAGATTTGCCCAGTAGCCTCCATATGATAAGGGATCAGGATATGAACACATAAGTTTTTATTTCAGAGCCCACAAAATATCTTTTAGTACCAGGCTGTAGCTTTGACCCATCTGTACATTCCTGTGGGTGGATAGTCAAATTGCGTCTTTCCCAAGACTATTTCAACATAGTCATTTTCTTTTAAAAGAAGTAAATTTTTAAAAAGCTTTTCATTTTAGATATTTTCCATTTCTGAATTTAGAAGTATAAATTTTCACATAAAAACGATTTAAAAAGTGGTAGACACCAAACCAAATTGAGCTTAACCTAACTGAACTTTCTGTATGTTATTAAAGAAATCTAGTGTTACTTGGTGCATGTCCAGTGCACCTCTTAAATTTTCAAGTTCTCTTAAAGATAGCAAGGGACATGCATATTCTAAATATTGGGATTGCCATTTTTTTTAAATTTATTTTAGACATTCTAAGCATCTGCTATGTGTTAGGTACTAGATATAGAAACATGAAATAAAGTTTCCACTCTCAAGAAATTTGTCCTGAAAAATGTCTGTATCTGTAATATAAATAAATGTACAGTACTTTAGAAATGGTGGTAAGGACCTTGTTAATTTTGGGACCACCTATAACCCTGTTTCCAATTTACATGATCTGTCTTTAGCATCAGAGTCTCTGAATATCCATTTATTCAATTAATATTTGTTGAGTGTTTATTTCAATACTCAAGGTATTAAGCTGTTCTGTTAACAATAATCAACAAAATAGACACATGAAGCCTCTATAAAACTTACATAATCTAGTAGACATTCTAAAATGACTTTCAGATTTTTGCCTGAGGAATAACCTGGCCTGTCCAATGATTAAGAAGCAGCATCAATAGCCCTCTCATCTCTTTGCTATTGGCCTGCAACATACATATCCAGATTCCTGATGTATTTCTCCCCTAGTACAGATATTTGTACTTAGTATAAATTAGTAGTGTTTTTTTGTTTTGGTTTTGTTTTGTTTGTTTGTTTGTTTTTCTTATTTTGAGCCTTACTTAAATCTTTATGATTTAAAATGAGGCAGATGCTCAAACAAGGCTTTAAAGGCAACAAGCTTTTAATGTGGCTGAGGGGTGTTATAATTTAGGTGATAAGTCATAAAGGTCTGAACTAGGATAATTGCAGAGACAATTGAGATGAATGGTTTTTTAGTAGGGGGTTACTCAAGGGTTGGAATATATGGCTTGGACATTTAATTAATGTGGACTGAGTAAGCACAAGGAATAAGTGAAGAGTAATTTCCAGGTTTCCTGTTTGGGTATCAGCATAGATAGTGGTGCCATTAATGGAGAGAGGCTGCAGGAGGAAGCAGATTTGAGAGGAACATGATGAAATTCATGTAGATAGATCAAATTCAAAACTTATGAGACATTCAGGTGGGCATGTCCTAGAGATAATTAGGTAGGTCTGTATCTTCAGGAAAATGTTTAAAGATTTTTGAATCATTGGAGTACTTGAAGTTAAAACCATAAGGCTGGATATCATCCCAGTGGGGTTTGTAGGGTAAGAAAAGGGCCAAGATGGTCCCCTGAAAAACACCAGCTTTGAGATGAGTGTAAGAGGAATCTGTAAGAGAACCTGAGCAGGAAGGACAGTAATAATAAGATTTTTTTTTTTCTTTTAAGGTTTGGGGAAGAGGATTTTTTTCCCCCCAACTAAGATGAATAGAAAAAACTAAATGTCTATAAATAGAGATTGCTTCTTGCTTCCATTCATTTATTTTTCACTATCTACTCACATGCCTAACAGTAGTATTCCTTTCTGAAGTCTATAATAGGCAAGAAGAAGTCTAAACCCAGGAGGGGTGGTAATGTTACTATCTTAGGCTTTTAATATCATTTTTAGGAATAGATTTCTATTCTAACTTACAATCTTAAAAGAATTTCCCTATTTCTTAGACCTCTTCCTGGAATAATAAAATAAATATTAAAAAATGGGGAAGTGGTATTTTATTATGAAGTCAAATCACTTTATAGTCAGAAAAAAAAAATCCAGGAAATTCTGACTTGAAAGAAGATGGTTTCATGTCCACTCTGGCAAGGACCTTGACTCAGCCCTGTTGATTTAAACTCTTCAACAATGAACAGGAATGGGAATGAAAAAGGACTTAACTCTGATCAGAGTCATGTCAGTTATGGAAAAATTTTTCCAAAATAATGTTTTGAGTTTTGTGCCAAGATGATCAAAGACTAGCAAATATTTCAAGATAATACAGTGATATATTGATCGGGGCCACAAGGGATTGATATTTTTTTCTGCTTTAAAATTTAACACTTTACCTTTCATGTAAAGTCATGAGAACATGATCTTTAAACACTCAGGTACCTCTGATAGAATACCAATATTCCAATCCCTGTTGGAAAATAACAATTTCAACTAATCTAGAGATGCTTATACTGAAAATCATTAATTAATTTGGTAAGACTATAATATATAATATTAGCATATACCTACATCTTTGCAGTTATTAGTTTAATTCCAATAAAATTGCCATCAGTAGGGTTAGACTATTAGTAGAGGATTGAGGTAGTGGAGTGAACAGGTGGGTAGTTGGTTCCTACAGTGTTTTTTTGTTTTTGTTTTTTTTACAAACATACAAATCATCAAACATTTTTATGAAAAATTAAAATATTCAAAAAATACTTGGAAATTGTCTGGTACAGTGTATCTCTTTACAGGATAATTAATTTTGAGCTTTAATCCAATATTTTTTAATAAAGAAGAGACAAATTTATGTATGTGTGAATATAGCTGTTCAGACCTTTCTTGTGAAACTTTCTCATGTAATTGTAATTACTTGATCATACTGTGCCTTTATAGAGATGTGCTATATAGCTTCAAAGATATGCCTTTGTCTTTTAAAGTCTATATTGTATATTAAGAAACATGCAGCAGAGTGAATTCATTTTGATAAGCACTATCTTTTCAAAGCATTGGTAATTTTTAGTGACATTTGGCAATGTATTTGTAGATGTGCATAAAAATATAAATTCTTGCCGTCTGACATGGGTTTTTCTGGCTTTCTGTGCCTTGATCATTCAATGTTTTGCTCTTAGTCACCTAAACTTTTCACCAATTGAATTTGAGTTTTTCACAGTTTGTGTTTTAACCCTTTTTTTATTTTTTTCATATTTCTATCATTCTGGTGCAGGCATTTCTGATCTGCAATTGTTCTGTAATATGTCTTAGTAAATTGTAAGTGATACTGAAAGCATAATACGTATACTGATTTTACCTAAGGTATGGTTAAGTATTTTTAGATCAAAATCAATTACCTAAAGCTTTGAAATTAGAAAAAAAAAAGTAAACCTATTTTATATTTACACACTGAATGTGTGTAGTCTGACTTTAACCACAAACTCTGTTTCCAGAAGTGTAAGTTTTAGGGAAAATGTTTTAACTTTGTTGCACAGAAATGTTTGCAGATCAGCATTGCTAACTACCAAAAAAGAAATAGTAACATACATGTCATCTGACTTTTAGTTGTGCCTTCATGTTGCTGCAGTGAAGTTCTGTGCATCAAAATAACTGGCCTTCATGTACTAGATGTGATTCAATTACATCTTAAGTTTTTAATGAAAATATGCAAACTGAGTGAATCCTAATTTTTCCATATATTTGTATAGCTTTATTGTCTCTGGTAGCATCTCATTCGCCATCTTCTTTTTTCTGTTTATTAGTCAATCAGGAAAAAATTGCCATCTTTAAATTTCTTAATTTGCTAGTTGTTATGCAGAACTATTTAAATACCATAATTTTGTTTAATATCCAGTTGTGACAAAGATCACTTAATTTTCCAAGAGCTTTACTTCACGGAAATGGCTTTTCCCCCCCACAGCTAAGCTTGCTTTTTCTTCAGAGCAATATTTATGTATTTTAAAGAAAGTTCCCAGTTAAGACACATTTAGTTAAATCCTGCTCGTGATGAAACATTTTAAAGAGCTTTAAAAATGTTTCCTCAGTATTCACGTTTATCTTATCAGTAGCAAGAGAAGTCTTTGAGTTTCACTAGTTAGTATCTCTTATCATGAAGAGATTATCTATTTGGAAAGCTATCAGAAACGTTGAAATCCTATTTTACTTACTATTCTTAGGTACTATACTTTTAGAATTGTACAAATCATTTACTTTAGGATGGTCTTAAATAGAAATGAAAGAACAAACTGTTTCAACCCTTTGGCTTTAAATGAAACCTAAAACCATAGGAACATTTTTTAAGATATGTATTTAACATATCTATGCTTGTTTGTAGATAACATAACTTTGTAGAAAAACTTAAAGCCATCCCAACATTTTAAAATACTTAAGCCATGTTTCTTCAATATCTTAATGAAGGGATATATTCACTAATGTTTCTATATATTGATTTATAACATTATTCTAGATAATGCATTTAAAAATACTTTTTCTTTTTTAATACTAAGGTTTTCTCTAAGTATATTTGCTTGGACTTGATCTAAATTTTTGTCTTTTCCCCTAGAATTATGTCACCTGAAAATATTCCATTGCATTTTCTTACCTACACTACACTTGAGTGAAGTACAAGCACCCAGATTACCAATATTTTTATTTACCTAAATGAAAGTATGCCATAGATTTTATTTTTAAATAGAGCTATTCCCTGTCAGACAGCTAGAACATTTGATCAGCAGTCCCCTGAATTCTAAAACTATGGAAAACATTCACCAGTTTGCTTGCAAACCAACTCTGCTGCATGCGTTCACAAATTTCATAAAGATTGCATGCTTTCTGTTTTCAATACAAATTGTATTTTTTTTTCATACCCATCCTTGCTTTTTATTTTTTAATTTTGTTTCCCTTTTCTTGGTTGGATGCCTGTGTATGTTTATTCCAAATCCCTGTCCAGTCCTGGAGTTTGAACTACGGAAAGCCAAGGAGACCATTCAGGCCCTCCGAGCCAACCTGACAAAGGCTGCAGGTGGTGTACATAAAACTTTTTTGAGACTTTTTCTACTTTGACAATGTAGAAGTAGCTGAAATATTTTCAAATGTAAAATAGTAAAGTGTTATTTATATTTTCTTCCACCAGAACATGAAGTTCCTTTACAGGAACGAAAAAATTACAAATCAAGTCCTGAAATTCAGGTGGGTGAATGACAGAACTGAAAGTATCTTCCACATAAAATGGTAGCACAAGTATTGAAGGAAGGAAACTTACAGTATTGTATCTTTTATTTTGCCTGTAGGAACCAATCAAACCTCTTGAAAAGAGAGCTCTAAACTTCTTAGTCAATGAATTTTTATTGAAGAATAACTACAAGCTTACATCAATAACCTTTTCAGATGAAAATGATGATCAGGTACAATTTTTTTTTGACAATGATTTGTTTCCTTTTTAACTTGTAATCTATTTATTTTCTCTTTTATCTAGTTTCTTTAATTTTTTAAGTCCTACATATGGTAAAATTCTGTAACCCTAGTTACCAAACACTTCTCTGCCCATGCAGTCTGGTATTTTTTTGGTCATGCTCCCATTGCCACACTCAACTTTGTCACTGTCTTACTCCCACTACATCTGTATCTCCGCCTTCTAAATCTCTCCGTTTTCATGTCATGCATCTCTCCTACCTACTGCTTTAACTCCTTCCTTATCAATTCTGAATTTATAAGCACTCTCAACTTTCTTTTTAGCTTAATCTCCACCTGCCTCTCCAATATTCTCTTTTGCCTATTCATTATAATCTTGCCAAATAGAAGGGCTTGCATCCCTCTCAACATATCTGGTTCCTTCAGGGTTTTGTGCTTTTGTTCATTTTTCCCCTTGTCTCTGAAATAATTAGTTCCCTTATCCCTTCATTGCCTTGTGCCTTGTAAATACCTAAACCTTTTCCAAGAGTGCACAGGTCATCACCTTTCCAAAATCTTTCCTTCTACCTCAAGACAGAAATTGACTCCTTTCTCTGAATTCTTGAGAGCTCTTTAATTATAATATCTATAATACTAAGAGTACCTGTTTATGTCCTCAGTTGAACTGTGAAAGCCCCTGAGTGGAGACAATATTTTATTCCTTTTCCTAAGCACACAGCAGATATCTAATAAATGTTTGATGAATATAGACAGATAAATGGACATTTGAATAATATGTATAATAGTCATTTAATAACTTTTTTAAAAAGCTTAAGTTTGTTTAGTTCTTGTTGTAGGCCAAGCACTGTGTTAAGAACTTAATATACATTTTATTTTATCCTTACAAAAACCCTAAGAGATGAGTATTATATCCATTTTACAGATGACTTGCTTAAGTTTCAGATTAATTTATAACTGATAAACAGAGACAGATATGAATTTCATCTTGGGTCCAATTTCTCCAAAGCCCCCATTTTTAATACCTGCCTTCTATTTGCCTCAGATTTAAGCCTCAATAATGGGTATTCTCATTATTCAAATAAAGCTTCAAAGGAACCACTGAGTGGCTCAGTCCTTAAGCGGCTCAGGTCATGATCCCAGGGTCCTGGGATCGAGCTCTTCATCGGACTCCCTGCTCAGTGGGAAGCCTGCTTCTCCCTCTCCCACTCCCCCTGCTTGTGTTCCTTCTCTTGCTTTGTCTCTCTCTCAAATAAATAAAATCTTAAAAAAAAAATAAAGCTTCAAAGGAATAAGAATGTCACATTTAGAACATTCAAATGAATATGCCATAGTTTCTCAAAGAGGGTTTCCCAAATAAATTATAAATAAATAAGTTACAAGATATCAATAATACTAAATTTTGATGTATTAGAGAAAGAATGAATGGTAGGACAATATATTTGCATGTGATTAATTACTCTCGAATTTTATAAAGCTCTTCAAAAAATCTTTGCTCATGGAATGCTTGAGGCGCTATGCCTTTTTGTACTTTAGTAATAGAATTGTATTAGATTGAATTCAAGAGAATGTTTCATACACAACAAATCGAAGAATAGCCATTTGGATTCTGAAAATTGTCAGAAGCATTTTTAATAATATAAATTAGATTCAAACAGCTATAACAAGAAGGCAAACAGATTAAATTGCTTGCTTACCCACCGGAGATTACATTAAACATATATAGGTTAGAATAATAAAGGAAGAACAAAATTAATGCCATCAATTAGTTTACTTATAAATAATGGGTAAACTTTTGAACTAAGATTTTCTTAATGTAGACATGTTGTATGACTTCATGCAAATATTTATGTTTTACAAGCTTGAAAGTTAACACAATCTTGAAGGTTAAGAGTTTGCATTTTTGAGAGACTTAATAACAAGATTGTATGTGTAACGTTTTGACATCTAAGACAGTTAAACCTGTTTACCTAGAATATCGGGAAACTTACAAGAATAATATTATATACAGTGGAAGATGTGAAGTAAGTTTAACAATGATGTTTTCCCACTTGGAACATACACTTTGACTTTACAACAAAATTATGATTGTGTTAGGTTTTCAAGATATTAACTATAAGGAATAAAATGAATCTCAAAAATGCAGGATAAAATTTCTTCATAGTTTTTAAAAATATTATTATTACTATTTATCTTTTAGGATTTTGAACTCTGGGATGATGTAGGATTAAACATTCCAAAACCTCCAGACTTACTGCAGCTCTACCGAGATTTTGGAAATCATCAAGTGACTGGGAAAGATCTTGTGGATGTGGCCAGTGGTGTGGAAGAAGATGAATTAGAGGCTCTTACACCAGTTTTAGGCAGCCTTCCTCCAAGCCTTGAAACTCCTCAGACTGTGGAGGTGAGCAATATTAACTAACTAGTCAAGTCCAGTAGAAGTATTTAAATTGTGGAAAAGCATGCTATGAGATCTTGAGTTTCTGTTTTTCTCCCATTTTGATTTTAGAACTCCTTGCTAGTACAGAAATTAGAAGATAAAATTAGTTTATTAAATAGTGAGAAATGGTCTTTGATGGAGCAAATCAGAAGACTTGAAAGGTTAGTACTTAATCATCATTTCTAAAAAGCCTCTTAAAGTTTTTAAAGAAATTGACAGATTATATAAATATATAAAATAATATTTCAGTTGTAAGACATAATTTTTCATATTCTAATACTTCTGAAAGAAAGTCTTATAATTGTTTTAAATATTTAATATGTTCTTTTTCCCCAAAAAAAGTAGTAATCATGTAATTGGTTCCCCATGGTTGTGTCAGTATTAATAAAATAACTCCTTCACACTAATGTTATAAATACTTCCCACTGATTATTTCATTTAATTCTTATTATAATCCTGTGGGTTAGATGAAATTATTCCCATTGTGCAAATACAGAAAAGAAGGCTAAATGCCAATTCAAAGTTTATAAGGTCATTTTTATGCTTCATTGGTAAGAGTTTGTAGTTATACTTTTAGATATATGAAGCATTCCTTTATGTAGTACAGAAAAGCTTAAATCAGTTGCCAAACAATTTTCTATTAATGTGTTTTACTTTTAATGCATGAAACCTAGTATGAGGTTTATGCTATTGCCAAAGTTTTAAGAATATAGTTGTTCTCTGATAATTTCTCTTTCTTTCTACAGTGAAATGGATTTCTTCAAAAACGAACACTTCACCATCCCAGTAGTCTGTGACTCTGTTCAGCCTTCTTTGGATCATAAAGACTCTGAAGACAGTGGACAGAATCCAGTTATAAATAGCTCAGACAGGCAAAAAGACCAAGATATCCATCTTTCAAAATCAGATGAAGTTGATTCCACTATTCCTAAAGAGAATTTCCCAAATTCTGTCCCCAGGAGAGAGAAAGAAGAAATGCCATCTTCTTCTCCATCAAGTAAAAACATAGTCCATTTTGATAAACCTAATAGGTTAGTATGCAACCTATGTTTTGAAATGCATCTTTCAGCTATTTAATACCTTGCCAAACTGGAAGAGCTTCATTTCTTATTTTGCAGGTCAGGTGTATGAATTTTTACATTTGGCGTGAACTTAACACATAGCAAGGTACATGTCTCAAAAACATATCACAAAGTAATTACTAAGTTCAATTACATTAAAGAGAATTAAAACATAAATGGGGTAGCTTCTAGCTTAGCAGAGTACTTAAACCCATAAAATAATATGTACTGTGTGCTATAAACTCTTGTAAACAGTGATTTTTTTTTAAAGATTTATTTTATTTGAGAGAGAGAAAGAGCGCACATGCACAATCAGAAGAGGCAGAGGCAGAGGGAGAGAGAATATGAAGCGGACTCCCTAATGAGTGCAGAGCCAGTGCAGGGCTCCATCTCACAATCCTGAGATCACGACCTGAGCCAAAACCAAGAATCGGACACTCAGTCAGCTAGCCACCCAGGCACCCCTAAAGCCAGTGATTTTTACCTTTTCTCTGTGCAGTCATTAACAGACTCAGTAGAAGATTTTGGTACTGCATAGTTACCAATGTAAATAGGGGAATTGTTTCTGCTCCTAGTCCTTTTTCCTGTGTCTGCTTCCATTACTAATACTGTATTATTAGTATTCTCTTGATTCATTTACTTAATTTTTATTGGGTCTGTCTCAGTGATTGAAATCAGATGAGATAACAGTGGTACTTGCCCTTTAAGATCAAATTTTCTAGTGGAGAAAAAATATAATTTAAAAAATTTTAGGTTATAAATCATTTTAAGAAAGGAATATCTAGGGGCGCCTGGGTGGCTCAGTTGGTTAAGAGACTGCCTTCGGCTCAGGTCATGATCTCGGGGTCCTGGGATTGAGCCCCGCATCGGGCTCCCTGCTCGGCAGGAAACCTGCTTCTCCCTCTCCCACTCCCCCTGCTTGTGTTCCCTCTCTCGCTGTCTCTCTCTCTCTGTCAAATAAATAAATAAAAAATCTTTAAAAAAAAAAAAGGAATATCTGCTGTGCTCTTTTTTATATTTTAGTTCTAAATTCTTTCTGTATCCTAACTTATTTCATCCTCACAAATATTCTGTGATGCAGTTCTGAGGCACAAGTCATACTTCCTCCTTGTATTAAACAGAGGGATATTACACCTAGTGTTGGGATATAATAGGAAAGTATGACTGATTTCTTTTAGACTTAGAGGCACTCATTATTAGTAAGAAGTATTGGATTTTTTTTTTAAAGCAAATCTTTCCACTGATGAGCCACAACTTTTTGTATACCTACTAGCCATATTTTTCTTTAGATATTGGGGAGGTTACAGAGTTGAAATAGATATAGCCCAGTCTAAAAGTTATATTTTTTCTAGTGTGGATAAGATAGAGTCATAAAAATCTGTGTTACGATACTCAACAATAATGGCATTTGTAGTAGTTCTTTAGTGTTTAGGAGTTCTTCCATATATCTCTTTTGATATGCAAAGCTACTTTCTGGAGAAACGTGGTTGTTAAATTTGTTCAACTAATTTTTTTTAGCTCTTAACTATGTGCTAGGCAGTGTTAACAAGGAATATACTGGAAGGCAAAACATGCAGTAACCCCTTCAGTCAGAAACATAGTATGAGAAAGACCAACAATCAGACAACATAATAAAGTATGAAAAATAGTAATAGAAGTTCACCTTGCTTTGGAAACACACAATCAGGGCACCTAAAGCTAGTCATCAGAACAGGGAAGTTTTCAGGGAAGACGTGTCTAACCTGAGGCATGATGACTAAATAGGAGTTAACCAAACAAAGAGGTAGGAGGAGGAGTGTTCCCACTAATGGAGGATAGCATGTGCTAGGAGAATGCCACACGTTTGGGGGAACTAAGAAGAATTTCGTAAGGTTTAACCAAAGACTAAGTCATGTAAGCCAAGTTAACTCATTTTAGAGAGCTGGGACATGGTGGTATCTAAGTTTTAGAAAGAATCCTCTAAGGTAGAGGTGATTGGAGGGTAGCAAGATGGGAGGAAAGAAGACTAATAGGGTGTCTTTTGGAAGAATCCAGGTAAGAAATGGTTGAGGCCTGACTTGTATTAGAAAGAAGTAGGTAGAATTTAAGATAGAAGGTAAAAGCTTGATTGGATTTGGGGTGAAATGAAAGGGAAAAATAAAGGCTGATTTGTGGTTTCTGGGTTGGTTGATTAGGTGGATCATGGCTGTTCCACTGAAAGAATATGGGAGGAGGAACATAGATGAGCAAATAGACTCAAGCTTTGGTACATTACTCCCTGTGATCATAGAAATTACTGAATGCCACTTTGTAGTGTATACTAAATAACTTCTGTTTTGTAACTTTTAGTGTTAGCTCTTTTCTTTGTGGATTGAGCACATAAAGCACAACTCATAGTCATGTTTTATGAATACTACTACATAGAAACTAGTGTCGTTTTAGAGATACAGATGTTTTTTTTTTAAGATTTTATTTGTTTATTTGAGAGGGAGAGTGAGAGAGAGCATGAGAGGGGAGAGGGGCAGAGGGAGAAGCAAATGTTTTAACCTCGTTTTTTATACATAAATAAGCTAATATTTTCAGTTACAAAAAAATATATTTTCTGTACAATATACCGTGAATGTTGACTGAGCCTCTGCTTCATTTATCTTTAACTTTTACCTGTTTTTTGTGGATTTCTAATATTAAGGTTTATCATTATCATTAGAGAGGTCTGCAGAACTTTAATTCCTGTCAGCAACTTTGTATCTACTGTTTACCTTTCTGGGACCAGAGAGAAGTAGGGAAAAAAAGTCCTCATTTCAGATTTTGCAAATACTTTCTGTAATCATTGACCTGTTCTACATTTCAGGTCTGATCCGTTGACATTATGGCTGTTCATTCACATAACATTAAACTTTTTTAAAATCAGTTATTGCTAATTTTTTCCCCTGTGTAATTCTCTAGTGAAGTATCTTTCAAGTCATTGGTGGCTGAAAAATCCATTTAGCATTTGCGGGGCAGTATTAATGCAGGAATAGTAGTTATAACATGCAACTTACCTTCTCCTAAATGCCAGTGGTAACTGTTTGGTACTGTCCCCTTTTCGTCCAATTTTTCTTCTAGGAAATTGTCTCCTGCATTCCACCAAGCTCTACTCTCTTTTTGTCGAATGTCGGCAGATAGTCGTTTAGGATCAGAGGTAAATTATATCATATATTCTTGGAACTTTCTTAAAATATTTGGTTTTTCTTAGTATCTCATCCAAAAACAGCTGTGATAAGACTCCATTTCAAATAAACATCTATTTTTAAAATTATGCTCTAAAAAATAATTCCTAAAATTTTAAACTTTTAAAAAAGTATTTGATTATTTCTGTTCTTTGGATTAAAGTTTTGTTTAGTATTAAAGTGACCTTTTGTAGTCTATTTTTAATTTGTTATGTCTGACATATGGTAATATGCCTCTTTTTGGTATAATTTGGAAACCAGTGTAAGTGTACAATATTGTTTATATTTCAGTTATTTTTAGATTACTCCATTATTTTTACTTCATTAGGAGTGGTTATCTTTTTTTTTTTTAAGATTTTATCTATTTGAGAGAGTGAGAGAAAGCACAAGTGGTGTGGAGGGGCAGAACGAGACCAAGAAGCAGACTCCCCGCTGAGTCGGGAGCCCCATGACGCTAGATGATGCTAGGCTCCATCCCAGGGCCATGAGATCATGACCTGGGCTGAAGGCAGATGCTTAACTGACTGAGCCACCCAGGTGCCCCAGGAGTGGTTATCTTTGACTGCTGAGTTTGTTAGTTCTCAGATTTGTTTTCCTCAAGTGCTTTGTAATTGTTGGAGGCTCATCCTGACAGGGTATTTTGTTATTTTTTTCTTTCTATCTTAATACTCACTTCTCCCCTTTTTAGTTGTTGTTTTGTGGTTGATTCCACTCGACCTCTTGTGGTCTTCAGTTTCACAATGTCATTGCTAATATGAAAGAGCTAACGGATGGTTTGAATACATTTCTGACAATCCTCACAGCAAGACTGGGTCAGCCTCCAGGCCTCCTCTTGTACACAGCTTCGCTCTACAACCTCAATAATTTGATCGCCATAGGCATAGATTGAAGCTATGTAGGGCATCTTTTCAAGAATAAAAGAAAAACCGCTGAAGCTACCTCAGTCCTATGTTATCTGCAGTTGTTCCCAGAACTGTAGCCTAGTAGGGCTCTTTTGATTCATGCTTGCTTCTTCCTGGTGTTTTCAACCCATTTCATGCTTACGGAAATGTTTATCCTACGTGAGACCACAGTTCTTGTTGTTGATGGGGATGTCCTTATTATTACCATTACCATCAGAAGATGGAATTTTGGATGGGCAGAGGTGGCAGGGTCTAAAGCCTGAACTTGAAGAACCATCATTCATGGAAGTTCTACACCGTCATCATTTATTAATTCTTTGGTTTCCTAGGTGTCTCGGATTGCTGACAGTGAGAAAAGCGTTATGTTAATGCTGGGGCGCTGCCTGCCACACATTGTTCCTAATGTGCTGTTGGCAAAGAGAGAGGTGAGACACATAGAACGGTTTTCATCCCAGTAATCTCATCATGTTGTCCATTTTCTGTCACTTTGAAGTTTAGTGTTATATTTTTATTTTGTTAAAGTCTATTACTTGCAATCATATTCTTACTTTTGTGCATGCATCTCTGCTCCTAGAGAATGGTTTTACACCTCTGTCAGGTGAGTTCAGTAAAACTGCATGGTATTCATGTTTTTCCAATTTTGCTTAAAGCATCATTAGCTTCTGCAACACTAACTATTACTGTAGGTCCATTTATGTGCCATGAATACTGTCCGTTTTTTACATTACCAGTTAACTAATTTATTTTATCTCTGTTCTTGATATGATATGCTTGATAGGTATTCAAAAATAGACCCTCTTTGTATTAAAAATTAACCGGGACTAATAATGTAACTTTTTTCCTAAATGTACTTGTAGTGACCTATTACAAATGTTAGTTTTATTATATTTGTTTGTCAATAATCACACTTGCCTTACGATGATAGGATAGTTATAGTATTGACAATAACTTTTGAAAGTACCTTCTTTTGCTTTTCTTGTAGTTAACTCTGTTACTGACAGATGCTTAAAATATCCAAAATACAGTAGTCAATATCTTTTAGTACAAATAGCCTCTGTTATGAGCCATACTGTAAGGAGTTATCTTTAGAGTTATATTTAGTCAAGAAAAGTTAAGTAATGTAATAAAAAGTTATCTATAATCTAATTTAAATGACAGTGGATGATTTATTTGTAACCAAGTTTAATAATTTATTTGAATTATTCAGTTTATAAAAATGACTTCCAATTCACAAAATTTTTTTATAAAAAATGGGTTAAAATATTTTAGAATATGTCCTGTAAGTCTTCTATTATCTTCTTAATATTTACCACTGATTTCAATCATAATTCTTGGGACCTACAGTATGATAGGTACACAATGCATTGGCAAAACCCATATAAAGCTTATCCTTAATGATCCGTTTAGCACAAGAAATTTGTACTGATCCTCAAGAAAACTTACATGTAGAAACTTACATGTAAAACTTACGTTAAAAATTTTTATTCTTATAGGTATTTTGAATTTAAAAAAAGATTTAAGACTGTTCTCTTACTGGTGGCTTTATTTTACCTAATATATAAAAATAGTTGTGAGATATTAATAAGTGTGGAAGATTCCTGTATCTTGAAGGATCAGTGTCCAATTTCAGATTGTTTTGCAGTTCTGCCTGGCAGAATGGTGTTTGAGCTTCTTTTCCTTTTTTAGCTTGTAACATTATCCATGCAATGCATTAATGTTTGCATCCCTTTTACTATGTTTCCTTAATATAATCTTTAAAATAGCACAGAAACCTAATTGTTATGAGATGCAGTTTAAGCCTTATTTTAATTTTCCCTTTTTTTATCATGAAAGATTCTACCACTAAAATCTGATTGTACTGCATGAAGTATTTATAAATTTGCATCATCAGTAATCAGATACGTTATATATATAAATATATATGAAGCCATATATATTTATACATACACACATTTTGTTTGTGGTATGATGTTTACTTTTATGGCTGATTTTAAGTTTTTTGTATTTAAAAACTATATACTTATAATTTCATGAAGAAGTGATCGTTTATCTTTGTTTATTTAATTATTTGTACATTCTATTTTATCAGAAAATTTACCATTTATAATATATCAAAGCTGTATTCTCTTGAAACTAAATTGGTAAATAATGGTTTGGTTTGAAACCAATCCCAGGGCATGAAAGGCCAAAACTTTTATTTCATTTCATGCTTTGATATTAGATTTCTTATATTTAATATTTCAACTTAATTCCTTAACTATGTATTTTTAAAAAGGTCTTGTGATTAAAGGATTAATATTTTGATTTTTTCTTATTTTTCAAGTTTTATATAATCTTTTATCGGGATAAGCCTTTTTATTAATATGTAAATACAATTAAAATGTCCTTCAGTAAACTGGTCGTAGTAATATCCCTAGCTGGTTAAATAAATAAGTAAATCATTAGAAACATGACTTAAGGTTTTGATTAAGTAACACATTTACATGGTTTAACTTCTTTTTAAATATAAAAAGATAAACAACAAAAACTCCTCCCCTGTCCCTGAGCCACTATTCCACATGCAATAAAAGTTATAATTTCTAGTATATTCTGTTAAGTCTTTTGCCCATTTTTAAATTAGGTTGTCTTTGTTTTTGAGTTGTAAGAGTTCTTACAATTCTGGATTTTAAACCCTTATTTTGTATATGATTTGCACATATTTCCTTCCATTTGGTATGTTGTCTTTTCACATTTTTGATAATGTCCTTTGATGGACATTTAAATGTTTTTCTTTTGTTGCTTGTATTTTTGGTGTCAAATCTAAGAATCTATTGCCAAGTCTGAAGCCAAGAAGATTTATCCCCTATGCTTACCTCTAATAGTTTTATAGCTTTAGCTCTTATATATAGGTCATTGATCCATTTTGTATTTGTATATGGAATGAGGCAGGGGTCCAGTCTTATTCTTTTTGTGTGATTGTCCAGTTGTCCCAGCGCTATTTCTTGAAATGTTTCCTTCCCCATTGAATAGTCATGGCACCTTTGTCAGAAATCAGTTGTCTGCAGATGTTTGGATTTATTTCTAGACTCTCAGTTCTGTTCTTTTGGTCTTTATGTTTATCCCTATGCCTGTATGAACCACACTATTTTGATTACTGTAGCTTTGTACTAAGTTTTGAAATTGGGAAGTATGAATTCTCTTTTTTTTCTTTTTCAATATTGTTTACCTATTCAAGGCCCCTTGCAGTTCCATAGGAATTTGATACTCTACTTTCATTCTGCAGTAAAGATCATAGAAATTTTGATAAGAATTGCCTTGAATTTATAGATCACTTTAGGGAGTACTGCCATTCCTTTTTTTTTTTTTAAGATTTTATTTATTTATTTGCGAGAGAGAGAGTGAGAGAGGAGGTGAGGGACAGAGGGAGAAGCAGACTCCCCACTGAGCAGGGAGCCTGATGCAAGGCTCAATCCCTGGACTCCGAGATCATGACCAGAGCTGAAGGCAGAAGTCTAACCAACTGAGCTACCCAAGCGCCCAAGGAGTACTGCCATTCTAACGGCAGTAATTCTTCCAATTCATGAACATGGGATTCTTTTCATTTATTTATGTCTTTAATTGCTTTCAGCATTGTTTTGTAGTTTTCTATGTCTAATCCTTCCTTAATTTTAGTTTTTTTAAAGGTTTATTTATTTATTTTAGAGAGAGAGAGGGTGCATGCATGGGTGGTGGGAGAGGCAAAGGGAGAGAATCTTTCAGGCAAACTCCTTGCTGAGCACAGAGCCTAACGCTGGGCCTGATCCCTCAACCCATGAGATCACAGCCTGAGCCCAAACCAAGAGTCTGACGTTTAGCCTACTGAGCCACCTAGATGTCCCTTTTGTTACTTTATTTTTTTTTTCTTCACTTCCCTTGTTTTAATTTATTCTTAGGTATTTCACTGTTTGGGATGGTATTGTAAATGGAATTTTCCCCTTAATTTCCTTTCAGATCGTTCATTGCTGATTTATAGAAACAGAATTGATATTTGTGTGGTAATCTCTTACCTTGCAACTTTACTGAATTAGTTAAATTAGTTCTAGTAGTTTTTTTGTGGATTATAATGTGATTTTCTTTATCTGGAATAACATTATCTGCAAATAGAGTTTTGCTTCTAACTTTCCAGGTTGGATGGCTTTTCTTTCTTTCTCTTGCTTAATTTCTCTGGCTAGGACTTACAGTACAATGTTGAATAGTAGTGTTTTGAGAAAGCAGATATTTTTGTCTTATTCCTGATTTTATGGGGAAAGCTTTCAGTTTTTCACCATTGAGTATGATACTGGGTATGGATTAAGGAAGTTTTCTTCTATTCCTAGTTTGCGGTGTTTTTATCATGAAGGGATGTTGAATTCTGTCAGATGCTTTTTCTGCATCAATTGAGATGATAATTATTTTCCCTTCATTCCATTGATGTAGTATAATACGTTACTGATTTTTCAAATATTGAACTACCCTTGCATTCCTGGGACAAATCCCACTTGGTCACAGTGTATAATCCTTTTAATATATTGTTGGATTTGGTGTTAGTATTTTTTTGCACAGTTTTGCATCTAAAAATTCCTAAGATATATATATATATATACATACACTTACTGAGAATTGTCTGGCCTAACATCTGGTCTATTCTTGAGAATGTTCCATGTGCACTTGAGAAAAATATACTTTTGCTGTTGTCAGAGTGAGTGTTTTATATATGTCTATTAGATTTAATTATTTTACGGTATTCAGGTCCTCTGTTTCCTTACTGATCTGTTTAGTGGTGTATCCATTATTGAAACTAGGGTATTGAAGTCTCCAAAATTATAGAACTGCATTGTATTTTTTCAGAAATACTTTGTGCATGTAAGCAAACTCAAATATATGATCTTTCTTCCATGACTTATGCAAATGGTACTACACTCCTATGTACTATTCTTTACTTTGCTTCTTTTCCATGTAACATTATATTTTTGTAAACTTCTATGTCAGTATATAAAGAACTTTCTTGTTCTTAAGGCTTCAAAATATCTAGTATTTTTATAGTCTTTTAAACATGTTTTAAATTAGTGTTTTTCAAACTTTATTGGGCACACTCAGTAAGAGAGACATTTTACCTGATGTGCCAGTATATAATTAACATATATGTAATTAAAATGAAAGTTTGACAAACCAGTATTGCCTTTACTAATAATGAAAAGTTAAAATAGAAGACAATATCAAACATGATTTTATAAATATTTTTAAACAATAAGGAATATACCTAAATAAACAATAAAAAAGAAAAGAATGCTCTTTATGATCCATTTAATTGTTTTTTTGACCCATTCTCTTAAAGGGAGTGACATAAAGGTTAAAGTTCTCTAATAAATTAAACTTTCTATTTTTTATAAAAGTGGAAAGCACAGTGAATATAGATGTGTTATTTGTTTTTGTTTTTTTAAAAGAAAAGTAACAATCTCATTCAATCTTTAGGTCACAATTATTACATTTTCTAAATTTAATGTACCGTAATATTTCAAATCTAAGATGCCATTAATTGTAACAATTATGTGCCTTTACGAAAGAATTCCAATGAAATTATAACATTTTCCATTATAAGGTGTACCCCAATTTCAGATATAATAAAAAGTGAAAAAGGTTTCCTCCTGTCTACTGTTAAGTAATGGTAATCTTTTTAAAAAATATTTTAAAAGACCTACTTGTCTATTGATTTGAGGAGAAAAAAAAATCATGAACAAATTTTCTATTTGTGGCTTATGTAGTAGTTCATCTTAATGAGTTCACTGAAGAATTTGAATCTTTCAAACCAAACTACAGAATAAATGTATGTTTATAGGCTAAAGGAGTTGATTTTTTACAGTCTCTGCTTTAAATGCATTTGAAGGGAAAATTCTGTAATTTAAAAATAAGATTTCATAAAAGATTACTTCTAAAAGCATTTTTAAATGATATATCTAAATTTAATTTTTATTTTCATTCTAAGCCAAGGAAAGCTGACTCGGAAAAGCAAAGGAGAAGTCTGGGCCTGGAATGGGGATGGGCAAGTGGAAATGGGGAATGAGTCCAAGCTTTCTTTTTGAGATGTTGAAATTGTTCCAAAATTAGATTGGTGGTGGTTGCACGACTCTGAATATACTAAAAACCACTGACTGTACACTTGAATTTTTATGATATATAAAATATATCTCATTAAAGCTGGGGGAAAAAAGAGGCAAAGGAGAGAACCAATTCCCTAAATGTTTTTTTAAACATTTTATTTATTTATTTTTGAGAAAGAGAGTGAGAGCCTCACATGAGCAGGGGGAGGAACAGAGGGAGAGAGAGGGAGAGATAATCTCAGCAGACTCTGCACTGAGCACAGAGCCTGTTGAGGGGCTTGATCCCGTGACCCTGAGACCATGACCTGAGCTGAAACCAAGAGTCAGACATGTAACTTACTGAGCCACCATGGTGCTCCTCCCTAAAAGTTTTAAATGTAATAGTATCTCTGAAGAGCTGCTTATCTTCTGAGAAACCAAACTTTGCTCTTTTATATTACATTCATGTTTGCTCCGTGATGAATTTTTTAACTTATGAGTTATAATAGCCCAGGTAATTATAACTATATGAGAGTGGTGGGGAGGAAAAGGTTTTACTTCTATCCTTCTAAGTTCTTCAGCTAGTCTAATAATCATATTAATATAGGACAGATTCATAAGAGAAAAATAAATTCAATTACCTATGTATATGAGGGCCGCATAGCAATATAAGATCCAAGGATAAGCTGGGCAATTAATTAGGCTTATATGCCATCTTGAGCTAATGGTGTAAAAACGGGGAGGAGGGTGATTCACAGGACAATAAGAAGAGCAGATGTTGGTAATTAGGTGTTTGTCCTTTCATATAGATAAGTCATTCAGATAAAATACCTATTTCTTGGAAGTAGCTCCCTTTCTGGGCAGGCCCCCTATCTAAATTCTTAGTGGTAGTTTAAGGAAGAGGTAAAAGTTTTTCTTTGGGTCTGCTGGATCTTGATTGCCTTCAGCTCAAAATAGTCCACATGCCAAAATGGCACATTTTGGGGACACTTGTTCTGAACCCCTTCAAGAGTTATACAAAAGAATAGTAGATAAGTAGAGTAAAATAGTATGGTGAAGTAGATAAGCTTTGTCCATCTCTTTTACCTATTTAATGTGTGTTTGTAGGTGTATGTTAATTTTGGAAGTAAATCACATCCTCTTTAGTAGTATCAGTTTTTTGGGTATTTTTTTTAAGATTTATTGGGGGTGGGGGCAGAGCAGTAGACTCCATGCTGAACGTGCAGGGAGCCTGAGGCGGGGCTTGATCTCAGGACCCTGAGATATGACTTAAGCTGAAGGTAGATGCTTAACCTACTGAGCCCAGGTGCCCCAGCAGTGTCAGGGTTTTAAAGTCATTCAGGTATTTTAATTAGGCTTCCTGAAGGTTGAATCTTAGGAATAAATCTAAGACAGAAAATCATAAGCCTTAGATAATAATTCTAAGAATAGATATTTTAGGAGCCCTTGAAGTATAGAACTTGTTCCAAAGGTGAGTAATCTTGTTTTTTTTTCTTATGTGAGTCTTTGTAATGTCCTTCCTTCTTCCCTCCTTCCTTCCTTTATTTCCTTATTTCTTTATTTCTTTTTATTTTTTTAAGTAAGCTCTATGCCCATGATGAGGCTTGAACTCAGAACCCAGAGATCAAGAGTCACATGCTCTACCAACTGAGCCAGCCAGGCGCCCCTCTTTCTTTTTTAAATGTATTCCTGTCAACACCCTGACAAGTTTAAACTGAAAATCTAAATCAGAGGGTGTACATTTATCATCTCTTGAATTTAAATTGTAATCTGGTGTTGCTTAATATCTAGGCAAAAGACCAAATGGAAAAATTTTTTTTAAAGATTTATTTATTTATTTATTTATTTGAGAGAGAGAATGAGATAGAGAGAGCATGAGAGGGGGAAGGGTCAGAGGGAGAAGCAGACTCCCCGCTGAGCAGGGAACCTGATGCGGGACTCGATCCCGGGACTCCAGGACCATGACCTGAGCCGACGGCAGTCGCTTAACCAACTGAGCCACCCAGGCGCCCGGAAGATTTTAAAATAACAGCTACCTAAAAATTTTAAATGAAGCTTGAGTTATAGGAAATAATTTTAATGGAACAATGAGGGCAAGCAGTGAACTATAATTTACTGGACTAATGTGTTACCTTTCTAAACCGTAGAATTTTTCTTCTTGATCTGAAGCACTCAAACATTTCCTCCTTGGCATCTGATCTAAATGTAATGCTTCCTTTTCTGTTTTAGAATTCTTCAAGATCTTGAAGCCATTGTCTTATCAACATTTCCATGCAAATTTTTTTTAATGTTAAAATTTGCCTTCATTTCCCCCACCCAACATCTAATCACTGGATTGTTTTAGATCCTTTTTAGGTGCTTCCTCTCCCCGCCTCCCCCTTTTTGTAGTTTAAACACAATAATCTTTGTAAGACTAAGAAAATTAAGTAAAAATACTCATAAAATCAAATGTAAAATTCTCTAAAGATGTTTCCTATCTCTAAAGTGATTTCTTTGTTATCATTAGAAGTTATTTTGTTTTAGTTGTAAAACTGAACTGTTGGATGCTGTACAAAATCCCTTTGGCAACCTAAGATTTGAGAGGTGGGAAATCCTTCATATAGAGAGAACTAGCTTTGTTATTAAAATTGCAAAAGTCATTTATTTGAGTAAAATGTAAGTTACTAAGCCTTTTAGATTAATGAATTCTAAAGGCCTTACAAATATCTTTTCCAAAATGACAGTAAAGTAATGGAATACCTTCTGCTACAGGATTACTGCACTGATTTCCGCTCTAGTGATTAGTAGGACATCTGTTTTATATTTCACTTCAATACACATTTATTGAGTACCATTAGTTGCTAAAGCATGTTTTAAATGAAATATTTAAGATTTCTCTTGCTTTGAAGTATTGACACAGTAACTTTTTGTTTGTGGGTAGGGGGCCACTACCTTTTGAATATAATGTTACCAAAACCAAAGGTATTTTATTACCATGGTTATTATTTTTATCAACATGCATTATTAAATCTGATTTGTTTAAGGATCTTTTCATGTGAAAAATTCTTTTTTTTTTAAAGATTATTTTTTATTTGAGAACTAGAGAGAGAGCACAAGCAGGGGTTGGGGAAAGGGAGAAGCAGGCTCCCCACTGAGCTGGGAGCCAGATGTGGGGCTCAGTCCCAGGACCCCAGGATCATGACCTGAGCCAAAGGCAGATGCTTAACCAACCGAGCCACCCAGGCACCCCATGTGAAAAATTCTTCAGCTTTAGATATGATGTCTAACATTGCTCTCCTATTCTCAGTACATTTTTTATATTAATCATTTAAAGACATTTTTAAACCACTGTCACCCTGCCTTCTGAAGGAAATTTAGCTACCACCTTTTAAATGTTTCATTCAAGAATTATAAGGAAAATTTTTAAAACACTAGACTTCTTCATTGGAGAGATACCAAAGGGAGAATATTGATTCAAATCTATAAATTTATGAATAGTGTGAAAATGGTAAATGCAGACTTAATAAATCTGATGTGGATATATTAATACTTCAGAGGCTTGAAAAAGATGAATTCACAGTAAATAAAAGAATATACAACAGCAGATACATATGTACAGAATTCTTTATTTCAAGGGTGGTGCAAATAGAACTTGTGAATAAATGAATGAATTTTTACAAATAGAACTTGTGAACAAATAAGATATTTGGAGCCAGTCATAACTTAGTAATTAAAATCCTTGATTCTTTGAGAAACAAACTACTCTTTCCACTTTTTTCTGCCATTACTTTCTGGGCCTCTTCTCAGCTCTGTATTTCTGTAAGAGGAAGAGACTGACTTACATTATATGCTGAGTTTTAACTATTTGAGCCATTAATGTGCCAAGATGTACTCAATTCTCCTTGGCATGGAATATCATCCAAAAATGATTGGCAGTGACTTCCCATATGTTGTTAATTTTGCCAGCAAGAAATAAAAGCAAATGGCAATATGATTTATTACTGTGATTCAGAAAAATGAAAAATATTTTCCTTCAAAATCCTAAGGTTCATAGAATTTTAGAGTCTAAGGGTACAAGAAGTGACAGGTTTTCCTCCCATGTGTCAATTCGGATTGGTTGGTAATAGCTGCTGTGTTGAGAAGTGCTTTGGTAAGTGCTAAGGCTTTGTGAGGCCAACTTTGATCTCAGAAGGAGAAATTAATAATTCTACATTAGCAATAGAGGAGGAAATTGCAGACTGTGCATGAAATAGTTCCCATTTCTGCCCTGATCTTAATTCTTTTTATGTTTTACTTGAAGAAACTAAAAATCAGAGAAGTTTGTGATTTTCATTAGGTTTTTAGTTTGGCACGTCTATAGCCATATTTCAGTTAAAAGATTCTTTATATTAATGTAGGACGTAAATTTCCTCTTTAAGAATCACTAAGCCTCATGATTTAAAAAAAAGAAAAAAATGAAAGGCACAAAGAATAAATAGTAACAATTATTTTGCTATGCTTGTTTTTGAGGTAAAAAAGCTAAATAATTATACTTCATATTTTCAACAGTGTGTATGTATTTGCGATTATAGCAAATATCTACATTGCTAAACTTTATCTTTAAAGAGTAATATAATAGGAAGAGAATGGAAGAGTACATATGTAGAGACAATGGAAAAAGGAGGAAGGTTGAGTAGGAAGCAAGAGAACTCAGGAAAGAAGGATCTGACATGAGGGTAAAATACAAATATTTAGAGTCTTTCTTGATTTTTATGCATTAAAATTTTTTCTCCTTTTGTTAGTGCCTTCTAGAATAACTGCTTTTTCATCTTTAAGGTTCTCCTCTCAGTGGGATATGCCGATGCAATGTCTCAGTCCTCTCATGAGTGTCATTGGCTCTTAGTAGTCTAAATGGAATCCTCTGAGGATTAGGATAGTCCCTGTTATTGATGATCTTCTACTCTAGTATTTCATAAAAGGTTGTTTATTTTTCTCATACAAAGTTAAGACTAATCCATCAAGCATCATATTAAATCTCTGGTAAAAACATTACTTAACAATATAGGATCTATACTTTGTCTTCCATTCCCAGTACAAAATTATTTTCCCCAATTACTTTTTATTACTTTTGCTTTTCATTTGCTCACTAATGTAAAACCTGGTGCCCAAATACAAAGATGACAGAATAAATGTTTTAAATTTGATTTTACTTCTCAGATTTATTCTTACCTCTTAATCTGTATCTTTGTACCTTCAATTTAAGATTTATGCCAGCTAATAATAATTTTAAAATAATACATAAAGACTTTAGAAATAATGGAAAGGGACTTGTAGTCATTCCTCTAAGCTGTAGTCTCAACTCTGCTAAAAATTGTATCATCCTTTTCTAAGGGAGCATCTTCAGAATGGGAAGGTACTTCTACAGTGTAGACTTTTCATCAGGATATCATGCATTATTACATGGTGATCGGTTCCTTTTTTTTTTTTAAGATTTTATTTATTTATTTGAGAGAGAGCACGAGTGGGGTGGAGGGGCAGAGGGAGAGGGAGACGTCGACCCCCTGCTGAGCAGGGAGTACGATGCTGGGCTCCATTCCAGTACCCTGGCATCATGACCTGAGCCAAAGGCAGACACTTAACCCACTAAGTCACACAGGCACCCTGATCAGTTTCTGATTTAAATCTACTAACACTTTTTGGTGGGTAGGAAGATAGTTGGGAAAAAGACATGGTGGGAGTAATCATTCTCTTCTTATTACATCATACTGATTTCTTTAACTGTAAAATATTATTTTTACAATTTAGAAAGTTTTCCTCCAAAAATAACACTTTTGGACTTTTATTCTCATTAGATTTGAAAATCTATTCCAAAATGAAAAACATTAGTATTTTTTGAATATATTTTAGAATTTTGTTTTAGTTTATTTAAAATGTGAAACAACTTTGGTTTACATATTTCTTTGAAGAGAGAAATAAACTTCTGTTATTACATTCCTACAAAATATTGAATTTACCTCTGCATGTTGAATGTACAACAATTGTTAAAAATTTCCATTTGAATATAAAACATTTCTACTAATACTCTATAGCAGTGCTGAGAGCATTCAACACCTGTGGAAATGGTCTTCTTTTTAAATAGTCATGGGGTTAGGTGGGAAGGGTACAAAATTATTAATTACAGGTAGTCTTAATTAAGACAGATGATATTGCACTTGGGGAAGTGGGATGAGTTGTCTTGATTTTCTGTTAGCTTTCTAAATTTTAAAATATTGTTAGCTTCTGCAAGTTTTTTTTTTAACACTTTCAAAATTAAAATTACTCTATCAGCTTAAAGTAAGATAGAATGTCACTTAGTGCAAAAACTAGTAGACCATTAGAAAGGACTGGATAAGGACATAAGGTTAGTTGCAACTTTGATAATTCTATTACATTATGATTCACACCTTCTCTACAACCAACACATAAATATATGTTTCAGTGTTTTTTCTTGAATTCCGTATTTTACAAAATTAGAATTTGCTCTTTTGTATGTTGAGGTTTATTTCATTTTAAATGTTCATTTAAGAATACTCTGGGGGAAAAAAATGAATATTCTTCAACGCATTTTTACTTTGAATTTTTCCACCTTCATATTTCTTTAGGAGTTGATCCCCCTCATATTGTGTACAGCATGCCTGCATCCTGAGCCTAAAGAAAGAGATCAGCTTCTCCATATACTTTTCAATTTGATCAAGAGGCCAGATGATGAGCAAAGGTAGGTATGACTACTTCTTTGGGAAATAAATATAATGTTAATTTATTAATTTTACTAATTTGGCATCACGATTAGCATTTTAAGCCAAATGCCTTCTTTCTGTCCCAGTATTTATTTTAATAAGCAGAGGAAACACTGGCCCCATTCACAAAGCTCTACATTGTTTCCATTCTTGTTATTCCAATTACTCATGTTGGATTTGTACACTTCTGTATTAGTTACCTTTAGACTTCTAATTCAAGTATTTCTTTGCCTTTATCTTTCACTTTTGATTTCTAAGAATATTCCCCCTTTTTCCCACAGATGAATGGCTTCTTAACAGGTTCTACAAAAGTAAAATATTTAATATATGTATTTCTGCGTCACTGGGCTATTTGTAAACCAATTACTATGTGGCTAGAGGGATACAGTATTTTGTTTTTGTTAGTTATGACTTCAGTACTCACAACTGTTGATACCTGGGTGGAGAAATGAGTTATATCTGAGGGTAGTGAAGGGACACACATCAGGATCACTTTCCAGAAGAATGGGGAATAGGTTTTGATCAGGCAACAATGATGTCTACCTGAGAGGTAAAACCTTCAAATAAAGGTGAGACTTTTAAGTGAAGCTGTGTAAGTGTGAACATGAACAAAACATCCTTGTGGGTCAGTAGGTAAACTAAGCACTGGATGGATAAAATTGGGCAGTTGAAATGTTTTTCTATGTTGTAATTTTCTATTTTAATGAAAAAATTTTTGCTTATACTTTTGCAAAACAGTAGTATTGTACTTTATGATTAGGTAACTTTATATATTCCATACTTGTTTCACTGATTGTCAGAATTTTTACCTCATCTGAAAATGTTGGAAAATCATAAGAGTGAACCGTAGAACAAGTAAAGCTCAAAATTTTAAATACAAAGTATCCCTCAACTCTGGGAATAAAAACAGTCATACAAACTTTAAAACCTTATGAGTATATATCTCTTTCCCATTCTTACCAAAATATACCTGGGCAAGCAGAGAAACATGTCCTTTCAGGATCCAGTCAAGATGAATCTACACCAGCAGTCCTCCACATGCTAGTCAAATAGAAGGCAAATTAAATCACTGTTCATTGCAAACTGAAAATTTTCTAGAACGATTTGATGGTACTGTGTAGAAAAATTAATATTTTATTTTTGCATTGAAAAATACTATTCCCAGACTATTAACTCTAGGAAACAAACTGAGGGTTACTGGAAGGGGGGGGGTGGAGGGATGGGGTAACTGGGTGATGGGCATTAAGGGCATGTGATGTAATGAGCACTGGGTTTAATATGCAACTGATGAATAACTGAAGTACATCTGAAACTAATGATACACTAAATGTTAATTAATTGAATTTAAAATAAGATTAAAAAATACTATTCCCTGTCCTGATAACTTAATAATTAAATAACATTTATTACATTGATATTTTTATTACAAGGCAAAAACCTCTAGATCTCTAGCCTGTTTTCAGACTCCACATGTAAAGCTAATAGCTGCCACCTGGTGGTCAAAGTACCTATCATTACTTCAGGTTGAGATCTGTCAGGAATTCAGCACTCACGTTCACATTTAAATTTTTCACCTTTCAGATATACCAGTATTTTTTTTAAATATACTAATAAGTTGACTCACTTTGTATTTTGTGAATAACAAAGTAAGAAAGCAAAATGTTTAGGTTAGCATAATATATTTGTCATATAATTAGTTGTTACTTTTCCTCACTTAATAAATCTCAGGCTTCTTTGATTGTATCCTAAGAAAAAATTTAATTTTATACTTAGTATTATTGCTTTTTTGCCTGTTCTTTGCTAACAACCATAATTGACACTATATTTCTTCTACCTGCATCAAATACTAGTCAAACAATCCCTGTCCTGTGATTTTCTACAAGTGGGAACGTTAATTTTTTTTTAAAGATTTATTTATTTTAAGAGAAAGAGAGAGAGTGAGTGGGGGGAGGGGTGGAGGCAGAGGGAGAGAGAATCTCAAGCAGACTCCCTGCTGAGCGTGGAGCCCAACACAGGGCTCGATCTTAACCACCCTGAGATAATGACCCGAGCAGAAGTCAATAGTTGGATGCTTTACTGCCTGAGCCACCCAGGCACCCCAAGGGAACATTAATTTTTACCATAACAGGAGCCGGTTTCCAATGCTGTTAATAATCTGTTGGCTATCTGACCTTTTCTGTTTTCAACCTGTATTTCAAAACTGTCATACTTTTTAAAATTAACTCTGCTGGCTAAGAAGTTTGCCTTGAGGGGCCTAACATTTTTTCAACAAGTTTGTACATCTTTAGTATGTAGATGCTGGCTTGTGATTTAAAGTTATTTCACATGAAGGTTTCATACAAGTTGTATACTTCTTGCAAGTGTTTGAAATGCCTACATTTTACCTAAGTTCATTTATTACCAACATTTGTGGAACCAGTGTATATGCCTTCTCATTATTTTAAGATACTAGTGGGGAAAAAACAATGTTCAGATATTAGGAAGCTTTCATTGGGGAACAGGCAGCTAAAATGCTGTCTGTAAAGCTTGGAATTTCTTTGCCCATTTTCTTTTATTCACTTTATTTGCCTTCCCAAAGTAGAAGGAAATAGAAAAGCAAAGGGAAAGTTGAGAAGTAGGCATAGAAGACTAATAATATACATATTAAGGGGACTCAGATTAAAAATACAAGGTTGGGTGAGAATAAGCTGCAGTATACAGTGAAGATATACTGGCTCAACAATGTCTGTCATTATTCTCCTCCACCTGAGAGAACAGTTATTTAGAAATTTAAGGTCATTTTGCAGTTTAAGTTAAGTTGACTTGAAGTAGCAATGAGCAATGCCTGGGCTTAAAGTGCTGTTTTTATTGTTAATATGAATTAAACATTCTAATTTGTTTTTCCTATAAGCTGGCTACTTTAAAACATGTATTGAAAACATACTTTTTTTCCATCAGGTTTTACTATTTTGAACTAGATAAAAGAGGAAAAATTTATAATTCTGCATTTTAAAGTCATTTAAAATGGAACTTCATTCTGAAGAGTAAAAAATCATATTTAAAGTTTTATACTCTTTCTTAAGTTTCAAATCTGCCAATTCAAGTGAAGTTATTATGTTATTTATATACTGTTCTGTAACAAAATACCCCAAAAGAAAGTGGTTTAAAATAACACTTATTTTTATATTACAGTTTACATGAGTCAGTTAATCTGGGTTCTCTGCTTCAGGGTCTCTTAAAAGGCTATAAGCAAGGTGTTGGCTGAGGCTGTGGTCCTGTCAAGGCTCAATTTGAAAGGATTTGCTTCTGAGCTTACTCATATAGTTGATCATTGGCAGGATTCAGTTTCTCATGGGTTTGTGAACTGAGGGCCTCAGTTTCTTACTGGCTTTTGGCCAGAGTTTCCTTAAGTGTCTTGCCACATGGGCCTCACCAGCATGGCCACATACTTCATCAAAGCATGCCAACTGAGAAGGCAGTAGAGAGGGTCCCAAAGATGAACATCACAGACTTCTGTAGCCTGATCTCAGAAGTGACATCCCATCACTTTGGCCATTATTCTGTTCATTGGAAGCAAATCTTTAGGTCCAGTCTACATTCAAGAATATGGAATGACACAAGAGCATGAATATCAGGAGATGGACAACACTGGGAGCCATGTCAGAAGCTGCCTACCACATTTATCTTGTGTATAAAATTCTGACTTAAGAAATACCATTTTACTAATGTGATACCATAGTTTTAAATTATAGAAACATTGGGGGAATAATCACTGGCTGTTTTAGTGTCTAGAAACTGAAAGGCAGTAGAAGCTGAAGCATTAGACATATTATCTCAGAATGCATGTATGGGAAGTTAATTTAGGAGGTTATGAGATTAAGCTTCACACCAGTAGAGAATCCCTTCACAATGTCTCACAGATGGTGTTGCCCCAGCTAGGGAAAGGAATCTTAACTAACTCATTCTCTTGGTGGCAGCCTAGCCCATTGTTGGAAAAGTCTAATTTGATTGTACAAAATGTTGTATGTTGTGTGAATTACAGAGCTGGCTCTTTTTAACCCTTAGAAAGTTGTGCTTTCTAATCAAGTACAAGTGTTTATTAATTTATGTTATTTTTCAGGCAGATGATACTGACGGGTTGTGTGGCATTTGCACGTCATGTTGGACCAACACGTGTAGAGGCTGAACTTTTACCACAGTGTTGGGAACAGGTAAATAACTGTATTGGGGTTTCCCCTAGCTATTATATTCTAATTTATTATGAGTGTTCATATTTTCTGTTTTAAATGCCAATAGGAAATATGTGGGATCTAAATTATGCTGCTGTTTCTGCAGTCCAGCACGGGTGATTTAACAGCACTAAGGATGCTCTGGGATGCTTTGCTTTCTTCGCTCTTCCAACAAATAGCTAAGAAACACTGGTTTCAGTGCCAGGTACTGCTGCAGTCATTACATGCAGTAATGAACAAAATACATACAGTGGTGAACAAAAGACAAAAACCTTTTAGTGGGGAGATAAGAGTAAACAAATAAATGAAATGTCTTGTATTATTATAGGTTATGAAGAAAAATAGAGCAGGATAAGGGTTACAGAGTGATGGAGAATGCTGTTTTAGAAGGGGTGGTCAGAGCAGGAATCTGAGAAAGGGATGTTTAGGCAAGGATCTGAATGAAGTGAGTTACTGTAAATACAAAAGCCCTGAGGTAGGTTCAAGGGAGAGGAAGGCCACATGTGTTTGCATATGTGTAAGGGAGGGGGGGTAATAGAAATAATATATGTATTATATATTTGTACATATTACAAATATATACAGAATATAAAGTGTAAACTGTTGATGTGGGAGGTTTTTGTATTTGTAATCCAACTCACCCATTTACTTACAATACCTCTGGTTTTATATTGAATTTTAATATTCCAGTCCTGTGGAGAACTCACAATCATTGACTTTCTAGACTTGATGTTTAGATCATTAAGTGGCATACTTATCCATCTTAAAGAAAAGATGGATTTCTTACTTATAAAGACAGATTTCATGGCCTTATTTATAATAGCGTAGTCACTTATTCTTAATACTGGTCCCTGGAATATCATTAAAGCATACAGTCCTTTAGAATTCTTTTCCTAATTTCTTTGAGTATTCATTTTTTTCTTTAAAATTTAGTGGTGTCATATCTAGATTAAATATGTACACTGAACATTCTGTATGGTCCTCTTGTCTCTGACAGTCCCTTAGGTCACCTCGATGACAGTACATACTAATTTAGGGTGAGGCTCTGACCACTGAAAGTCAAACTTGGGAATAGCATATACAGTTTTAAATTTACAATTCTGTATAGTTATTCATAGGTACTTATAATTTCTAAACAGTTTTTTCCATTTCCTTTTTTTTTGGTTAAGCTCTTTTGAGGTATTCAGATACAATACACCCACTTAAAGTGTACAATTTAGTGTTTTTTAGTATATCCACAGAATTGTACAGCCCTCGCTACAGTTTTTTTTTTTTAAGATTTTATTTATTTATTAAAGAGAGCGCAACAGAAAGAGAACACAAGCAGGAGAGGGACAGAGGGAGAAGCAGGCTCCCGCTGAGCAGGGAGCCCGATGCGGGGCTCAATCCCAGGGCCATGGGATCACGACCTGAGCCAAAGGCAGCTGCTTAACCGACTGCACCACCCAGGTGCCCCTGCCACAATCAGTTTTAGAACAGTTTTATCACCCTAAAAAGAAACTCCAACCATTTGAACTTAGTTCTCTTTCTTCAAGTTTGTTTTGGCTATTCTGGGTCCCTTGAATTTCCACGTGAATTTTAGGATGAACTTAACAATTTCTGCAAATAAGCCATCTGGAATTTTCATAAGGATTGCATTGTATCTGTAGATCAGTGTGAAGAGTTATCTCACCATCCTAACAATAGTGAGCCATCTAACCCATGAATTTAGGATGTCTTTCCATCTATTTAGTTCTTTTAAATTTTCTTTGAACAATGTTTTATTGTTTGCAGAATACAATTTTTGTACTTTGTTTAATTTATTCCTAAATATTTTATTCTTTTTGATACTGTTGTAAACTGAATTTTCTTAATTTTATTTTGCATTTGTTGTAATAGAGAGAGATACAGTTGATTTTTGTATGTACATTTAATTTTAAGACTCATTGAGCTAGACTAAAGAAAAGCAAAATGAAAGTTTACATATAACATACTTTGACATTCAAACCATTCTGCTTTGAGGTTACTATTTCTGGAAATTTTAGTTTACAGATGTTCGTAATAAACATCATTACCACCACCTTTTCTAATACCTGAATAAACATGGATATTGGGGATCTATCTAGCCGACTACCTCCCGTTTGTTGCCCGGTAGATTGCTATGTAATTTCTTTTCTTAATTTTAGGCATCCAATACTTTAATGAATTATGTCACCTTTTCATATGGGAATATGAGAACAGATATACTTCTTTTCCAGTCAAGGAAAGATTTATATTCTATGAAGAAGACATATGGGAACAAAACCCAGTATGTGTCATTTTTTTTTTTTAATTTTTTTGTTATGGTTCAGTGTAGTCACCGTTAACAGCAAAACTCCCAACATCTTGCATATACAAACAGGAATGAATTGAAGTCTGCTTACTTTAAAAACAAAATCATATTTTGGCTGTGGTTAAATCATTGATTAACTTACTTCCTAATCCCTTAGTTAAAAAAAAGAACTGATGAATCACTCCTGGCACATATTATAAGCCGTATCTATAATATCCAGAAGCTGAGTTTTTCAAATTTAAAAATAAACTAATGTTGCTAGGGCTGGAGAAAGGTGCTTCTGACATCCTAAGGAAAGCCTAGTTATAGGTAAGCCTACCATCTCTAGACACCTGGCCACATTTTCATCTTTGCTTTATCCTTTTTTCTTTAACAGATAACCGCTGTGACCTCATTTTTTAGTCTCTCTCTGATTCCCTTATTCCTGATCCAGTTATAGGCACACAGGGATTCCCAGAAGTGGGGGGAAAAAAATGCTTTATTGTATTCTTAACAGGATTTATTGTGAGGAGTAATTTTCTGTTGGAGGAAAGGAGGTTATGTTGTTTATGCTTAACTTCTTTATTTTTTACTCTAGATTAACCACAAATACCCAGAAAGACGACTACTTGTGGCAGAATCCTGTGGAGCATTGGCACCTTACCTTCCTGTAAGAATTGTCATTTTTTCTTAAAAGCTTTTTTCCTTTTTAGTAATAGAGAAACCTTTATCAAGTGACTTACATATTTTAATTCAAATTCTCCCAGGGCATGCTATCCTAATAGAAGGAAGGAGATGAGCCGAAAAGATTGGTCTCACATTGATATAATATGGCATTGCAGGCAGATAGGTATATTAACCATTTTGCATGAGCCATAAATGTATTAAATATCAGCAGTTCTCAAAATTTGTGGTTCGAGGACCCTGGGAGATTCTTTGAGATACTTTCAGAGGGGTCCATGAGGTGAAATTATTTTCATAATATTAAGACATTTTTCGTCTTTTTCTCTGTGTTTACACTTACATTATGGGTACAAAAGCTATAAGGGGCAACAATGCCAATGCATTAGCACTGATCTAGGCAGTGACCCCCAAATATACTGATAAGGATGTATTCTACACTGCCATTTACTCAGAAGAGCTAGTTTCACTTAAAAATAAGCTTGATGAATCAATAAAATTATTAATTCTAAATTTTGACCCTTGAATTTATTATATCTTTTTAATATTTTGTGTGACAGAAGGGAAAATACTAATATCAGTCCTTTTTGCTGAGGTATCCTGAGGTATAATGGCTATTTCAGGAAAAGCATTTCAAATAGCTTGAGTTGTGAATTGAGCTAGCTGCCTTTTTTCATGAGATACTGATTTTACTTGACCAACCACTAACACACAAGCTCTCGTTATTCAGAAATGGGTATTTAGCAGATATTTTTATGAAAATGAATGAAATGAGCTTGTCACTTTAAGGAAAAACAAGTAGATGACATTTATTGCCAATGATAAAACTGGAACTTTTAAGTGAGAACAAGAATTTTGGAAAATTTATTATCTGCCACCATGGGTTTGACAGCTTCTAAGTATGTAAACACATTTCTGAGATCTTAACATGTGATTTTTTGAGATTATAATAAAATGTGTCAATATTGAAGAGCATCTGAATAAGTCTGTGGTACAGTGTTTCCCAAATGACCAATGCATACTGCTCAAAATCACACATGGGTAAAAATAGAGGCAAAGTCCAAGATAAACCAGTGGAATTTTTGCTTTAAACTTCATTTATTTGATGGGGAGGGGAGGACAAGCAGGGGGAGTGGCAGGCAGAGAGAGAGGGAGAAGCCGACTCCCTGCTGAGCAGAGAGCCCCAGAAGGGGCTTGATCCCAGGACTCTGAGATCATGATCCCAGCTGAAGGCAGATGCTTAACCGACTGAGCCACCCACACACCTAAGCAGTGGAATTTAATGTGCCAGAGTTTAGAGTTTATTAGCAAGGAACCATATCATGGTTTCAGATTCTACATTGCATCTAACCTCTAAGAAACTACCACTTGTCCAGTTTTAGTGTAGAATTAAACTATCTATTCTTGGGCACTGGGTGGCTCAGTTGGTTAAGAGACTGCCTTCGGCTCGGGTCATGATCCTGGAGTCCCGGATCCAGTCTCTCATCGGGCTCCCTGCTCAGCAGGGAGTCTGCTTCTCCCTCTGACCCTACCCCCTCTCATGCGCTCTCTCTCTCACTAATTCTTGCTCTCTCAAATAAATAAATAAATAAAATCTTTAAAAAAATCTATTCTTATCAGAAAATGCTATTAAAATACTCCCTTTTTCAGTTACACGTCTCTGTGGGGCCAGATTTTCTTAAAAACTTCAGCTGAAACATAACAATTGAATGCAGAGCAGATAAGGGAATCTACCTGTTTTCTTTTAAGTCAGACATTAAAGTGATTTGCAACAAAATGTAAAGCACCATTCTCACTAATTTTTTTGTTTTATACTTATTTTCATTAAAATGTTATACACGTGGGCGCCTGGGTGGCTCAGTCGTTAAGCGTCTGCCTTCGGCTCAGGTCATGATCCCAGGGTCCTGGGATCGAGTCCCACATTGGGCTCCCTGCTCAGCGGGAGGCCTGCTTCTCCCTCTCCCACTCCCCCTGCTTGTGTTCCTGCTCTCACTGTCTCTCTCTGTCAAATAAATAAATAAAATCTTTAAAAAAATAAAAAAATAAAATGTTATACGTGTTACTAACCTTAGATGATTTTATTGTTGTTTTTAAATTTCTCAGTTTAAATTCTAATATGATAAATGTCAGTAGATATTACCCACCCAAATAAAAGCTGTTTGCAGTGCTCATTAATTTTTTAAACAACCATAGTTTAAAGGAGAACTTGACAAAATGCAGCCTGGAGACCAAATCTGTTAGACCTTGCTCTGCATACTAAAATCACACTGTAAATTTATGAAAATGGTCACATCCTCTATCTTTATTGTATTCTAACTATTAGATGTGAAAAGGACCTAAACAGGTTCCCCTACATGAGTCAGTTTTGAGCATCCTTTTATATACTGTTCCAAGCAGAGATGAACATCACATGCACAAAGGGGATAAATAAGCTGTTCTACACTGCCCCTGATAGTAGAATGTTAAGCAGTATCACTAATAGGCTTACTGTTTCCTCCATGGATCTTCACTTGCCTAATATCCCACCACAGTTGCTAACAGTGAAATCTCAGCGTGGTCATGGCTTAAATGGAGTAATGCCTCCTGACTTGTCTTGTGGGTTCCCTGTGGCATACTGAAACTAACTGCTTCACTTGACGTCAGCCCAGACCAATGTGAAGCAAATACCCAGCTGAAGTTTACTTACCTACGTCCTGCTGCCGAGGCTGATACCAATCCAGAGCCCTTTTAAGATCTTCAAGGCAGTTTTTTTGGCAGTTTTTAAACTGAAGGATAAGTAAACAAGGCTGTACTAAAAGACATACTCAACAACCTAAATGTGACCAAAATTTGGTAAAATTACATATACTTTTGTTTTTAGGAAGTCAAAGCAAAAACTAGGTCATTTAAAGATGACTGTTAGACCTTGCTCTGCATATTAAAATCACACTGTAAATTTATGAAAATGATCACATCCTCTATCTTTATTGTATTTTAACTATTAGATGTGAAAAGGATGTAAACAAGTTTAGATTTGAAGAATTTTATAAACTGATCAAATTATAATAATGGTCCAGAGAAGGGAAGTAAAGGCAAGAATTTGCATAATGATAGCTCTTTATTTTACCTTCAGGCATTAATTAGGCTAAAACATTCTTTAACAAAAAAAAATTGTGTGAAATTAAGATACAACAGTGGTTGACATTATATTAAAAGAGTAGCATCTGAGGATAGCAATGCAGTTCCCTTTGAAGTATTTTTAAAGTTTGCTCTCATATTTTATCATCCTCTTTTTTTCTCAGTTCTTCAAAAAATAGAAACACCAGGATTTTAGAATGTTTCCACACTCCTCCTACCCCAGACAAATGTTTTTGATTAACGGAGCCATGTTTGTAATCTCTCCTGTTATTAAAACTCTGAAAGCTCTTCTCTGAGTTAAAAACAAGTATTGGTAGAAGAGTCATTGTCCATTTATAGCAGTGTTGACTTCGTTGATTTGCCAAGGTCCTTGCTGCTATGTGCTGTAGGATTTGAAGGATTTGCACATATTTAGTAGATAGAAAAACATGCTGGGGGATGCCTGGGTGGCTCAGTCGTTAAGCGTCTGCCTTCGGCTCAGGTCATGATCCCGGGGTTCCGGGATCAAGCCCCGCATCAGGCTCCCTGCTCAGCAGGAAGCCTGCTTCTCTCTCTCCCCCTGCTTGTGTTCCCTCTCTCGCTGTCTCTCTCTCTGTCAAAATAAATAAATAAAATTAAAAAAAAAAACATGCTGGAAGATGATTAATACCAAATTCAAGGTAGATGTTATCTATAGAGAGGGAGGGTAGAAGAAGGTGGGAGAGGCTGGAGAGAGTCAGACAAGCTGTATCTGTAATGTCTTACGTCTTTGAAAAATGAAGACTTAAACAAAATGTGAATATATTTAATCTGGATTTTGAATATATGGATGTCTGTCTTATTTTCAATGCTTTTCTACTGCTACTGTAAAATAAATAGTAAAAACATGTTTTTATTTATTTTCAGAAAGAAATACGTAGCTCCTTGGTTCTCTCGATGTTGCAACAAATGTTAATGGAAGATAAGGCAGATTTAGTAAGAGAAGCTGTGATCAAAAGCCTCGGTATCATTATGGGATACATTGATGATCCAGACAAGTATCAACAGGTATGTTTTTCAGAATGAACCCCATTTACTCCATTATAAAATTCCAAATAAGTTAATATTCCAGATCTCTGAATCAGCTACCCAATAATCTATAGTAGGGATGGCCGGTAGGTCAGCTTTAACCAATTGCAGTTGGCTGCCTGGTTTTACTTCAATTCAGATGAAGGAGTGCTAGGATTCATTTACAATCTGTGTCATAGTTTTGTGGCAGGAAATTGGCAACAAGCATGCCATGTTTACCACCTTTTCTCTTTGGTTTCCACATCAATGGATACATGACATTTTCTTTAAAGAAAATGGGAAGGATGGGTGCCTGGGTGGCTCAGTTGCTTAAGCGACTGCCTTCGGCTCGGGTCATGATCCTGGAGTCCCGGGATCGAGTCCCACATCGGGCTCCCTGCTCAGCAGGGAGTCTGCTTCTCCCTCTGACCCTCTTCCCTCTCGTGCTTTCTATCTCTCATTCTCTCTCTCTCTCAAATAAATAAATCTTTAAAAGAAAAAAAAAGAAAACGGGAAGGATAGGATTATGGATGGCTTGCTTTCTTGCTTAAAATGTTTTCTAAATGTACTGCAGTGTATACTAACTGCTTTTTATTGCGGGGTTTTTTGTTTTTTGTTTTTGGAAATTTATTCTTTTAAAAATCTAAATTTTACCTGTTTTTCTTCGGCAGGGTTTTGAATTGTTGCTGTCAGCCTTGGGTGATCCCTCAGAAAGGGTAGTTAGTGCAACACATCAAGTATTTTTACCAGCCTACGCTGCTTGGACTACAGAACTTGGAAATTTACAGTCTCATCTTATACCTACATTGCTGAACAAGATAGAAAAACTTCTCAGGGTAAATGCTTTCTTTATGTATACAGTTTATAGAAATGTAAAAGTGTGTTCTAAGTCATCTTGAAAGAATGCTGGGGAGCAAAGACAGAAAGTACCACTTAGCTGAACATTCTAATAATTTACCAATTAAAGATTTTTATTGGATTAGAGCCAAGAGAGATTTGAGGAAGTTCTGCTTTGCTGAAGCCAGATGAGAAAGGGCATGAAGTAGCACCTTTGTGGAACTCACTTGTACATTATTCAGAAAGCTAGCTCTTCCTTGTCTCTTCTGAAGATTTAAAGATTTTAGGTGACATACCAGCTCCAGTTCCCAGAATGCAGAGATAACCAAAATATTAGTCTCTAAAGCTTTCTTACTTACACGATTTCAAAATGCTTTAACTGTGTTTACTTCACTGCAGTAGTTCATTTCCTTACTTCTTAAAATGAACTTTTTCTCCCCCCGAGTAAAAGAAATGAAGAAAAGTTGAAAAAAAGATAGTAACTTCTTGATTTATTTTTTGTACTAAAAAGTCCCTTTAGAGTCTAGAAGAAAAACTAACATTTCTTTAATGCCTATTATGTGCATTAGGGTATATACCTTCTAAATAACACGTATTATTTCATTCTTATAACTCTTTGAATTGTATTTTGGTTTCGGTGTGGAAACTGAGCTTTTAGGGAACCTGCCCAGGGTCTTACAGCTGTCAAATGACAGGTATGGGTCACTGATACCAAACTCTTACCTGTTCTACCCCCAAATTTTAAAGAATCTGTAAGGCTCTTGTATAGTAACTACTCTGTAGGCAGTCTTATATGTATCCACATGTATTTATTTAATTTAAAAATTTGGATTTTTTTCTATAAATTTAAAAATGGATATTAAAAAAACTATAAATGGACAACTAGACCGAAGTACTCCTTTTTATGAAACCTAGGAAATTTTTTAAAGTGTTTTTTTTTTTTAATGTTTGCATTCCTTCTACCTAAAAATTATCCATACCTTTGTTTTTCTTGTTCCATTTCATAACATGGTTAATTCCATTTTGCTATTAAGGATGCAGTATTCCGCATGGGTAGTAATTCTTCCATGAAGAGATTAAGTAATTTAGTTGATAGTGTGTAACTCATATATCTGGTATCTCTGACACAGTTGTTATTTTATAACATAGTAATGACATCTCAAGTGGATTTGAATAGCAGTAAACACTTTTGTCTCTAATGATTCTATTTTCTACTTTAACATTTGGTTTCTCTGTACCATACCGATCCTTTTACTCTTTTTTTTCTTTCTGTTATCTTTCTTTTGTTTCCTTTTGAAATTTTTTCTCCCACATTTCATCTGTGTGTTGAATTATTTTAAAGTGCTTTCAGTGCTGGCAAATACAGATGCCACCAAATCTGTAAAAGGAGACCAGAAGTAGGAGAAGGAGAGTAGCAAGTGCTGCTGCTGATCTAACAGTTGAACATTTAAAATGATTCCTGTGGCTCACTTTAGTTTCTTTATCCTGACTTATAAAATTTCAAAGGATAAAATCCTCTTAAAAGAAAAAAAGCCTGTAGAAACAGTTTCATACAAATGACTGATGTCACCCTAAAGATTTTCACATAAAAAATTATATTACTTATATAGTGCCTTAGTGCTTCTTCACATTTTCATGTACTTAGAGAAATTAAGAAAAGATTCATGGACATCTCCACTAGGTGCTGTGCTGTGAGTCTACCATACAGATCCTTAAATGCTTTATTCATTGCCACAGAAAGGAAGAGCATTATAAATACCTAATTTCAGAAAACTAAAACTAGCTTCCACCTCCTTGTGTTTCAGGAAGGAGAGCACGGGCTGGATGAACATAAGCTGCACATGTATCTTTCTGCTTTGCAGTCCTTGATCCCATCTCTCTTTGCATTAGTGCTGCAGAATGCACCTTTCTCCAGCAAAGCCAAGCTTCATGGTGAAGTGCCACAGATAGAAGGTACTGAACTTAAATTATGGAAGGAAGATGTAGAATATTAGCAACTTAGCTTCCCAAAGAATTGTGTTTGTTTAAACTTCTAAAAATTACTTTATGTGACAGCATAATTACTAAAATATATGTGTGGAATCTTGTGGTCATAGATTATATGATAGCTAAGTTAAATGGTGGCTTCATCTTTTATGAAGAAGCCTCATGGTATTATTTTACAATATTTGTACTTTCTTTCCATTCCTAATCTATAGTCTCGATAACCTTTTTTTCCAGCGGCTGAAGTAAGTTTTCTTTCATTAATAGAGCTGAATCAATGAAAAGGTCACTGAATAGTTACTAGTGCCAGTTTATGAAGCTTGTCATTTCCACTTTCTTTATATTTTTTTCTTCCCGATCTGCTTCATCTTATTTTCAATAGGGGAAGGTAAATGTAATTACTCTTTTCTACTTGTCCTTGACAGGAATATAAGCATTTGCAGCAGACTTTTTTTTTCCTCCAAAGAAGGAATATGCCTTAGTTTCAGAAATAGTGACATTGATAGCAAAAGCCAGTATTCTCTTCTCTCAGTGTCCACCTAACTAGTAAGAGACCTTTGATCCGTGGCACTTAGTAACCCCACTGCACCCAACACCCAGGATAAATGGCTATAGACCAGCTATTACTCTGTATGAGATCCCTTTGCAACTTCTTCAGATTTGTGAAATTGTCCATGTCTCTTACTGGCTTCTGATAGACAAAAGAATGATAACATTGAGAACATCAACAGACACTTAATGTTTTTGCAGTTTTCATGTAAACCGTAGGCTGCCTTTAATCTTTGGGGATGAAGTCATGTCCAAGAATACACGAAGCACAACATAAAAATGGTATATACTGTTTGAATGTCTGTTTTACTGGAAAATTGAGAATGGATGGAGTAGAGTTAATTTAACATTTTAAAATATTATTGAGGAGAAGGAAAATTCAGACTTTTAAGAAGAGTCTTCCTAAAGCATTCATAGCCGTCTGCTTCAGGTTCTACCCTCTCACATATTAAGGTTCCTCGTCTGCCTAGGGGCTTTCCTGTCTTTCTAATTCCCTCTCTTTCTCTTTCACTCTTGCCATATTGGTTTGCTAGGGCTGCCATAACAAAATACCACAAACTAAAATTTATTGTCTTGCAGTTCTGAAAGCTAGAAGTTTCAGATCAAAGTGTCAGCAGGGTTGGTTCCTTCTAATGGCTCTGAGGAAAAAGCTGTTCCATGCCTCCCCCTCGCTTCTGCTGGTTTGCTGGCAATCTTTGTCATTCCTTGGCTTATAGGTGCATCACCCCGATCTCTGCCTTCATATTCACATTCCATGCTTCCTCTGTGTGTGTCTGTCTCTATGTCCAAATTTTCCCCTTTTATAAGATCAGTCATATTGAACTAAAGGCCCACCCGACTCCAGGATGACTTCATCTTATCTAATTCTACCTGCAACAACACTATTTCCAAATAAGGTCACATTCTGAGGTTCTAGGGTTTAGGACTTCAACGTAGGAATTTATGGGGGGGGTACAAAGTTCAACCTATAGCATTTGCTATCACTCCTTCATTCATGTATTTAACAAATAACTCTTGAATGTTGCCTGTTGCCAACCATGTGCTGGAGAGTAGATGAAAATTGTCAAAACAACTGCTTTAACATCCTGAATATATTTCTTTTAGTGTTTATGTGACCTTTTCTTGTGATTAGATCTTCATCGTACCAAAAATCTTTTCTTTTTAACCCACACAAATATTTTTATTACCAATTTATTCTACAGCATTAGCTAATACTTATGTCAGGAACTATTTTTTATATACTTGGGATCATTCATGAATAAAATAGACACAACTTTCTGCCGTCATAGAGCTTACGTTCTATTGAGAGGGAAACACATTAAAGAGTTATAACAACTGTTATTTTGCTGGATAATTGTGGTTATTTTCTTGACAATAAAATGCTGGTATTTTGCCAGCCTATTAAAATGGCATTCTGGGGACCTTTCTATATTGTTATAAGTTAGATCCTCACATTTTTAAAAATCCTGTTAAATAGAATAATGTTTTGAGACTCTTGAACCATTCTGATTATTTACCTATAACTGAGTTATCCAAGTAATTGCTTATTTCTTGACATTATTTTGCTTCTATTGGACCTATCTTTAAATCTTTTTAGACCTTACTTTCCCTGTAGTTAATTTTGATGTATCTTTTTTTTTCCAATAATTTGTTAGTACTTTTGAAGGAATAACATTCATTCTATCATAGTATAGCTGATTAAGATAAGTATGATATAACCCTGTTTGAAATTACATCTAATATGTTTGACATGATCTATTTCTAGATGAAGTACAGATATCCCTCACAATCCAAATCTTTTTGATTCTTGGGTTGAGATACAGTGAGGATTCAAGCAGAAACCCCAGATAGTGAGAAATACCATGTTACCCAAACTCATTTATTTGTTGGTTGGTATATTATGATAGCAAATAGGAGGGTTTGGCTAGCAAGGGATGACCTTTATCTGTCCTTGATATATTGTTAAAAGCCTTGGGCAGCATAGAAAGACAATGACATCTTAATTTTGTCTTTGAGCATTTTTTGAATTTTGTGTATTTCATGTTTTCTTAAGCTTAATAATAATTATTAAGCCATTAATATGTTTTGAGAATTCTGTATATTTATTTGTATCTTTTTAGGATGTTAGCCTCTATAACAGGAGTGGTTAGGCAATTAGGAGTTTCCTACTAACAGTCAATGAGCTGTTGGCATGCATTATTCATTTAATAGCCATCAAGAAGTGTTCTCTTAATAACCTGGGATCTATTATGTTCTATAGGATCATAAGTTTTATTGATATGTTTGCAGATTTAAAATATGCTGGTTATATCTTTATGTTTTATTTACATAATTTTAAAAGTTCTTCAGTTTTCCCCCAAATTTTTGAAGTATGTACTTGGGACCCTGGTTATAATATTTATAGTACATTTTGCCTCATCTTTCTGGTCACCAGCTTTAACACTTTATATTAAGTTAATGTTTATCAAACTGGAAATTTTTTTAAATTAAGTATTTAATATTGGAGATTAACTACTTAAGAAACCTGTTCAGCTCAAGCTTTAATGTATTTTATACCATTATTCTCTGGTATTCATTATTTCCCCACTATTAATCTGTTAGTTCCTTACTCCCTGAAGGAAACATATTTATCATATTTACTATTTCATAGTTATAAACAGTCTGGTGGAATTACAAGTATTTATATTTTTTTTAAATTAAATTCAAATACATATTTTAGCTAACATCTTTGGGCCAATTTTAATTTAACCTAAATGAAATTTTACTCTTCATTAGCAAACTGTTTCATTACAGTATTTGTTTATTAACTGTTTAGTCTCATAAAGTCTTTATTTTTGAGATTTGTTAAATTTGTTCACATGTGACAAGAATCTGTTTTACTTTTTTCTTAAAATTATTTGATTATTATGTTTCAGTCCTATATTTAGTTTATAATAAGCTGGAGGCGCCTAGATGGCTCAGGTGGTTGAGCGTCCGACTCGATCTCAGCTCAGGTCTTGATCTCAGGGTCATGCGTTTAAGTCCCACTCTGGGCTCTCATGCTGGGCGTGGATCCTACTTTAAAAAAAAATAGATAAAGTTCATAATAAGCTAATTAAATATCAGGAAGCAGAATCTTAGTTTCCTTTTGACAGTACAGCTAAGTTCACAAACTTCCATTTTTCACATGATTTACTTTGCTTCTCTTATTTATAGTGACTAGGTTCCCTCGGCCTATGTCACCTCTTCAAGATGTGTCTACTATAATTGGAAGTCGTGAGCAGTTGGCAGTGCTACTACAACTTTATGATTACCAGCTGGAACACGAGGGTACAACAGGCTGGGAGACTTTACTATGGGTTGTCAATCAATTGTAAGTTACAGCCTCCATATGCATTTGGTACACCTCTGTCAGTTTAATGGAAGATAGCTCACTATGTTTAGCCTTGGCACTGAGGGACAAAATATAAAAAATATCACAAAACATAAGTTGGCATTATCTGTGGTAAACTTCTTTAGGAGAGGAGATTTATACCATTGGATATGTAGATATTTATCTATGCAGATGGCGCTGCTGTATTATATCACAACGACCTATCTGCTGCCTTGTTGTTGTCTAATAGTGGTGATGGATTTGACACTATATCCAGATTCTCATTTTTGAAGCTAAAATGGATGCCATGTTAGCCAAGCTCTTATGTGAGGCATCGAATCCAGTGATTTGTGTCTCATTAACTCCATAGTTAGAACTCTACCATTAAGGTTCCATATATTTTATGGCAAGCAGTTAAAATATAGAAGAAGTTTATAGAATAGAATATAAACTTAAAACCTTTTCAAAGCATCTTAAACCACTCCTTTGATTTGCAATTTTGCTGACTATGAAAAGCAAAACAGTGGGCGCCTGGGTGGCTCAGTCAGTTAAGCATCTGACTCTTGATCACAGCCTCAGGTCTTGATCTCAGGGTTATGAGTTCAAGCCCCGTGTTGGGCTCCACGCTGGGCATGGAGCCTATTAAAAAAAAAAAAAAAAGAAAAGAAAAAGAAAAGCAAAAGAAGAGGTTGTTACATTTGCATTGTTTCAGAAATTGGCAAGGAAACAGTAATTTATATGTATCCCCTGCCTATTTTTCTTTCCTTTCACATTTAGGTTGCCACAACTTATAGAAATAGTTGGCAAAATTAATGTTACTTCAACTGCCTGTGTCCATGAATTCTCCAGATTTTTCTGGCGCCTTTGCCGGACATTTGGCAAAATTTTTACAAACACTAAGGTAAAAACTTGTATTCCATGTTTTCTTATGTGCAAGAGATACAGAAATGTAATGTGTTAAATAATGCTGTAACAGAGTAAATAAAAGCATGAGCCTTTCCTTTAGTCTAATTATCTCTTAATATCTTAGAAAACTATGATAGTTTTTAAAAGAAAATTCTAGTCAGTAATATTCTTATCTTTATTGGTTTTCGGATGATTTAGCTTAAACTTAGTTCGTATCCAGATGTGGATATAATATCTACTCACTCTGGATATCTTGAAGATTTCCAGCATAGGCAGTATCACTTAGGAAACTCAACTGCAATTCTTTAATGTGCTTCTCCTGCTTTACCAACTACCCCAGATTCAAGGGGCGGCTGTTTGCTCAGCACACTTGGGTCAAAACCTCAGGTGATGGAGGAACCAAAGTAGCTTATACAGAGGACTTGCTGCAAGGATACCAGCTGTTAGAATAGCGTGGACACTTGAGATTAGTGCTGCATCTTTCACTCACTACCAAAACTATAGTTTGTCACATTTGCACCTCCACGTTATTTTTTTTTAAAGATTTTATTTATTTTATAATTTTAGACAATTAAAACTGGAATGTCCTTAGATCCCGGTTTCCTCTTTAATCCATTTGTCTTGCTGGCATATTGTTAAGTCAGTTCTTTAGAGACCTAATAAAAACATAAAAAGATACAGTTACTATAATCAGATGCTAATCAAGACGTTTAAAAGGTAAGAATTTTGTGTAGCTCTTTATTATTAACTATTACTTTATTCTGTAGTTATTGAAACATTCACAGTAAAATAGTTTGGTATAGCAGACTGGGCAAAATTCAGAAAATGGGTTATAATGTTATGTTTGTGACCCATAATAAATAATTAAGTTGTTTGGGCATATGTGAAATGAAGAAGTCACTTCAGTGTGTCAAATGAAGAAGTCACTTCAATGTCTTTGTTTTATGATTCTGTAGATTAATCTTTTAACAGGGGGCTTCACCTCAGTTTAAGTTGAATATGTAAGTTGTTAGGCCTGACCTGCCGATAGGAGAGCAAAAACCAGACCTTGATGCCACTGTAGAAGAACAGGATCATTTTACATTTTTCACTAACATCTACTTATTAAATATAATTTGATTTTATGGTTATCAACATTGGCAAGCAAATTGACATCTCCGAAAGAAGTAGCTATTATTAAAAAAAGAGAGAGAAAAAGAATTAAGTAGGAGTCTGCTTTAGCACTTAGCAGTAAGTGGTTGGCTTCAGTGGCCTGAAATCTGAAATTTGTGATAATGTTAATAATAAAAAATTGAAGTAAGCACAAAAAATTATAATTCTGTATTTGATGTTTAAATTTATATTTTAAGGAAGTTAAAATCTAAGCAGATGGATATTACATGATGAATATGTTACTTATTGAATACATTAAATGAATGGAATTTCCTTTTCATTCCTTTTAAACACATTTTTTTTTAAAAAAAATTCTAATCATGTAATAATATTTACCTAAATAATCTTTCTATAATCAAGTTCCATTTTAGGAGATAGTGATTTCAAGCACTGAAAGTCATCTTGGAAATTATTTTAATTTAGTGAAGGAAACCAAAGGCCCTTGAGGAAATACTCACTGACTTGAATTGATTTTGAAAATACTTTTTCTCTAAACGGTGTTTTCAGTAACTTGACTCTTATTTTATTCTAAGCCTCTTAAAAATTGTTATATTTCTGACCACTCTACTGGTCTATAAAGCAAAACAAATAAATAGTAGCAGTAGTAGTAAACATCTTATTTATTTAATCAGCAAGTGATCCATTGGACCTAAAACTTTTTCTATCTTTTCTTTGGGTTGCGTAGGTAAAACCTCAGTTCCAGGAGATTTTAAGACTGTCTGAAGAAAACATCGGTAAGTTCATTGTTATTACTTTTAAAAACAATTGATTGGTGACTAACATAACAAAATAAAATTAAAAAAACAAACAATTGAATCTCTTCACTCAGGAAAAATACTATATTCTTTATATGCAAATTGTATAAATGAATGAACAAGTATACGTGAAAAGGAAACTTTTATTTCTTGGTTTTATAACTGTGTCACATCTAATCTCTTTCCTATGAGACTGTAGTGAGATTAATCTTTGTTAATTTGATTATAAATATCTATGTTCCTTGTGATCAAATTGACCCAAGACTGAGTTTCTCAAACTGAGTACTTGTACCCTTGTAGATTTGAAGTGGTATATTCAAGATACTGAAAATTATAAAGGGCCTCTAATTCATAATTAGTTATTTAAAACTTTTAAAATTAAACAAATATAGTGGAAGAGAATGCAAGGTATGCATATACATTTTTAAAATGAAACTACATGCTTGAATGGGCAGTTCCAGCCCCTCTGTTGATAGTTTTCACTCATCTGACTTAAGAAGTCTGATTATAGCACCATTGGCCTAAGAACTCATTTCTGTGTGGATCTTATGTCCTGTGTATTTTTCTAGTTTCTAGGAGTAAATTGTGGAAAATGTTAGAGGGGAAAATGTATAGCCTCCCTCTTTTTTTTTTTTAACTTGGTTGATTTGGGATATATAGGTAATTCTTATCTCAGTCCAGGCCTACCTTCGTGATTTGTTTTGAGTGAGCTAGAAAACTCCATCTTGGGCTGTCCTCATAGTTAGAGAATGAATACATAAATCTTTTTCTTTTAAGTCTGAAACATGATGAGATTTTTTTTTTTTTTGACAGATGCTTCCCAAATTTTATATTTTAAAGGGTTAATGTTTGGAATGCCTAATAGTTGTTATTATCTGTTTAGTTATTAATTCTGATGATAAATTAGTGAACCAATATTTACATATTTTAGAAACTGACGGCTTTTAGAATTATTCAGTTAGCTCTGAATGTTTAGCTGTTGTGTAGGAATTCATTATTAATCCCTGTATATATAGACTGTATCTCTGAATCCAATTTAGGCTTATGTTCCTAACCTCAGATTTAACTCTCAAATACCATAGCCACACTCAGCCAATATCAGTATTCCCCCCAAAGAAAAAGCATTACTCTTATCAATAGAATAAACAAACCTCAAATACTAATTGTTCTGAAAATGGAACTTTCTTTTTTGTTATAATTCCTTCAGGGAAGTTAGTTAAATTTCTTTATGTACTACTTTCTGAAAAGAATTTAGAACCATATAAAAAGAGAAAAAAATAATTTGGGGGTATATAAAAGCAAATATAAAGCACTTAAAATAGTGCCTAAGGAACAATAAGCAAGAGGTGTTGGTGAGCAAATAATGTCATATCATCTTTAGAATTGCTTTTTTGAAATCATCTACAGGTGATTTTATCTTATTTTACAGTAGTCACAGGGTACTCTCCTAGGGTTAAATACTTTCTTCTGCCACTTTGAAAATAATCAGGGTTATCTGGCTGAAAATTGCTATAGAGAATGCGGGAGGAGCTCTGCAACCAGACTAGTCCTGGAAACTAGGTAGTATCTCAGATCTAGAAGCAGATTAAATAATACATATCTAGGTGCCTCCTTTTACCTAAGTGCCTTTACATTTTACTGAATACTATAAATTGAAAGTATAAAAATTTAAGAAGACCTGCTTATACAGACTGGCACTTGGGAGACTTCAAGAAAGTTCTGATTTCTGAGTATGGAAATGGAAGTGTTTCCTCATTTTAGTTATTAAAGTTCTTTCCCATCTATCAAAAATGTTTATGCTAATGACTTTATAAAAAGTATTAAGTTGTATTTTTATAACCATTGGATAGTTTTAATCAAAATTATTTTCCAAAGGTAATAATAATATTTAGTGTAAGCCTTTTAGCCAGTTGGAATTTTAAATATAATTTGAATTGTGACTTTTTGCTTTACATTTAAAATATACTCAGATTTTTTAAAATTATTTTAATGATTTTAGATTCCTCAGCAGGAAATGGGGTCCTCACTAAAGCTACCGTCCCCATTTACGCAACAGGAGTCCTTACATGTTATATTCAGGTAAGGGAAAAATCCTTTTACTAGAAAATGTAAAAGCACTTTCTATTTAGAAAGATACTTAACATTATGCCTTTTTAATATGTGTATAAGTGAAAATGGTACCCATAAAGGAAAACAAAATTTATATATTTGTCTTATTCAATAAATAATTTATAGTGGAGAGCATATTTGAATAAGTCTCTGAGTAAAATCTCCACTGAACAAATACATTTAGAGATGGTATACTTCTTGATATTTTGTTAGAATGTTAGATTGCACCTACTTAGCAAAGTTTCATTGTGTTTCATAATTAATTTTTCATAAACAACAAACAAAGCACATGTATTAGGTGGAGCAAACTATGAAATGCTGTAGAATTCTATACTCTTACCATTTTTAGCAAAGTATCTTTTAATAATACTTTATTTTTCTTACATTTTCCCAAAAATGTAATGGCTTTTTATAACCCTTTTATTTGCTCTTGGGCTTGGCTCAGCTTGGCCTCTCTTTTGTGGCCTTGCTGATGGTCATTCATGTTGTTGCATTCAACTTTTTGGTTGGAAGGGAGGTCAGCTAGGGAGGGTGACCGAGCTTCAGTCTCCATGTAGTCTTAGGGCTTCTCCCTCTCTCCACAGGACCTCTGGAGCAGCAGAGCCAGACTTAATAAATGGTGGCTCAGGGCTCCTAAGAGCACTTTTAAAAAGCAGCATCTGCTAGGCTAAGGCTTAGGCCTGGAATCAGCACATCAATTCTATTGCTTTCTCTTGTTTATAGCAAGTTACAGGCCCAACCATGAACTAGGAGGTGTGGTTCATTGGGGGTCACCAATATAACAGACTACCACACTCTACTTAACCTTATTTTAAGGAAATAAAATGGTGTTATATTAAGGTATATCAGTCATTTTTAAATGTGCAGCGGTCTCACCAGTAAAGTGAAAGTATGGATTCAGGATAAAGCATTTTTAGAAATTAGAATGTGAGGGGCACCTGACTGGCTCAGTCAGTACAGCATGTGACTCTTGATCTAAGGGGCATGAGTTCGAGTCCCACACTGGATGCAGAGATTACTTTTAAAAAAAAAAAAGAAATCAGAGTGTAAGAATCAAAAAGGAAGACCTTTTTTCTGAGTTTTCCCCTAATTAATACCTAAGGTTTCTTTTGCCCTTTGAATTCAAAGTATAACAATTCATATTTATTGTACTCTTCTTCCAAAACAGATTTGAGCCATCTTACAGTTTTAAAATATAGTGCTACAGTATCACATACCTTGCAATAAAGCTCCAGTTCTGTTAAAGTAGCACAGTATTCCTTTAAACTTTTCTTTTCTACCACTAGTTTCAAAGACTGCCTCATAATATGAATATACACAGAATATCCCTGTGTGTGGGATATTTTAAGTCATGTAACCTTAATAGATTGTCTGTATTGTTGTTCTTAAACTCATGGAGATTAAATCCCTGCATATTGTCAGGCACAATAGTGTGGATACCACTTTCTACTCTTTAATTTTGAAAGCTATACCAGCATAATAGCAAGTGTGCTGTCAGTTTTTTTTCTCTTTAACCTCTGGAAGTTTGGTTAGTATGTTTATTTTGACAATAAATAGTATCTTAAAGCATCATAAAGTACCAAATACAAGGTTTGCCTTATAGTAATCCCTCAGATTTGTCAAATAAGTGAAAAAGTCTGTGAGTCACTGTGTAAAGTTCAGACATCTAAAGAGATAAGAACTTCTCAACTAGTTATAAAATGTGAATTGAGGTAGCTAGCATAGATTGCCAGTGTTACTTGTTTTAGGAAGCATGTACCAGCAGTTACTATTTTTCTTACTAAACAAAATTTTCTGTTAGGGCAAGTCACTGTCCTGTTTGCTTTGGTTAACAAAAACTATTTTGAATCAAATACATTTTTAGGCTTGAGATTCTAAAAATGAGAAATAAGATTATAGTAAAATTTCAAGTTAGAAGAATCTGTGCTCATTTAGAAGTATATTTCATAGCTCTTATTTCACAATTTAGGTTTTTCAGATTTACAGTTTGTTTTCCAATTTTTTGTATACTTTGTGTTTGATATAGTAGGCAACTAAAATTGGGTGAAATCTCTGTTCCAGTGCTGCTCTGATGTTGGTGTGTCAGTGTCCTAAGCTTTGTATTAAGTACACTGTTGTGTTCTAAAACTGCTCTGTCATTGTTCATGCTGATCATTACTTTTGCCAATCTTTTATTCATTCTAAATGAACCTTATTATGTAGAAAAAAATGGTAGGTGGCAATCTAGTATGCTTCATAGATCTATTTATTAATATTCAGAAGCTATTTATTGTTGACCTACTATATCCCTAATAACAAAAAACTTGACTCTGATTTATTATATATTTATTTCCTGATAGAATGTCAGATTCTCTTCCTTTATAGATTCAGGTTAATTCAACATACATAGTTATATTTCTAATGTTCCTAATTTAGCAGACATTTTCTTAATTAGTTTCTTTAATAGAGTTTCTTTTATTAACATATTCTTAATAGAACACAATATAAGAAAAAAGAAAACACTATTCTCTGATTATGAAAATAATGGTTTATTAAAGAAAGTTTGAAAATATAGATTAATTTTTAATCAAGGGTGTGACTATTTCTCTTAACACAGTAGTCTATATTTCAACAAGCATGTAGCTTCTGACCACTAAGACATTGCAAAGATAATTTTTTGGAAAGGGATTTTCTGTTAGGGGATAACTTTTACTAGTTTGTATTTAAGTATTTAGTGTCAAAATTAATGAGAACTAAAATTGGTAAAAATAAATTTTAATTTAAAAATATACCTGATGATGTTCTAAACCAGGACTGTCTAATAAAACTTTCTGCAACAGCAGACATAATCTATATCTGAGCTGTCCAATAATGAAGACACTAGCCACATGTGGCTTTTAAGCACTTGAATGGTAGCTAGTGCCAAGGAACTGAATCTTTTATTGTACTTAATTTTTCATCTCAATTTAAGTATTATAAATAATCACATGTGGTGAGTGGCTACTATTTTGGACAGCACAGGTCGAAATCTATGAATCAAGATAGTCTTTGCCTCATACCATTATGGTCATAGATACGCTCGATAAATATCTTTAATTAAAATGCTTCTAAGACTAGCTATTTCCCCATATTTGGTAAATTTTCTAATTACGGATAGGAAATTATTATTTTGGTTCTACTTAATTGCTTAGAGATTCATTATCAGTCTTTATCCTCTGTAGGAAGAAGACCGAAAACTGTTAGTTGGATTCTTAGAAGATGTAATGACCCTGCTTTCATTATCTCATGCTCCTCTTGATAGCCTGAAGGCTTCTTTTGTGGAACTGGGGTAAAAATAATAGCTTATAGTTGTGTTGTTGGTTTTTTTTTTACTAATATAAAGTTTTTTAAATTGGATTTATAGAATACATAATTTGAGTCTAAAAATATTGGCATACACACCAAATCTTCTGGGTTTTGAGACCTAAGGTTTTTGGTTTTTTTTTTTGGTTTTGGTTTTGCTTATTTATACATTCTTAATATTTTGTAAAATATTATGGTAAAAGAATAGGGGAAAGAGTACAGACATGTTTTCTTTGAAGCAGTTGGAGAAATAAATTTGAAGAAAATTTAGTTTTCCAAAACTAAAAAAGTAGCCCCAAGTAAAAGCCAGTTCATTAAGCTCCTTTTTATGTCCCATTTGATTTGCCTAATCCTGCTCATAATCACATCATCTAGCTGCTATTGTAGTTTTATCTCTGCACTTAATAGCAACACAGCCTTAAATTTGAATAGGCTTCACAGCCACCTTATCTTTCCTTCCTTACAGATGATTTGAGTTTATCTGATTTGATCCTACAATAAACATACGACATAAATAAGGACATGTATTGCTTCCCCAGTTTTTATAGATGTAGAAATTAAGCCCCACAGTGACTTACCATCTGACTCTTAGTCCAATGCTCTTTCTTTTTTTCCTCCTAGGTAAATTTTCTTTTTCTTTTCTTTTTTTTTTTTTTTTTACAATTTTAACCTTTATGCTTAAAGAGTTCAAATTTCTATCATAATTGCAAATGTTTATAGAACCTAAAAGCATAATTCCTGAATATGCTAAGTTTGTAGCTTTATAAGGTGACTTCCTTTTTTTTTTTTAAAGAATCTTGGATGTAACCTATTAAACCTATACAGAATAATTTCATATGTTTTGCCAATATTTTTGTCATCAATATTACTTATAAATGTAGTATTTTTCAGTACACCAGTAAGGCACTGTGGCCCTCACTTTTAACACTGAGTTTTCTCTTTCAGTGCAAATCCAGCCTACCATGAATTACTGTTAACTGTTTTATGGTATGGTGTTGTCCATACTTCAGCACTTGTGAGATGTACTGCTGCTAGAATGTTTGAGGTATGTAAACAAATGCTTCTCTCGGTTCAGATTATAATGATTTTCTTTGGAAGAAGGAGAAGGGAATTTTTTTTAAAAAGGCTTTGCATACTGTGTTATGTTGATGTATATTTTATAGCAATAAACAGTATCTAGTTGTGTACTGTGTGATGGGGCAGAAATTTAGCTTTGATATATTTAAGAATGTTTTCTAGCCTTATTGGTTCCTTGGATGTTATTCTATTACCAGTTCTATTTCTCGAATTTTCTTTTAAATCTTATTTTAATTTCCATCCTATATAAATCTTTCTGATTATACTTTTCTATTTATTGAGATAAAATGGCTACTAAAATAAACAAAAACAATATAAGATATATTTAAAGTTGTAAATTATAGTTGGATTCATGAATAACATTAAAAAATCAATTATTGCAAATATGAAAATATTTACTTTATCGATTACTTCCACTTGGTTATTTTCTCACATGTCATATCTAAAATAACATCCCTATACATTAACTGCCCGTAGACCTATTAAGAGAGAAGAGACTGTTTAACTAGATGTTCTTAAATAGCCACCTACCCAGCTTAAGTATGAAAATTGAAATGCCTATCTTTTGAAAATTGAAATATCCATCATAAAGGAAATGATGCCATAACCTACTTTATTTATTCATCCATTCATTTGTTTATTGATTGATTTATGTCTCCAGAACTTGTATCTGGAGACTAAAATTGATTTAGAGTGTTTCTTATTGCTGTTGAGTCTTGCCATAGAGCCTGATTGCCTGGGTTCAGTGTCTGTCTCTGCCACTTAGTGGCAAGTTCAAACTTCTCTGTGCCTTAGTTTCCTCATCTACACAAAGAAGATGATAATAATAAGAATCCATCTCAAAGGATTTTTGTTAATATGAAATGAATTAATACTTGTAAAGCCCTTAAAACAGTGTCTGGCACATAATAAGAACTAAATAAATGTTAACTATCATTATCATTTACTGTTTTTTTTTTTTTCCTAATCGTGCTATTTCATGAAGTAACATACAGTTTAGGGAACATATATTTATCCAAGCTAAAATTATCCCTAATATGCAGGTGATTCTTAAAGTATCTTAAAGCGTTTATTTCTGTAAAGAGAATTGGTTAATTCAGTGCTTTGGATAATTTTTCCTGAATTTCAGAATTTTTCCACAATTTAAGATAAATTGTCATTTGAAGAATAGAGCACTGGTATGTTTAAAATATGTATCTTCTAAAACTTTTAAATATGTAAAATGGATTTGTGAAATCTAAAGAAAATTCCAGTCTTCCCAAGAGGGTGAACATCCTCTGTCCATGTTACTCCCTCCATTATTATACATATTTGATCCAAAAAACTGTAATCAAGTGTTCTTTGTCAAGTTGAATGCCAAATTAAAAATTCAGTTTGTTCTGAAAAGTTCCTTGTGAGTATAATTTTTGATTATTCAGTGTGCTGAAAAAAAGTCATCCATGAAAGAAAAAAGCATCCTTTTATATAAAGAGCTGTCTTTAATACACTATTCTCATAGGATTTTATTTTAAGACCCTAAAAGCTACTTCTTTCTCTTAAACCATTTGTTTTTCAAATTATGTATGCAGTGGTAAAACATGCCATATAAATGAAAATAATTTTAAGTAAATAAAATGAAACATCCTCTCTTTTTACTTGTTTTTGGGTTCTTTCTGTCTTACTTCTTATAGGTGGCTTTTGTCTGGTTTGGTTTGTATGTTTGCAGTCAGTGCTGGGTTGGAAACTATACCTATGCTCCAGCAGTTTTCAGTGTTCTTTCAGGCTGATTATGAACTTCTGAGTCGACTTTGAGAGATTTATTTCAATATTTTTTCAAACTCATTTATGATAAAAAAATTTTCAGTGATCATGCCAGTGAAAGTCATCAGTAGAAGAAATTAAAGTTACTTTTTTGGGGCAGCCTGGGTGGTTGATTCCAGCTCAGGTCACGATCTCAGAGTCCTGGGATTGAGCCCCACATCGGGCTCCACCCTCAGCAGGGAGTCTGCTTGAGGATTCTCTTTCTTGCTCTCCCTCTACCCTTCCCCCTGTTTGCTCTCTCTTTCTAAAATAAATAAACAAATCTTGAAAAAAACTGGTTACTTTTTTTTGTCAGTGAACCTTATTTTGAACAAAACCGTACTGAATGTTTCATTAGGTTTTTTTATACTAATACCTTATAATTTACAATTGTGCCTGCTTCTCCCCACCAAGCGAATTAATTCAAAATAAAAACATAAAAAGCAGGACATTTATAATAAAAGAAAAATTTTAATGTGAGACCAGAAACTGTTGAGAAGAAAGCAAGAAATAGATATACTAGGAACATAATAGGCGATACTTAATGAAATTGGATGCTAAACATAGCTCTAAGTTTTCAGATAGCAGGACAAAAAGGGGAACCCAATCAGTTATATCATTCTCATTGTTAAATAAGAGGCAATATGTTACTTTTTGAGGTAACAAATTGTTATTGAAATTGATTTATAAGGAAACTTTATCATGTGACATAATGGATTTCCCAAGAGATGCAGAAAAGAACTTCATGTCATGATTCCTCATATCAGTAATAAGGAAGCTAAACATGTAAAGTAGCCAGCTCAAAGACCGCTGGGGCTTGTGAGACAGATGTGGCTTAGTCCGTTTTCTAACACTGCCTATTGCCTCTAAAACCCCGGACAGGTTACTTAACTTCTTCCCTAAGGCTCCGTTTCTTCATCTGTTAAAACACTGATAATAATTGTACTTAGCTCACCAGGTTTAACAATCAAATGATTGTTTTGATTGACCAACTCACAAATGAGTGGTGCCTGGGTGGCTCAGTGGGTTAAGCATCTGCCTTCGGCTCAGGTCATGATCCCAGGGTCATGGGATCTAGCCCCACACCAGGCTCCCTGCTCAGCGGGGAGCCTGCTTCTCCCTCTGCCTCTGCCACTCCCCCTGCTTGCACACGTTCTCTCTGTCAAATAAATAAATAAAATCTAAAAAAAAAAAGATCAAACAATATATTTATGTAAAACGTATACTAATCGATAGCTCTTAAATTTTGCTTTTTGATTTTCTAGCTTAATAAATTATACGTAAAACTGCAGAGCAGTGAAAAATTAACCTGTCCCCTAGGTTATCTCCCCCCCCCTTTTTAATGCTTTTTGCCTGGCACAAGATAGCAGACAGTTTAAGATACACTTTACTGATTCAAATCTAAGCTATCTTACTTATAAAGTGGTATAGAGAAAAAAGGTTTATTTAATAGTATTTGAACTTCTTTCCCCTATTTCCACTTGACATCTTTAATATTTAAGCTAGTAGCAAAAGTGCTTTTGTCATTTTATTCCAGCGTAATTATCCATGTATTTTTATAAAAATTATTTCAGAATATCAAAGTAGATTTTAAAGTCAATCAGTTGTTAAATAGTAATAGATTATTGTAAAATTAAGAATCCCACATAAAGTGAGGTCTGCTGTCTCTGATATGGTGTGTGGGAGGAATGTGTTAACATGCACACAGTGTTAGGTTTTTGTTACTAAAAATTCCACGGCATCTTCCATCTTCCTTGAGGCCTAGATCCATTACAAGGTGGACAGATTGATTAGCATTTAGGATTCATTTGTTTTTAAATTCTGAGATTGAGAATGTAGGATTAGGATGTTGCCCTTTTAAAAACAAAATGTATACTGCTTAATATTGTCCTCTTTTTGTAGATTTAGGGTCGGTGGCTAAATGGATGATTTTATCATTAGATTATGGAGATAGGTCAGATTGTGCTTATTGTATTTATTTTCTCATTCATTTGAGCTTTTAGAGAAATGTAAAATAACAAACTATAAATGTTAACTACTTGGACCAGCCAAAACAATTTTTTAATTAATTATTTATTTATTCAAATATATCATAAATCTTATATCTTGGTCAGACACAATATTTAGGTATACTATGTGTAGTTAGTAGCACAATGATCCTTTAAGATAGATAACAATATCACCACGTTCAGATGAGAAAACTGAGTTTCAAGAGATTATGTAATATATCTAAGGCCACATAGCTAATAAATGGAGAGGTAGAGTCTGAACCCAGATCTAATTCCCACACGTAATACTTTCCACTTAGGCTGCATTATCTCTCTCTACCTCAAAAGAGAAAGCTATGTGATGTAAAAGGTTTGGAATTATCCTGGATTTTTAAGTTGACTTGCCATAGAACAATCAAAAGCAGTTTAGTGGTGTCTGCTAGCCATTCGAGTTTGGTTTAAAAACAGTCCAGTTTGTACCTTGTTGGTCTTTACTTCAACAATTTTAACCATAGAACCCATATATATCTTCTTTTTAGTATTAAAAGAGAGAGAGAGAAAGAAAAGCTTTCTTTTAAATTGCATTTAATTAAACACAAAAATTGCATGGAGACTTTGACCAAAAGTACAAACTGTCATTGAAAATTGGTGACAATCTGTTTTCGCGGACTGCTAGGCTATTTAAGCTTTATTTTCCTCCTAAGCATTCTCTGCCTTTATAAAGCACTCTAGTAGCAATATTTGCTTAGCTTCTAATTTTGGTTTTGCATTTGTGTTTTCTCTCTTTCTCTTGGTTGTTCCTTTCTTCCCGTGGCACTGTTTGCTCTTTCCATGCATCACCTGTGAATACCCCCTACGCTGACCAATCAGCTGTTGGTGAAGGGGGTGAATGAAACTCTGGTAGCTCAGAGGGTTGTTCCTGCTCTCATTACTCTCTCCAGTGACCCTGAAATGTAAGTGTCATCCCTGCCTTTTACATTCAGCATCCCTTTCAAAATGTGCCTGTCAAGAAATAACCATCAGCTTTTAAATCCATTAAAGAATATATTTATCTCTTTAAAATGATAATACTGGATTATGTTCACTTGATTTTAAACTTTATTATACTGTTCATGTATCTTTTTTTTTAATGTCAACCATCATATTTGGACGCCATATATGAAAAGAATACATTAATATCATTCTCAATAAACATTTCCAAAACTTAGAATATGCTGATGGACTATTTCTTCCAAGCCAAGAAAGGATGCTCTGCTAATCTCACTAACATTTGTTACCAGTAAGTATAGTGGCATGAACCAAAGGCTTAACATTTTAATGTCTCGTGTGGGTGACTAAACCAAGAAAGACCAATGAGTCTGCCTGCCCATCCTCAGTCACAGCTAACCCAGTTCTCATTCCAGTTTACCAAACCATTTTTTATTGCATGTTGACTGGTTTACAGCTGACTCTTCGAGGCATGAGTGAAGCGTTAGTTGACAAGCGGGTTGCTCCGGCCCTTGTTACCTTGTCCAGTGATCCTGAATTGTGAGTTCCACAGACTGCGACCTTAAGTTATCCTGTCTGTCTTTTTGAGCATTCTTCTTGGTCTGCTTTTTTTTAATTTAATTTGTCATTGCTAGAGACTAATACAGTATATTTACCTTGTACTTACTTTGATAAACATTTTAATAATCAGTTTTTCATCTCAAAGAAAGTTTCAGTTTCTTTCTTTTTTAATTCTAACAGCTCTGTCAGAATTGCCACAATTCCGGCCTTTGGCACTATTATGGAAACGGTTATTCAGAGAGAGGTAGGAAATTATTGAAATTTAATATCTATGTACTGTTGAGGTGATGATACATTACATACATGCACCCAGGGGTAGGGGGCAGGGGAGCATTTTATCTCTTAGTTGGTTATGGGCCAGAGGACTGTCTCACTATTTGAAAACATGAGAGCCTCACCCAAAATATATTTTCATATCCTAAGGAAATCTCTATCTTCCTTCTCAATTAGAAAATTAAATATAAGCCAACTCTTGGATGTTCCATTTTAAGCCTACCTGAGTATTGCAGTTTTGAATAACCTTCAAACCAGATCTAGTTCCAAAGCCTTCTTTTATCCAGTAGACTTCTAGATAGCCTACATAAATTCCTGATTGCCAGTTTGCACAGATTTGAAGACAATTTTGCCAGATAACTTTAGGAACACAAACGTATTTCAGTTTAGCAAATGGAGGCTAGAGGGCACCTCTGTTCTCATAACTGTGTCATTGATACCAAGGTGCAAGTAGTCTAGTGGGCTGGTATCACGTCATGCAGCGTATGACTGTGACAGCCCTCTGTTAGGCCTGCTTGAGGAGATTATCAAGGTCTTTCTTCCTAACAGTGTATTTTGATTTAAAAACTTGTGATTTAATTTCAAGTTTGTTAGGTCCTCTCTGCAACATTAACTATAAGACACTTCTTAAAATTAGTATCAGAATTTCATTCTTTATTATCAAATTGGACATGTTTTATACAAATGAAAAACCCTATAGATTAGAAAATAAATCATTTGTAGGTGTATTACATAGCCACTTAAATGGAAACAGACATTTTACTCCCCCAAAAAAGGAAACACTTTTTTATGAAGTTCCTTTGTCACAAAGATTTTTTAATAACAAATTAAACAACTTAGTTATGGGGGGGAAAGTTTTACGTTTTTTCCTTATATATTTCACTGGTGAAGCAACATTAAAAAGTATTCTGCAAAGCTTGCAGTCTTGGCAGAATTTCAACATGTTCTTAAATCCTAAAATAAAAATGTCTTTTAGGGAAACGTGAGTAAGATGTAAGTCATTAATGACTCATTGGCTTTCAGAAGGTGAATAATTGGGTAACTTATACTGTGATTGGTCTTAAAAATTAAAATGTAGATACAAAATCATGAATTTATCTGTTTTTCTCTAAATACTGTGGGGGTTTTGTTTTTACAATTTGTTAGGGAATATTTGTATTTTCAAAAAAAATAAAAAAGAATTAACAAGCATAAACAAAAATGTAAAACCTTTCTGAACCAAAAGACTAAATAAGTACTTGTTCAATTGCAAATTTTTGCTGTCATGTTGATATAAACCATTTGAACCCATGCTGCAAGCCATGTTTAATGTGTAACATTCTCTTTAACAACTCTACACAATTTTTAATATTCTGTGAAATAACTGTACAATATCCAATTTTAAGTTGCTGGAAAGGGTGAAAATGCAGTTGGCTTCTTTTCTGGAAGATCCTCAGTACCAAGACCAGTATTCTTTGCATACAGAGATCATAAAAACATTTGGTAGAGTTGGGCCTAATGCAGAACCAAGGTTCCGAGATGAGTGTAAGTTACATTTTCTACGTTTTTTTCCTGAATTGTAATGTAAATCAAAGCCAGAAGCTTGTCTCAGGATTTGTCCTATGTTAAAGCCCTTCTATACTTTATCTTCTGTATACTGAAAGCTAAAAGTGAACCAAGTGGACTGTTGTGAATTGATCAGTAATACTGTTACTGGATAGTTTTTATACTATATACTGACTGTTGTAACACATATGAAAAGTAACTCATAAACAATTTCAAGTTATTTATAAAACATTTTTTAATAACTGTAAATTTCAAAATACTATGCTATGTTCTATTTAAAGCTTACCATTTAATTCTCATTTTTAAGGAAATTTTTATGTGTTTCTAGATGTGTTCTTATGAAAAATATGCTTTTCTTCCACTTACCATGCCATTCAGCTATAATCAATGATTTTGTTTTAATGCACAGTTTGTTCATCTGCTAAATGAGTTGCATAATTATCTGCTAAGGCATTTTCTCTAGTTTCTATAATATCTCTTTTACTGTGGGCCTCAGCCTTTATGATGGCAATTTCTTTTAGTGGTATCAAAGTGTCCAGTAATTATTACTCCAAAAGCACATGTTAGTTATCATTGCTATACTTTAGTCCTTTAATTTTTAGCAATTTGACATGCCCTAGAGAGGACCACAAGTTTGGCTTCTTAAAGTCATTTTGGTTTCTAGAGCAGAATTTGATTCTCCCATGGTCTAGTTGTTGCATATCTGGCCTGATACTTTTAATATAAGTGTCATCAACAAAAAATATTGTTAGGAAATGGACAGCATTGTCCAAAAGGTCTTTCGAGGGCATAACACTTACTGAAAGACAATCACGAAATTATTTTTTAATGGGTAATGTTGGTAACATGAGAAAATAGCAATATTTCATGATTAGTTAACAGGAAAAGCTTTGGTATTTTAGCTAGCAATAGGGATAGTTCCATGTACTGTAACATCAGATTTGTAGGTGATTCTAGTAAAAACTCTGAAGGTACTTTGACTAGCTTTATTGAGGGTGTCATTGTTCTGAAGTGGAGAGACTAAGTCTTAGCTCTTGCATCAAGGAATTGGCTAAGTAAGCAATGAGTCTTTGGTGTGTGCCATGTTGTCGAGTTAATAACTCTCTAGAACATGATCTAACCTTTTTATGTGCATTCAAAAGAAAGATTTATGCATCGCAGAGAAGGAAGACATTTTCTTTTCATAACGGTCCCAAAATAACAAAGGTTGGCTTGGGAAAAGATTGATGATAGACGTTTCCACTGCTTGAATAGGTTTAATAAACCATTTGTTATCCCTGTGGCCTTCTGCAATTTCATGTATACCCACAATTATGTTTTATACAATCTTCTTTCACATTCTGGTACAACCAGACTCCCCCCGACCCCCAAGACAAAAAAAAAACTTTTTTTTTCTTTTGTACTTACTGTCCAGTCAATTGACTTTCCTTTTACTTTAAAACTTTACCCTGAAGACTTTAATGTACTGTGTTAATAAGGTTAATGGTAGAGTAGAACCCATATTGATAAGGATTCCATACTGTTATCCATCTTTATTTATAGACAATTGCTTTTAGGAGTTTAGAAGAAGGACAGAGTATTGTTGAGTTGTAATATCTTCCTCAGAGTAGCATTTTGGATATTTGTCGTTCTATTTCTTAGAGAATAGAGGACATTGATTCATCCAGTGGACTTTTTTCTTTCCCAGCTCTTCATTATCACAGAACCTTTTGGTCTTGATTTTTTTCAGAGGCCATTGGTTTTATCTGGAACACAATTCAGCCTTTTGTTGTTTGTTTTCAGCTTTTTTACTTTATAAGGCCCTCTGAAAGTGCTCAGTCATATACTGGAGATTTTCTAACATAGCAATTTTACATTTCAGATTAGTTTTTTTTTTTTTTTTAGAAGTTCTTTATTTCAGTTCTGAGCCCATTTACAAAAAGAGAGGATCAGATTCCCTTTACTTTGGCTGTTGGATCTACCCCAAATATTTTTTTATAACATAATATAAATAAATAAATAAATAAATAAATAAATAAATACGTACAAAGTGTTTAAAAAATATTTTATTTATTTATTTGACAGAGCGAGACAGAGAGAGAAGGAACACAAGCAGGAGGAGTGGTAGAGGGAGAAGCAGGCTTCCCAGTGAGCAGGGAGCCCGATGTGGGGCTCAATCCCAGGACCCTGAGATCACGACCTGAGCTGAAGGCAGACACTTAATGACTGAGCCACCCAGGCGCCCCTACCCAAATATTTTTTGAAAGTTTATTGAAATCAATTTTTATAAAGTCTCCTATTGATTTATTTTGTTTGTAGTGTAGACTCTGTCCAACCTGCCCTTAAAAGAAAGGCTTCTGCAGTGGCCTTATGTTGTGCATTTCCTATTTTCCTTGCCCACTGAAGGTGAGTTGTAGAATTACGCATATCTTGGTTAGTAGATCTTTTGACCATTCATTTCCATCTGAGGAGTTATCAATTAAGTAAATTAATTGCTACAGATGTGGTAGCTAGGATAAGATGTATGGAATGAAATGTTGAATTCGGTAGTAAATTTTTATCTTTTGAGATTTAGGAGGATCTTTCATTATAGCCTTTAATTGGCTCTAGAGTTTAACTTCTATAGATTTGTTTTCTAGTTAAGGGACTATTGTGCAATATGGTTACTAAGTTTCTGAGGAAAACATTAAGGAAAGGATTACTTGTTTAGGTCAGAAAAGGAGCAGAAGGAATAAAGAGGCCATGTGTCAATAGAAAAAGAAGTTCGAGGAACTTTCTAAAGATTTGGGTAGAAGTGAATCTCAGAGATTCTCTAGAGAGACCATTTTGTTGAGGCCTCAGCATGCCGGTTAGGTGAATTGGAGTTTCAGTGAATTCAGTGGGAAATCAATGAATGTTTGGAGTTTTTGTCTCCCCATTTTTTTTTAAATATTTTATTTATTTATTTGACAGAGAGAGACACAGCGAGAGAGGGAACACAAGCAGGGGGAGTGGGAGAGGGAGAAGCAGGCTTCCCGCTGAGCAGGGAGCGCAATGCGGGGCTCAATCCCAGGACCCTGGGATCATGAACTGAGCTGAAGGCAGATGCTTAACGACTGAGCCACCCAGGCGCCCCTCCCATTTTTTTCTAGAGCTTCTCTTAAGTATGTTATTAATTTTGACAAGTCAAAATACCCTAAAAATGGCCATTGTTATTCTAATTTTCTTTTTTTTTTTTTTGCCATTTACTAATGTAAGTGTAAAAATTGTAATTATAGTGTCTGTTAATTAGGAAGCAGGAGGTTTTTATAGGAGGAGATTGTGGCTTTCACATACATAAACTCAATGCAAACATGAAAGAAGTCACTACAGTTGATCAGAAGTATGTGCTTATGAGTGGTGTTTTGGGTTCCCCAACCAAGCAGAGATTAGAAAGGGGCCGTGTGAGCAATACTTTAATAGTCACTGACCCTGGAACCATTTCTCTAAGGAACCCTGGTTTTACTAGGGACTGGTATTTTAGGAAACACAGTCTTAGGCCGTAGAGATGCTCATTGCTACTGAATTGGATACTGTTTCTTTGCCATCACTTTTATTTTAGCAGTAGGTTGTCTGTATTTTTAAAATTTTATATTATTCATTGAGACAGAAGATTATTGAGCCCTTTGAGTGACTTGAACTAAACCACCAGTGCTATTTGACATTGGTCTTGCTAAGAATTTGAGAAACTAAAGCTAAGAATTGTTTTATGGAGTGAAATAATTTGATATTGAAAAAGAATAAGTATACTATATTTGTCCTTTGTTTAATAGCAGTGGTACTACCTGATTTTTATAAAGAAACTAATTTATAAAGATAATAATAACACGAGAGATAGATTGTTTACATTTGTTTATTTGGTTTTCATCTTTCAAATTGGGAAATTTAATTTCAGTGAGGCCAAATGACCTGTAGACATCCTCGTAATTAGGTTATAGTGACAGTGCTATGTTCTGTTCCTTCCAAATGTTTTTATTCTGAAAAACATGCTTTTCTCTCTAGTAAGAAAAAGCAAGTAAAGGATTTGAAATCATCTAGAATTAAAATGAAATTTTAAAATAAAAAATTTGTTTAATGTATGAGTGTATACAGTGTTTTAGATAAAAATCTAACAATTTCTTCTTCTTTTTTCAGTTGTTATACCACACTTGCATAAGTTAGCCTTGGTGAACAATTTACAAATTGTGGATTCTAAAAGACTGGATATTGCTACCCATCTTTTTGAAGCCTACAGTGCACTTTCCTGTTGTTGTATCCTTGCTTTATTAATGTGTATCTATATTTATATAACCAATCATACAGTGAACCTCAGTTGTTAAAGGAAGGTAGTATTTTTTTTTTCAGCTTACTTACATGAAGGTTATAGAAAATTAAAATTTGGTTTGACTTGCCCCACTGCTTATTCTAGTCCTCTCATAATTTTAAAAGACGGTTTTAAGTCCTCTATGCTTATATGTTCTATAATTTTGAAACACTGACTAAAGTTTTATCTATGTTAATTGGCTATGTAACTGAGCAAGAAATGAGTTATAGCTGAAGCTTCTGCTAATCAAAAGGAAGCCTTGTATGTGTTCTGGCATTTAGGTTTTTCTGTGAATGTTTAACCATCTGTATCCAGTGGAAAGCTATGGAGAGATACCACTCATTGAGGAAGTGTAGTGCCAACATGGCTGATCATCTCCAGTGATGGGAGAACTGAAGGAAAACTCAAAATTCACCTAACCCATGTCAACCACCACATTTTATAAATTTTTAAACTAAAGCTTAAAGACATTAGTGACTTCTTCTGTTTTTTTATAGTTAAAAGCAAAACTGTGACTAGAACAAAGAACTTCAGCTGTCCTGTTACATGTTCTCTTTACTATCCTAGGCCTAGTAAAGTAAAACTAAGAAGGAAGCAAAGATAAAGATGGGCAGAGTGAGCTCTAGCTTCTTTGCTCTCCCATTGAAAGGCAGGCAAGGTCAAGAAAGAGGAAATAAGAGATTGAAAAAGGAGTGGAAAGCTGAATATGTAAACAGAACTATAAAAGTACATGCTAGACAACAATCAGAGAATTCTGATTATAACAGAAAAAAAATGACAGTAGAGAGAGTTGCCCGGTTAATATTTATGGTTCCATATTATTATATACCAGTTTGAAGTAGTAAGTCAAGTGAACAAGTAATTTTAAATAAGATAAATATGTTCCAAAATACCACTGATTGATATTTTAGTACATACCAGTTAACTGGCACTAGATTCTTGACTGGAACATTCTAGTGGGAGGTTTTGTTTTGAATAAATCAAAGGGAAAGTAGAAACATAGTACTGTTAAGGAGCTATTTGTCCTTTGGAAATGTTAAAACTTGAAGTTGAATGAGTAGTTGAGAGCATTTCATTTTTAGGAATCTACTATAGATTACCTATTCATGTGGATGATGTAAGCCATGTTTTTATAATACAGATTCTAAAGTGGCAGAGATACCATATTTTGGTAATTTTATATTTCAACTATCCATATATCTTCTATAAGTTTATTTCCACTAAAAGGAGAACTTACTATTATTCTTGATTTATCTTGTTGGCATTTTCTACTTAGGGTAGATAGAGGAAGCAAAAAGAGGAAGTGATATTCTGAATTGGCAAGGAAGGACTCTTTAGTAATGGAGAAGTAACAAGACCCTTTCAAGAAAGTAATAATGGCATGTCAGAGTTTGTATTCCAAAGCAAGAAAATATTGCTATGTTTATATCTTCCCTAGACTTCGTGAAAATAGATGTTTAGAAACTTAAGCCAAAAGTTATGTATAACCTTATATAGCAGAGTTTCTAAAAGAGTATGCCTCAAGGGAAACTGGAAAGTCAAAAGATCAAAAATTATAGCTGTATAAAACCGAATATTCCAAGTAGGCAAGTCAGTGGTTTCTAAGTGCGTAGAATCTGTATAGAAAGAGTATTATTGTGTGTTTAGGTATGCACACAATATAGAGTAAATATAATAAAGTCTTTACACCAATACAGTAAGGGGAAGAACATCTTAACAACAGACCCACTTCAAGTACTAAAAGTATTAGTTCTACATGAGTCATAACTTGTACTTGTGTCAACAGAGTGGTATGGCCACAATAAAATCACATTGTTCTGTGATCCAAATTGCATTCTGAGCTAATAGAACACAAGAGTATTCTTTTCAGCACTGATACCATATTTTAATAAGGACATGGAAAAACTGTAGTGTTTAACATTAAGTATAGTAATAAGTCAAAAAATCTGTTTTAAAAAAATTCGAAGGAATTTAGAAATGTTTAACCTGGAAAAGAGCTAGCTTGGGGATGAAAAAGTAATTCAAAAATTATTTTAAAGGTTGTTATATAGAAGAAAGTTTAAGCACACTGTGTAACTCAGGTGTAGAGCTAACACTAACAAGAAGGTTACAGAAAGTCTGATTTTATAAGAAAAACTTTCTGGGGGTGCCTGGGTGGCTCAGTTGGTTAGGCGCCCACCTCTTGATTTTGGCTCAGGTCATGATCTCAGGGTCATGGGATTGAACCTCCTGTCGGGCTCTGCGTTCAGCCGGAAGTCTGCTTCTCTCCTTCTCCCTCTCCCTCTGTCCCTCTGCACTTTCTCTCTCTAGAATAAATAGATAAATCTTTAAAAAAAAAATTAAAAAAAACTTTCTAATTTAGCTATTTAAAAATGGAGTGATCTGTCTTATGAAACTATGAATGTCCTGTCATTATTAGCAGTTAGAGGCTTTATGGCCATCATTCACAAATGAGGTAGAGGTGATTCCTAATATCAGAGGGAATAAAATGACCTCTAAGTTTCCAGCCCTTAAGAAAGATCCTGTGATTCCACAGGGAAAAGGTATAAACAAACAGTGAGTAGAAAGAGGAGGAGACTTAACTCTTTACTTCCAAATAAGGCCATCTTCAGCTTTTTTTTTTTTTAAGATTTTATTTATTTATTTGACAGAGAGAGACACAGCGAGAGAGGGAACACAAGCAGGGGGAGCGGGAGAGGGAGAAGCAGGCCTCCCACAAGCAGGGAGCCCGACATGGGGCTCGATCCCAGGACCCTAGGATCACGCCTGAACCGAAGGCAGACTCTCAATGACTGAGCCACCCAGGCGCCCCCCATCTTCAGCTTCTTAATCCATGCCCATATTTCTCTAGATCAAACTTTTTTTTTTTTTGAGAGAAAGAGAGTGCAAGCCAGGTAGGGGAGCGGTGCCGAGGGAGGATGAGAGAGAATCTTAAGGAGGTTCCACACCCAGTGGGGAGCCCATTGTGGAGCTTGGTTTCATAACCCTGAGATCATGACCTGAGCCGAAGTCAAGAGCCAGTGGCCTAATGAACTGAGTCACCCAGGCGCCCCAATCAGACTCTTAACTAATTGAAAGATCACTCACAGTTACATTTTGGTGGTACTTTCCCCGTATCTAGAAAACAAGACTATAGAGCCATTATGTTGCAGCCATCTCTATGACTGTAGGGATTAGTTCAACCAAATGATGTCTATATTTTTAGTACTTAATAAATATAAGCTACTCATTATAGGAGTCTTATTTATAAATAATATTTACTCATAATTGTATTTTTTGAGGTTTATTTAGATCATGAATGTATTTTTTTTAAGATTTTATTTATTTGAGAGAGAGTGAGCGAGCACAAGCTGGGAGACAGGGAGAAGGAGAAGCAAACTCCCCACTGAGCAGGGATCCCGATGCGGGGCTCGATCCCAGGACCCTGGGATCATGACCTGAGTTGAAGGCAGACACTTGACTGACTGAGCCACCTAGGGCGCCCTGGTCATAACTATTTTTAAGGCAAAAGTTATTTATTATACTAATTTTTTTTAATTAATGAAATTCATTATAATTTTGTCTTCAAAAAACTAACTCGTCTTTATAAGGGAACTCATTTACTGGCATTTTTTACTTTAATATGGTGTATATATAATACTAAATAAGAACTATTTTTAAATGGCTAACAACTATGATAAGGTAAGAATGTGCTGTGAATAAACAAAGGGAATTGTTTTCTTGAGAAATATACCTGCTTTCTTGATCCTTTTGAATGTCAGGATAATCAACTAAAACTCAAAAGTGACCAGGAAATATAACTAGTACTAAACTTATGTTATTATAGTAAAAGTTATCCTACCCAATTCAATTAAGACCAATAGTAGGGCAGTTTAATAGGACGGTTAAAGCAGAAAATCAAGAAAATGGTTTATATAACTTATTTTAACTTAAAATACATAATATTTTCTTTACCAATCTTTTGATGTAAGACTGAGGTCTTTCTTTTGTGTGAGTCTGCTTAGTAGACTTTTAATATCATCTTTCTTAACAAACCACATCCCTAATGTAATTGTGATTTTCAGTTTAAGTTTTCTTTAAAGAGGATCCAGAAACATTTCTGATACTGGGTATAGACCTTTTTTAGTTTTTTATCTTTTTCCTAATCTTTTATAGTTGCTTCACACAGACATAATTAAACAGCACCATTTTAAGCAGTTGGCCTTTACCAGTTCTTTTAAACCTTTCAACTTAGTTGTCATGGAAACATTAATTTTCTTACTTTTCTTACTCATTTAAGCATCCAACTAAATTACATGATTGAATTTTTATACTTACTGCATGTGTTTACATAACATGTAATTAAATTACGTAGTTTTACAATAATGAAGACCACTGACAGTAAGGGATTTGTGGGGATAAACAATTGACTCTCGGTAAGTGACTAACTCAGCAAATGAGAGTCATGCTTGAGGGAAGCCTGTTTGCTCTAAGTGATCTGCATGCCTTAAGGATCATTTTTATTACTCTGTTGTTCTATTGGACATACCATTTTGTTTTTTTTTAATTCCCTTAACTCCCTTGTCTCAAGTCATTTCAGAGGATTTAATGGTTAATCACTTTTTACCTGGTCTCAGATGTTTACGGACTGACATGGAACATCTTTCTCCAGAGCATGAGGTGAGCCACCACGATGATTAAGCCACTGTGATGATCTGCGCCACGTTCCTGTGTTTTACTGTCTCCTCTACAGACTTGAATTCTTTATGTGAGGCATAATTACAATATGTTGTGCTTAATTCTTTTGAATCTAGTGTAGGGTCATTTTATGGCTTTACTTATTGGTTAGGAGATCTTGAAAAATTCCTTTAACATCTTTGATCCTCTGTTTAACTTTGTGTAGTGGGGATTACATGCTTTCCTTCCGTGAATATAATTAGAATTTAATGAGCTAATGTACATGAATTGCTTTTTAATCTGTAAAATGCTATGCGATTTGATCTCTGACCATTAACTTTCTTAGAAGCAAAGTTTCCATTTTCTGTCTTCCATTTCCTTATAACTCTTTTATTCTATTTGTCTTCCTTATTTCCTCCAACCATTTATCATTTATTTCCTAGTCTGTATCTTTATCCTGTTTATCTACCCATTATCATGGTGGGTTTGATTTTTTTTTTTTTCTGTTTTTCCAGCTTTCTACAGAGGAAGCTTAGATTATTTACTTTGAAACTTTTCTTTTTGGATACATGAATTTAAGACTGCATATTCCTTTAGCCACATCCTGTACATTTGCTACATTGTATCTTCACTATCATTCAGTTCAAATTGGATTCTCATTTCTATTATTAGTTGATCCACGGGAAGCGCCTGGGTGGCTCAAATGTTTAAGCATCTGTCTTCGGCTCAGATCATGATCTCAGGGTCCTGGGATCGAGTTCCACATTGGCTCCTTGCTCGGCGGGGAGCCTGCTTCTCTCTCTTTCTCTTTCTCTCTCTGGCAAATAAAAAAATCTTTTAAAAAATTGATCCATGGGTTTTGTTTAATAAGGTAAATTAAGATTTAATTCTCCTACATTTTTATCAGTTTTTTGTGATCTGCTTCTGTTAGCTCTTGAAATATGTATTAAAGTTAGGAGTGGGAATTATCTTTCTCTTTGTGGTTTTTTTCAATCTTTGCTTCGTATGTTTTATAGGTGTCCTCTGTCAGGTTGAGGAGGTTCCCTTTTATTGTTAGCTGGTTGACTGTTTTTATCGTGAAAGAGTGTAGGATATTGTCAAATGTTTTTTCTGCCTTAGTTGAGAGGATCATGTGGTTATTTCTTTTAATGTCTTGATTCATTGTTTTACACTAATGGATTTTTGGACATTAAATCAACTTTTGCATTCTTACAATAAATCCCACTTAGTTATGGTGCATAATTCCTTTTATATGAAGCTGAATTTGGTTTGTGAGCTTTTTGTTGAGGATTTTTGCATCCAAGATGAAGGCTAAGCCTGCAGGATAGAAGAAACAAGATATTATAAGGTGTATTTCTCCACCTTCCATTAGGATAGGTTGGACTGAAAATAGGAGTGGTTAAAAGTTTCTCAAAGGATCAGACTCCCAGATTCCCTTTCCAACCTTGGTAGAACTTTGGAGCTTTACTTTTAAACATGTAGCTGAGAACAGGAATGAGTGCTATAAGAAGAGGGAAATTAATAGTGATTGGAAACCTTGTTACCTTTCCCCTTCTTGGATCCAAGAATGCAGTCAGAATTAGACCTACAGGGGAAAAAGATTGACAGAAAGTTTGGTTTGTGCCCGATTTACCTTAAAGTGAAGTTATTCATGCATGAAGAGATTTTAATCAGCAGTTTAGTGCCCCAGTCTTTAGGGGACATCCCAAGATCACCAACCATTTGAGAAAAACCTCTAACATCAAAGACGGAGATGAAAACATACATGCAAGAAAGAAGGTACTGGAGGATACAGAGACAATGCAGGGAACAGAAGAGAAAGTACAAAAAACTCCCACCAAACATAATAAAGCAAAAGCTAGCTAAACAAACAAAATATATAATCTGTGAGGTGAAAGAGTGGAAAACCAGAAAAGATTCAAAAAAGGATTAATCTAGATCTAACGTGCGTATGACAAAAGTCTCATTTAATAACCAACGTCCTTATATAATCTGCAAGGCAGTCTAAGATCTGGCTCTCTCCTCTTTCACATCTCAGACCTCATCTTCTACCCTCTCCCTTGCTCACTCTGCACTCACCACTCTGGCCTCCTTGCTTAGAATGTGATAGACATAACTTTCACCTAGATGGAGCCTTTGCTCAGACTCTTCCTGGTGTCTCTTCCTTGCTCCTTCATCTCCCTCAGGCTTTTCCTTAAATGTCATCTCCATGAAGCCTGCTTGGGACACCTCCATGTCAGTTGTAACATTCTTCACCTTGGCCTCCTAGTACCCTATATTTTACTTGATATTCTTTCCAAAGCCCTATCGCCTTCTAATATACTTTATAACTTACCTATTTTTTATATTTATTGTCAAGAACATAAGCTCTCCATAAGGAGGGAATGTTGTGTGTTTTGTTTGTGCATTCTTTGTATCTAAAAAAGTACCTGGCACATAGTAGGTGACAATAAATATTTGTTGTGTAGTGACCTCCATGCCCAAATATGGGTCAAGAATATTCAGGAAGACCAGTTTCTGGTGTGGTCGCCGGCAGTTGGAGGAGCAGCTTAGATCCCTCCACCCTTTCCATCACTCACTCAGTCTCCCTGAAAAAATGATGCTAACTTTTGGGTGACCATTGTGTTCCCAGTTACATTTTAGTAGCCACAGACCTATACCTGGTCCCTGCTCTAGACATTAAAATAGAGCATCTTGCTCTTTGCAACCTGGAGAAAGCAAAGGCGCATGGGACAAACAGCTTTTACTGGGAAAATACGTGTGATCATGGTATGTGCATATGTTAAATGTATAGATGTATACAAGTTTTACTTTTAACGTTAGAGGTAGGAAAAACTAAGGGAGAATTGAAGTCAGAGTTAGAAGGAAGATTAGTGAAAATCAAAATCAGTTATTAAGTTATATGATTGAGGTCTTTTAAAAACTATTTCTGCACGTAGTATAGCAATCTAATGTGAATCTCTTTGACAAAGTAACTGCCAAAACATTACATTTTTAATAAACATTAGTTTGTGGTAATATTAAAAATTAAATTAAATTAAAAGGTTTAGATTAAGTAGTAGCATTTCACTATTATAAACAAAGTCATTTCACTAAAAAGTATTTCACTAAAGTCATTTTTTTTTTTAAATCAGGTCATTTTAAGTTCCATGATAAAAGAATGTGAACAAAAAGTAGAGAACAAGACCGTCCAAGAGCCTCAAGGGTAAGACATTAATTCTCTTTTTAAGGCTTCATATTAACCTTAATTTCTCTATCTAAATTTTCTATAGATGGGTATGGTGTTTCATTTTGTGTTACTTTTTAGTCATTTATTTGTAAGGCAAGAAAATTATTCAAATCAGTTGTTATCAAATGCCAGTTTATAAACCATCTGTATCAGAATTATATGGGGAATTTAAAATTTAGATTTCTGTCCCATGCTCTGTGCCATCCTCTCAACAGTCTGATTCAGCCTAGGGATCTGTATGTTTAAAAGCTAAAGACGATGTGATAGATAGCTGGATTTGAAAATCACTGGTCAAAATAGTTTCTTAGAAATTTGTGACAGGAATTATAAGGTGTAACTTGATTCACTGCATAAAGGATTGTAAATTTGTGAAGGTTCTATTCACATGCTCCTAATCAAAGTAACTAGAATTCAAAGATTCATTGAAGTTAAAATATAATCACAAATGTGAAAGAGTAAAGGTGGGCACTCCGGAGAGGAAGTAACTTACAAATAGACCGTGTGTACTCTTACCTCTTGTTGATGTAACCTTCAGCAGTTAATCTTAAATAGACTGTTAGGCATAAAAAGCTCAAAGGTTTTTCCTTTATAAAGCTGACTACTAGGAATAAGTGTGTCATCCTATCAGGTTAGGTACCCAGAAACACACACTTACCTCCCCATGCCCCCAACCTCTTCCACATATGCAGCTTTTTACTTCGTACTTCATATGTCAGAGCCCTTTCTTGAGCCTCCTGGTATGGTAGGAACTCTCCTACCATTGTAGCCATGGAAAGTTAAAACAGTACAAATACTTTGATAGACTTCAATTCTGAACACATAAGCCATAAAATTAATGCAAAAGCAAACACTTGTTCATTTGTCATACATTTAAGTGTTAAGATTATTTGGTGCCTTATCAGTTGAAAATGTAAAAAGTTTGGGGACAAAATTAAGAAGAATTGAAATGCATTCTAAATGAAATTTCATTAAGTAGCATGTAGGAATTAAAAAAGAGAAAAATATCATAATAACTTCCTAAGATTACTTCAGTTATATGACCTTCCCTTAAAAAAAAAAGTTTATTTTTATAATCATATTTTCCCATGTTATACAGATCTTCTATATTATTTTTTTAACTTTTAGATAATTTCAAATAAGCACAAAATAATGTAGTGAATTCCCATGTACTCATCACTCAGCTTTAATAATTATCACCTCATAGTCAATTTTATTTCATCCATCCCCCTCCTATATTCTGGTATGTATCTCTAAAAGACAAATGCTGTTTTCTAAAACATAAATGTAACGTCATTAACACCAAAATAACAACTTATTAATATTATCAGTTATCTGGCCTGTGTTCAAATTTCTTATTGTTTTATATAAGTCATTAGTGATCTGTCTGTTTTTCTTCCTTACAGTCTGTTTCTTTGAATCAGGATCCATAGTTCATTCATTGCAATTAGTTGACATGTCTCTTCAGTCTCTTGTAATCAATAGGTTCCCCTTCTATCTCGTTTTTTTCTTCACGTACTTATTGAAGAAATTGAGTCTTTGTTCACAATATAGAGGTTCCCACAGTCTGAATTTGGTTGCTTGCATTTCCCTTTTGTGGTTTTAACATGTTCCTCTGTATTTCCTATAAATTTGGTGTTTGGGTCTAGATCTAGAGATCATCACATTCAGGGTGTGTTTCTTTTTTTGCAAGACTGCTTCATAGGAGGAGGTGTGTTTTCATTATGAGGGAGACAGTGTCTACTTCTCTCTTTTTTTGGTGGTATTAACATCTGTTATTGATCAATACCTAGCTCCACTAATTCGTTAGCTATTACTAAATACATTACTCTAATTCTATCATTCCCTCTTCATTTGTAAGCTAGAATACTTAAGGGAAGAAACCTTTATAGTAAAGGCAAGGTAAATGTTCAGTTCTTTCTCTTTACTTACCAGTTTTCTAAAATAATGAATTGATTCACCCTCCGATGGTGACTGGTTAGGGGATTTGTTTTGTTCAAGTATCATAAACTCATGTGTTTTCAAATATTTGATATAATTCAGTGCATTGCACTTACTATCTTTCGATGCCCAAATTATCCCATCTTTGGCCATTATAAGGCTTTTCAAGTTGACTTCCCAAGTCCTTTTGAAATTAATTTGCAAAATGGAATGGTATGGAGGGAGAGAGAAATATTCTAGGATATAAATCATTTTAAAGAAGATCAGTCAGGTATAAGAAGTTCTGCAGATTCCAAATCAACAAGAAATGGCAACTGGTTTGATATGAGTTGCAAAGGAAAGATCTGTGATTTCTTTGAAAACTTGCAGGAAGAAGACAATATTACCTTAGAAGGCAGCCCATTTCATATTTTAGCAATTTTTTACAAAGTACTCTTATCCTGAGTTAAAGTCTCCCTTCCTATTATGTTTCCTCTCTAAAATAAGTTTCATCATATGGCAGAGAGGTGGGTGAGTGTTACAAACCCCTTTGTAACTAAATGTAAACTTTCTCTTCAGAAAAAAATGCTGTAATGAAATCGTTCTTTGTTGGAAAGCTTTGTGTAAGATAGATACCTGGGTCCTTTATACCATACGGAAAGAATCAGAATAACTGGGATTAGGCCAAGGCATCTGTATTTTCAGTAAGTTCTCCAGGTGATTGTGATGTATACCAGTAGAGCTATATAAATATATACAGCTGTGCAGATATATGTTTATATCTAATTTTTTACAAGTAACATGTCTTCTGAATCTTCTCTTCTCCAGACTGAAAGTCCCAGATGCTTTAACATCTTTGTCACCCTCTGGTTAGAATATCATAAAACATGATAGTACTCAAGTATTATCTGACCCTATATCCTATTTTTCTCAGTGCAAACTGAAATCATACTTACCTTTCAGCTTACAGTATTTTTCTACAGAAAGAAAAACAGAACTGTAAACTTGGAACATTAAGGAAAGGCATTAGAGAAAATCTAGGACTTAAAGGATTTAAAGGGTGTTTAGACACGAGATAGAAAGGAAGAGATAAGTTAAAAATGTTTTGAACAAAAGCTCGGCAAGCTTGACTCAGGGAGGTCTAGAAATTGAGCAGTAATGGTTGGTTAAAACACACACACACACACACACACACTCACACACACACACACAAGAATTAGATTGCTATGTTTCTTGAATGCCAAGCACACTTTATCTTGTAGGTAGTAAGTGGCCATTGAAGAGTTTTGAGAAGGGATAGGATATGAAGAAGTGATTATTTCAGAAGTTAATCTGATTATGCAAGGAGACCAGATCTAAGACTGTTGGAATAATTCAGTTGGAAGATAATGTCATTGGAAATAAAAATAAATGATAGATGTTTCATAGGATAAAATCAGGATTTGATGATTGGTTTTATTATTATTTTTTTAAGGCTTATTTATTTAAGTAATCTCCAAGCCCATTGTGGGGCTCCAACTCATGACCCCAAGACCAAGCAAGAGTCTCACGTGCTCTTCTGACTGAGCCAGCCAGGCACTCCTGATGATTGGTTTAAATAGAAGAGAGGGAGCCATTATATTCACTGTTGGGAGGAGAGGAAAATAGTAAAACCACTAACTATAAGGGAATAAAAACAGTGGATCATTAGTAAAGTTAGGGGGTGAAAAACAGTTTGATGTTAGCTTATCTAACAAACAATAGTAATAGGACACTTTTCCCAAACCCCTTATGGAGATGATATTTGAAACTTCAAGAGAAAGTTTCAATAGTAAGTTTTGTAATTGAAGAACCAGGAGCCAAATGCTGAACCTTATGGAGGATTACTTTGTGGGAAAAGAAAAGGCAGCAGGGGTTAAGTAGTCAGAGACAAGGGAGAGTGGCCAGGTTGGCCCCTCTGGCAGAAGAGCTGTGGGAAGAATAGATTTTCAAGATGGGAGTCATGGTCTGGCATTTAACTTAGTGATTCACAGCGCACACCTTTAAGAAATATAGAAAACCAGAAGTTCTTGGTGGCAGCACGTACTTCATCCGTAGTTTCAGTGGACATCTGCTGAGCTCCTACACCTCGCCGTTCACTGCCCTTGACATGTTCAAACATATTCTCTCCTTTAGTCCTCAGATATTTTGCAATAGTAACTGCAATCTGTATTTTTCAGTTGAGGAAATTGAATCAGAGCATATTGGCTAAAGCCACAGGCCAGTAAACTGGGTTTATTGTTGGATCACTGAAAAATTGTACCTGATCAGTGTTCTGTTTGGTATTATGATAAATTAGCAATCTTCAGTAGTGATTTAGATTGTGTTTGCTCCCTATACAAAAGGTTGTTCAAAAGGAAAGAAGAAATGGATTTAAAATTGTCGATTGAAACTAATTCAGGTGGCAATTGAAGACTTTCTGCCCTGTCCTCCCAAAAGTAATGTCATAGGATTGTTATCAGCACAGTATATAAAACCTCACTGTGATTTAATTTACTCATTTGTGAAAATAGGGATAATATCTATCTTCCAGGGTTGCTATAAGAATTAAAGTGATGCTGATAATTAGAATAACTGCTAACTAATACTTACAGCATGCTATTACATGCCTGGCACTGCTAGTAAGCACTATATACACTTGTATAATTCTTAATAGACCTGTGAGGTAGGTAATAGACTTATCTCCATTTTACAGATGAGGATTACATTACAGATGAGATCAAATAACTTGCCCAGGGTCGCACAGCTGCCAAATGCCAGAGCCAAGATTCAGTCTCCCTGAAGACTTGCCTCTAACCTCTACACCATTCTGCATCCTTTAATAGAAAGGATGAACATGAAGCTCTTAACCTAGTATGGTCCATAAAAACTGCTGTCCGTAAATATTAGTTTCCCTTTTGTGATATCAGTTCAGAATGTATTTATTAACATTATTACTACTGAAGAAATGAAAAAATGGATATTTTAGTTTTTTAATTGCTTTACTTGAATTTTAAAATTTCTTTCCTAGCTCAATGTCAATTGCTGCAAGCTTAGTGAGTGAAGATACAAAGACCAAGTTTTTGAACAAAATGGGCCAGTTGACAACATCAGGTGCCATGTTGGCCAATGTGTTTCAGAGAAAGAAGTAAAAGCAGGAAGGAAGCCCCCAGTAAACACTAAGATGGACTCAAGCAGACTGGTTCCTTGTACTTGAAGTACTTGCCTTTTTTATCCTTGTTTTATGTTCTTGCATTATAATTTTATCCTAACCTCCAAAGATATTTGCACTGCTTTTGATTATTGCTGTATATCTGTTAATTTTGGAGTTACAACTGTGGTGATAGAAAATTGAGTTTATAGTCTGTACCTAGTCCCTCTTCTATGTTCTTGTCTTTCAGAATAATTTTTTTTATATATATATATATAGTGAAGAGGTTTTTTTTTTAATTTTTGGATGGGATATTAGCAAATATCTATCTGTATTATACACTAAGCTATTACGATGGTACTTAAAATAATGTAAATTTGAAGTCATTGTTATAAAGTAATAAAAGTGGAGATTACTTAAGTATTTAAATTATGAAAGAATAATGCAGACTTTTTATTGTTTCTTAACTGACTAGAAAGAGCCACCAGCATTACTCTGTGCCTTTTGGACTTCAGTTTGTGTGTCTGTAGGAATTGTGTGCATTCCATTCACACAGTATTTTATAATGCTGTGATGAATTTGAGTTACAAATCCTACAGTAAGTAGATTATAATGAAACTTTCCACATTTCAGAGCTCTCATGAATATTCTTTAAGTGCTATTCAAACCTCCCCAGCACTTACATGCATATAATGGACTTACCTGAAGAAAGACAGCACATAAACACAGGGAGTGGTAACCAAGGTGAATTTTGCAAACTGATGTGTAGTAGATTTAAATACTCAAAAATAAATGTAAATTAAAAGAGGTGATAATTGTGAAATTCCTTCCCAAATTTAAATACACAGGAAAATATGGTTTGAATTTGAAGTTTAACACTTATTTATGTAAAATATTTTATTTAAGATATTTTTTAATGATTTTAATTTCAGAGATTATCTTTTCATTCTGTGTGTTACAGAGAAGTACCGAAAAGTTAAGGACATTTGGGGGCTGCTTTTTTCCCTCTAAACTAAAAATGACATTAGCTAAATTATTATTGGTTAGTTAACACCTTGTCCCTTAAAGTCAGTGACTATTCTTGTGTTTGATATATATTACATAGAGTCTTAAGTCAGTGTACAGTTCCACTGGAATTTGACAATTGTCTATAAAGTAATGCAACTTGAGGTAGAAAAGAGTGGTACCGGACATAGAAGTGGATGATTGGTTTGAGGGGTTAATGTGAGGCCTTTTTGAAAAATGAATATTTTGATAAAGAGAATTCTTGTTTGAGCACAGTTGATGCACATAGGTGATTCTCATGTTTGTTGTATAAACTGGTTTAATACACTTGGAACATAGTTGGATTACATTCACTTCCTGGGAAAGCTAGCTTACCACACAGTCAAGCTTATAAAATAAGTTGCCATAAACAAAGCCATTTAAAAAGTTCATTCTGAAATTATTTCTTTTACCTATAGTGACATAATTGCTAAAATTAACGAGTCTTTCAGAAACTGTTGGATTCTAGGCATTCCTGAGAAATTGAAAGTGGCTACCTTTCATGTCAAAAATGTTGATCTATTATAAATAAAATGTTTTTGCATACTTGTTTTTGTTTTGTTTCTGGCTATGTGTATTTATTTTCATTTTGAAACACTATAGGGGTGCCTGGGTGGCTCAGTCATTAAGTGTCTGCCTTCAGCTCAGGTCATGATCCCAGGGTCCTGGGATCGAGCCCCGCATCGGGCTCCCTGCTCTGCGGGAAGCCTGCTTTCCCTCTCTCACTCCCCCTGCTTGTGTTCCCTCTCTCGCTGTGTCTCTCTCTGTCAAATAAATAAATAAAATCTTTAAAAAAAAAATACTATATATTCTCTATCCAAGCAAAAGGAAATGAGGAAGAATATATTCATTAAAATGTACTATGTTATTTAAGGAATATAATTTATATAAATTACCTATTTAGTTTACTTTTACTAAAAAGAGATGGTTGCTATGAAATGAATATATTTCAGAGACAGTTTAAAGAAACTGTTATGGCTCTCATTTGCTTTGAAATACAGTAAAAGGAGAATATTCGTTACCAGATGAATGAATATAAATATTTTTATTGTGATAATTTTTATCAATTTGTGAATCCATTTATCTAAATGCTAGTGATTTTTTTAAAAGGCAACAGCTAGTAAGATACACAGTATATTGGGGCGCCTGGGTGGCTCAGTTGGTTAAGCGACTGCCTTCGGCTCGGGTCATGATCCTGGAGTCCCGGGATCGAGTCCCACATCAGGCTTCCTGCTCAGCAGGGAGTCTGCTTCTCCCTCTGACCCTCTTCCCTCTCGTGCTTTCTATCTCTCATTCTCTCTCTCTCTGAAATAAATAAATAAAATCTTTAAAAAAAAAAAGATGCACAGTATATTTCAAGGGAGTCTCCCTTAGTATGCTGTTAATACCTTAATGTCAATAAGACTTCATGTTTATTTTCACAATGATTTTTAAGGCACACTATAGATTCTTTAAAGACAAGACAAACTAATCACTGAAACTGAGTGTGTTCTTCCAAAACAGGCCATAAAACTCCCATATTCACTCTTTTTAAACAAATAAAAAGAGTACAGGTTTAAGTATTTGACTTAACAAAAAACTAAGTTTGCAAAGTAATGAAAAGCTAATTTGAAATTATGCCTGTGTTTCTAAAGTAAGCCAGAAATTAAAATTTTCCAGAAACCCATAAATGCCATAGCTAGCAATTTTGCTGAATTACTGCCAAGAACGATGCTTGAATGGTAGCAGTATCTAACTTTATACATGGGTGTCCTTGACTTCATTTGTTTGCACCAGTCACCCCTTTTGAAAGAATACTTTGCTAAACATCAAACGGATTTACAACCTGAATGAAATTGTAAGTAATTTTTAATGGAGTCTCAATTCAAGTTGCTATCAAATTCCTTTTTGGGGACGCCTGGGTGGCTCAGTTAAGTGTCTGCCTTCGGCTCAGGTCATGGTCCCAGGGTCCTGGGATTGTTTTTCACAGAAGAAAAATACTGGTTCAAATAAATAGTCTCTGATAAAGTTTGGGGAGATGAAATGACTATGTATTGAATTGTCTTGTCATGACCCCGATTTTTAAGATAACCTATTTTATTTTATTTTATTTTTTTAAAGATTTTATTTATTTATTTGAGAGAAAGAGAGAATGAGAGATAGAAAGCACGAGAGGGAAGAGGGTCAGAGGGAGAAGCAGACTCCCTGCTGAGCAGGAAGCCCGATGTGGGACTCGATCCCGGGACTCCAGGATCATGACCTGAGCTGAAGGCAGTCGTTTAACCAACTGAGCCACCCAGGCGCCCTAAGATAACCTATTTTAGACCATTATTTGAACTTTAAGGACAAAACTTTCTCTAGACACCACCTTATTGATCTTTGAACTGTGAGAGCTAACTACAATGAACATTTTGTGCTAGTTACCAATTCCTTAACTATTTTTGTATAAAGAATGTATGTTTGAAAAGTTTTGTAATTAGCAATTCTAATTCCTAAAATTCTCCAGATTGGCTAGGTAACAAAATTCCCACTTTGTCTTGGATGTTAACTCTTTTATAAGCAAACTATGAAATAAATTTAGCTTTTCATATGAGTAGATATGTGTTTGAAACTTCTAATGTAACTTTACAGTGTGCTTGTTTTCATTACTATTTCATTTCAGTACGTTTAAAAAATAATATTAAAGGTATTTGCTAGTAATAAAAAATAATGTATCTGGCATATTTCTGCATCTTGGCAAAATGTATTTTAGGCTATTTTCACACTACAAATGGATGTTCTACATGCATTTTATCTGTGGAATTTGCACTCCAATCACAATCTTTGAGTGGCACATCAGTCTTTCATATTTTCCCTTCAGAACTAACTACAGGAAACTTTGCTTTGATTGCCTTCTTTATAGTTTACTTTGCATGTTTAAGAAAAATCTTAAAAAATTTCTATTCACTGTAAGACCACACCATTCATAAAGTACATGACAGTTAATGCGAACTTAACACGATATAAAAAGGTTTATTATGTTTTTTGATAGTATATAAATAATTCCTTCAGTTCGGTGTGGTGACAGGTGTAAATAATTTGCTTTCCTTAAGAGTCTTCAGTAATAGCTGGAAAATTCGGTCCAAAACATATCTATATAGAAAAGCATATTACTATTTTAATATCCTTTTATTACACTAAAGACTAATCCATTATATTTATTTCAGTTAGAACATTGGGTGAATAGATTTCTTGAGGGACTTTAATGTAGTAAAATTTGTTTTCTATAAACTGGCATTTTGTGTTATATGTAATAGATATTAAATTTTTTTGTCAGTGATGTAATTTAGGGTTATCATTTGTTGATAGTCTACTTTAAAAATTTTTTAGGGGCGCCTGGGTGGCTCAGATGGTTAAACATCTGCCTTCAGCTCAGGTCATGATCTACAGGTTCTGGAATCGAGCCCCATGTCGGACTCCCAGCTCAGCAGGGAGTCTGCTTCTCCCTCTCCCTCTGCTTCTCCCCCATGCTCATGCTCTCCCTTTGTCTCTCTCTCTCTCTCTCTCTCTCTCTCTCTCTCTCAAATGAATAAGTAAAATCTTAAAATAAAATAAAATGAAAACTTTTAAAACTATTCTTACTGGAAAAATAACCCCTTTTTTAATTGTTGGCATTTCCAACCTTAGATATTTTTAGGACATGCATTTTCATTGAAACTGAAAATGTTGTATCTTATGTAACATGTACATTGCTAAGTAAATCTAATGATTTCTCATTGACTTTACGGTTTTATGGATACTTTATCTTCATTTCTGAAAATTACTTGACAGTCCTTTAAATTTTTAGCTTCCTCTGCTCATAAATCTCCGTCATGTATTAAGTATTGAACCTGAGATGGATGCTTGTCATAATGTAAATCATTTCCTAATTTCTTTTTTATATGAATTTTATAAATACAATTCCCTTTCTAGCAAATTCCTTTTTGTCTTACCATCAAAAAGCATGGAAATAATAACATGCTCTCTATTCCTTACAGGATTTTATAAAAATTATGTAATAGTAAACCTGAAAGTGCTTTAGCACTTAGTATTATGAAAGTTCAAAGAGGAGGCGCCTGGGTGGCTCAGTTGGTTGGGCGACTGCCTTCGGCTTAGGTCATGATCCTGGAGTCCCTGGATCGAGTCCCTCATCGGGCTCCCTGCTCGGCGGGGAGCCTGCTTCTCCCTCTAACCCTCCCCCCTCTTATGTACTCTCCCTCTCTCATTCTCGCTCTCTCAAATAAATAAATCTTTTTAAAAAATTAAAATAAAAATAAAAGAAAGTTCAAAGAGAATTAAAATAAGCCCCTGAATAACTAAAGCATGGGTAACTGTGGATAACCTCCTTCCCCATACTTTTGTTTTCTAGTAAATATATAAGTTACCATGACATGCATCATTTACCTAAAACTGCAGTAGAAGGCAGAAACCACTTTTGATTATTACTTTTGCCTTAGTGAAGACTGGTAAGGTAATTTTACTTTTTGTTTACCAAAACTTGAATTTAAGTTTTTTTTTCAAAAGCCTAGTAAGTAAATTAGTCCAATAAGTTAATTTTCATTACATAAATAATTTAGATTTTGTAAAATATTTTATTTACCCTTTGCAACTTCACTCGTGTCTTTTAGTATATATTTGATTTTTATAGTAATTTACAGCTTTGTTTGATACTTAGTTTGAACCTCCTCATAACTAAACTTTTCATACTAATGGAAGAAGAACAAGAACTGCCATTTCTTGAAAATAATTGGTTCCTAGTGTTATCTAAGAGAGGGAAACTCTTCAGTTAACCATTGACCAATGATTTTAAAAGTTAGAATTCTGGTTTCTTGCAGACACTACAAAAGTATTCAGATCTTAGGAGGTAAATGCTATATACCAAATTTGGAGACCATTTTGTTTTATTTGTCATACTACTGAAACAGTGTTGTGGTGTAATCCTCAAGAAAATCATGGAGAGGCGACAGATTAGAGTTGGATAAATGTCCTGATTTTCAAAAATGAGAAGCCAATAGTTATGACAAAATGTGCATTACCATTCTAAATCTATATAAAGCCTCTTGGTTGGCCTTTTCTGACTACTCAATCCAAAGTAACTCCTCTAATTCCCTAAGATCTCCCTGGTTTTTCTTTTTCATAATTACTCTTATCAATACTCATTTTCTTGTTTTTTATTGTCTGTCTCTTTCACTAGACTCAGCTCCATGAGAGAGAATGTTGTCTATCCTTTTCAACCAATGTGTCTCCGGTATTTGAAGAATGCCTGGTGTATGATAAGTACTCAACATTAATTGAATGAATTAATGAATTGCAAGCTTGATACCAATTCCATGCAAGTTTGCCAATTACATTGAAAGGATGAGTCCCCCAAAACAGCATGAATTTACTGAGACTATATGCCAAACTAACCTAAAGTCCTTTTCATAGAGCTATTATATGTTGTTGATCAGGAGAATTGTATAGTCTTGTGCATCTTGACCTCAGCAAGGTATTTGACTTTGTTTCTCATAATGTCCTTATTTATATCCAAGGTACAATATATGGAATAAATAAAAATGCAAAAAAGTTGTGTCTTGTGTATATGGGCTAAAAAGCTCTACAGTGTTTACATCCATATCTGGCTCTTTGGGCAGCAGCTCTTACCCACAAACCTCACCAAGTCTTCCAAGTGATCTGTAAGTGTGGAGAAGCCATCCCTTTCTGAAGATTGTAAAGTCATTCACCATTCAACCTACATTTATGGAGGACCTATTTTGTGCTAAGCATGAATGAGACTGACAGAACAGAGCTTACAGCCAGTCAGGGAAACAAACAAGTTGAGAAAGTAGGGCTGAGGAAGACGTACTTTAGTTAGGGGGATTATCTTTATGGTTTGCTTTGGAAGACATCTCTGAGGTAGCATTTTACCTGAAAACCAGGAAGAATAGGCTTTAACCATGTGAAAACAAAAGAGAGAAAAAAGCAGTATGTGCATAAGCAATGAGATGAGAAATAGTGCTGTGTTCAAGGAACTGGGAAAAAAATGACCAGTATGGTTGAGACACTATCAAAAGATGAAATTGGAGATGGGTGTAGCCAGATCATATAGAGCTTTGTACACTATGATTAAAAGTTAGAAAGGGAAGCCTTTGAATAGTTAGAATAGTTATAGTACAATGGCTTAATCCAATTTATATTGGATATACTTGTGCTTTGTAAGAATGTTTTTGAAAAGGAGCTGAGTAGAGGCTGAAGGCAGAAGCTAATGAGTGCAGTGGTCCAAGCAAGAGATAATGGCAGCCTGGACAAAAATACAGGGAAAGGATCAGATCTGCGACATAGTTGGAAGTAGAATTCGCATGACAGATTGGGTGTGAAGAGTGAGGGAAAGGGATAAACCAAAGATGTCACTGAGATTTCTGACTGCAATACCTGGACAATAGTGAGAAAGTAAAGAACAAGTTTGCGAGGGTAATCTATATTTTTGTTTTAGGTGTGTTAAATTCAAGATGTCTGAGAGCTACCTATGGAAATGTTAAGTAAGGAGTTAGTTATCTGGATCTCAGGCTAGATTATGGAGTCATCACTATTTGGATAAAGCCATGGGACTAAATGAGATGGCCTGGAGAGAGAGGAACCATGGAGAAGTGGATCCAAATCTGAACCCTGGGACACTCCCCATACTTGAAAATCCAACAGAGCAAGAACAACTACTAACAGGATCAGGAGGAGTGTACAGTGAGATAGTAGGGAAACCAAGAGAGTGGTTTCATGGAAGCAAGGAGAAGAGCCTTCTAAGGAGGGTCAGTTGCTACTCATAGGTCAAGATGAGGATGGATCTGAAACCCACAGGAAGATTAAAGTCACTGATGACCTCAATAGTAGTTTCAGTGGCTTGATGGAAATGCAAACCTGATTGGAGTGGGTGAAAGAGAGACAGTGACTGGAGATGACAGCCCTTTCAAGACATTTTGCCATGAAGGAGAGCAGAAGTACTGGGAGCTAGAAAATAACAGGGGGTCACAGGAGGGTTTTGTTTATCTTGATTTGTAATGGGAGAAATTAGATCATGCTCATAAGCTAAGGAGAATAAGCCAGTAAAATGAAAGAAGGTGATGATGCAGCAGTGGTAACAAGCAAAAATTGTGCAAGTGAACTCCTTGAGAAGGCAAGAGGGGTTGAGATTCAGAGCACAAATGGAGGGAACTGGCCTCTTATAATAGGGGAGAAGGCAGAGAATAGATGCCTATGGAGGTGATTCAGTAGATTTAGTGGTGGGAAGATTAGGGGGTTTCCATTTAATTCCTTCTATTTTCTCAGTGAAGTATGAAACACAGAAATTAACTTGGCTGGCATATGGGAAGTGTTAAAGGTTTGAGGAGAAAGAAGGTAGAAATGGTTGTCTTTGAGAATGGCAGGATGAATTACTGAGGGAATTGCAGGATTGCTAAGCAATTTCGAAAGCCAGTTGGAGAACAGTAATTGTGAACTTAAAGAGAGCTAGTTCACTATATGTTAACTAACTGGAATTTGAATAAAAACTTTTAAAAAACAAATAAAGAGAGCTAGTTAACACAAGTGAATTTTTTCTCCAGCCAGGAGCAACTATTCAGGAGCCAGTGTAAAGTATCAGAGAAGTAGAAACAGGGCTGGGTTTTTCTAGATCCTTAAGGAAAAAGGACAAGTATTTTACAGCTACTTGTGAAGGATGATTATAGTGATGGACCATAGAATCCAAACCAGAGAAGGGGAGAAAGGACATACTGGACTGAAGGGGGAAATAAATAATCTGAGGGATGGGTCCCAATAAAATTTTTAAAAAATGTGTTTTAGTGAATATATTCAAGTAGGTAAACTGCAAAGATACTTCCTTTGAGAGTAAAAATGAAAAGCAAATAAGATACCTGTCCTACCTCCAGGCTGTAAGGTACAGAAGTTTGTGAGAACAAAAATGAAAAGCCTCCACTTAGAAGCCTAGCAGGGGGGCGCCTGGGTGGCTCAGTCGGTTGGGCGACTGCCTTCGGCTCAGGGCATGATCCCGGAGTCCCGGGATCGAGTCCCGCGCATCGGGCTCCCGGCTCAGCGGGGAGTCTGCTTCTCCCTCTGACCCTCATGCTCTCTCTATATATATATATCTCATTCTCTCTCTCAAATAAATAAATAAAATCTTTTTTTAAAAAAAAAAAAGAAGCTTAGCAGGGAATCTTATCTTAGCGGTAGGTATCTTAGGGGTAGCCAGGATTCAATTACAGTTGACCCTTGAACAACATGGGTTTGAACTGCACAAGTCCACTTATACATGGGTTTTTTTTTTTTACAGTCTAGTACTGTAAATGTATTTTTTCTCCCTTATGATTTTCTTAATAATACTGTCTTTTCTCTAGCTTACTATAAGAATATGGCATATTATACATATACAAAATATGTGTTAGTCAACTATGTTATTCATAAAGCTTTCGGTCAATAGTAGGCTGTTAGTAGTTAAGTTTTGGGGAAGTCAAAAGTTATATGCAGATTTTTGACTGTGTGATGGTCTGTTCATGAGACATAATGGTCTGTAGTTTTCTTGTAATGTTTGTAACTGGTTTTAGTATTAGGGTAATGCTGGCCTCAGTTTCTGTCTTCTGAAAGACTGCAGAAAATTGGTATATCTTCCTTAAGTTTTGATAAGAATTCATCAGTGAACACACTGGACCTAGTGCTTTCTGTTTCAAAAAGTTCTTAATATTTTGATTCAGTAAATATAGGCCTATTCTGATTCTGAGTTTTGGCAGATTGTATCAAGAAATTGGTTAGTTTCTTTTCTTTCTTCTTTTTTTTTTAAGTAATCTGTACACCCAACATGGGACTTGAACTCACCACCCCAAGATCAAGAGTCACATGCTCTACCAGTTGAGTCAGCCAGGCACCCTGGAATTGGTCCATTTCATTTATCAAATTTGTGTGCATAGAGTTGTTCGCAGTATTCCTTTATTATTATCCTTTTAATGTCCATGAGATCTGTAGTGATGTCCACATCCTCTTTCATTTCTGATAGTAGTAATTTGTGTCTTCTCTCTGTTTTTCTTAGTTAGCCTGGCTGGTGGCTTATTGGTTTTATTGATCTTTATAAAGAACCAGCTTTTGGTTATGTTTATTTTTCTGTTGATTTCCTGTTTTTAATTTCATTAGTGTTTTTGTTTGTTTTTGTTTTTTGGTTCTCTTATTTCTTTTCTTCTTTTTACTTTGGATTTAATTTGTTCTTTTTCTAGTTTCTTAATGTAGAAGCTTAGGTGACTGGTTTTAGATCTTCCTTTTCTGATGTATGTATTCAATGCTGTAAATTTCCCACTAAGTACTGTTTTTGCTGCCTCCCACAAATTTTTATAAGCTGTATTTTCATTTTCATTTAGTTTAAAATACTTTGTACTTTTTCTTGAGATTTCTTCTTTGACCCATGCATTATGTAGAAGTTTTTTTAATCTTCACCTATTTTGAGATATTCCATTTATCTTTCTGTTACTGATTTCTAGTTTAATTCCATTGTGATCTAAGAGGAGACATTTTCTGATTTCCGTTCTTTTGAATTTGTTAAGGTGTGTTTTATGGCCCAGAATGTGGTCTATCTTGGTGAATGTTCCATGTGAGCTTGTGAAGATTGTGTTTTCTGCTGTCACCGGATGAAGTAGTTTACAGATGTCAGTTATATCCAGTTGATAGATGATGTTATTGAGTTCAACTATGTCCTTACTGATTTTATGTCCATTTTTTTTAAAGATTTTATTTATTTATTTGACAGAGAGAGAGAGACACAGCGAGAGAGGGAACACAAGCAGGGGCAGTGGGAGAGGGAGAAGCAGGCCTCCCATGGAGCAGGGAGCCTGACACAGGGCTCAATCCCAGGACCCTGAGATCATGACCTGAGCTGAAGGCAGACACTTAACAACTGAGCCACCCAGTTGCCCCTTCTTTTTGTGGTTTTAAATAAGAATTTTATGATTCCATTTTCTTTCCTTTCTTAGCATATCAATTTTACTTTTTTTTTAACCAGAGTTTCAAATATATATTTACAGCTAACCCAAGTACACTTTCACAAACACTAGAATGCTTCAAAGGTAGTGTAATTATCTTATAATAACAAAATAATCCTAAGTCCTTTCATTCCTTGTATTATTACTGTCATTCATTTCACTTATATATAAGCATATATATAATATATACACAAGCATACATAAACACATTGTTGATATTATTTTTAAAAAATTACTTAAAGAGTAAGAAAAGTAGAAGTTTTTATTTTACCTTCACTTATTCTTTCTTCAATGCTTTTCCTTTCTTTATATAAATCTGAGTTTCTGACCAATATTATTTTCCTTCTCTCCATTAACACTTCTTGTAAGGCAAGTCTACTAGCAACAAATACATTCAATTTTTGTTTACCTAAGAAAGTCTTTATTTCTCCTTCACTTTTGAAGGGTAATTTCACAGGTTACAGATTTCTAAGTTAGTGAAATATTTCTCTCCACACTTTTTGTCTCTGCACTCTGCTCTTACTTGCATGATTTCTGAAGAGAAGTTGGAAGTAGTTCTTATCTCTGTAGTAAGAAATTTTTTCCCTCTGGCTTTCAGGATTTTTCTCTTTATGTTTGATTTTCTATAGTTTGAAAATAATATGTGTATTTTTTCTGGCATTTATCCTGATTGGCATTCTCTGGGCTTCTTAGATCTGTGGTTTGGTGTCTCATATTAATTTGGGGAAATCCTCAATCATTATGGTTTCAAAGATTTCTTCTGTTTTCTTTCTCCCTCTCTTCTCCTTCTGGTATGCCCATTATGCATATGTCAGACATTTTGTAGTTGTCCCACAGTTTTGGATATTGTGTTCTGGGTTATTGTTCTGTTTTTGTTTTTTTTTTCCCCAGTGTTTTCTGTTTGCTTTTCATTTCTGGAAGTTTCAATTGAGATATCGTCAAGTTCAGAGATTCTTTCCTCAGCCATATCCAATCTATTAATTAGCCCATTAAAGGCATTCTTCCTTTCTGTACAGTGTATTTCATCTCTACTGTTCCTTTTCAGTTCTTTCTTGGGATTTTCATCTCTCTTCTTACATCACCTGTCTGTTCTTGCATGCCGTCTACTTTATCCATTAGAGTCCTCAGCATATCCATCATACGAATTCCCAGTCTGATAATTCCCAGTCTGATGATTCCACTATCAGAATTCCCAGTCTGATAATTCCCAGTCTGATAATTCCACTATCAGAATTCCCAGTCTGATAATTCCCAGTCTGATAATTCCAATATCAGAATTCCCAGTCTGATAGTTCCAATATCCCTGCCATGCCTGGTTCTACTGCTTGTTCTGTCTCTTCAAATTATATTTTTTTGCCATTTGGTATGCCTTGCAATTTTTTCTTGATAGCCGGGTATTATGTGCTGGGTAAAGGAACTATTGTAAATAGGACTTTAATAATGTGGCAGTAAGTGTGTGGGAGGTGGCAAATATTCCATAGTCCTCCCGTTAAGGCCTCCGTCTTTAGTGAGCCTGTGCCTCTGGGCTGTGAACCTAAGCGTTTCTCAGTTCTTCTCTCCCCACTTAGGTAGGACAGGCCGGTGAGAGTGGGCTAGAATTTGATAATTCCCTTCACCAGATTAGGCTCTGATAATACCCATCAGGTTAGGCTCTGGTTAACTAGTTTCCCCCGAGGGCAGGCCTTATTAAGAAAAACAGAGTACTCTGGTCCATTTCAAAATGGTTTCTTTTCCTCTCCCTCTGCCAGAAGCACAGGAGACTTTTTCTCTGATATTTACTGTGAGAACCTGGTTGAGCGCCTGGAGGTAAAACTCACAAAAGTAAGGGGAGCCCTCTACAGCTGGGTCCCCCTAGAGTTTTGGTTTTTTTTTAAGGTTTTACTTATTTGACAGAGAGACACAGAGACAAAGAGGGACAGAGCACAAGCAGGGGGAGTGGGAGAGGGAGAAGCAGGCTTCCTGCAGAGCAGGGAGCCCGATGTGGGGCTCTATCCCAGGACCCTGAGATCGTGACCTGAGCCAAAGGCAGACGACTGAGCCACCCAGGCGCCCCCATCCCCCCAGAGTTTTTAACTCAGACCTGCCCACTGTACCTCCAGCAATTCATCAATTACAGTTCTGGTTTTCCTACCCCAGCACTGATTCCCAAGGAGATTTCAGCTCATGAGTGTCTGACCTGGTATCTTGTGATTCTCTGTATTTGCCTGTCAGTCTCTACTTTGCGGGGAGGGGGTGGGGGGTGGGCAGCAGTGTGCCCTGTGACCTCACTTCTCTTACGGATTTGAAAAGATTTGTTGATTTTTCAGTGTGTTTGACTTTTCATTTTCATTTGTTGTTAGGACAGAGTGGCAACTTACAAACTCCCTGTGTGCAGAACTGGAATCAGGAAGCAGCACACTTTTTTTTTTTTTAAATGCAAAACAGAAAAGAGGGTAAAAGTCATATGAGGCTGAAAGAGAAAAGAAAGAATGGGTAGAAATATTATTTGCAAAGCAAAATGGCCAAGAATTCTCTCAAACTGACAAGAACCATCAAGAAAGTCAATGAACCACAAACCAGGATAGATTGGAAGTAAACTAAGCCTACATACGTTACAGTAAACCTGCTGAAAAACAAATACAAAGAGAAAATCTGAAAAGCAGCGACTGTAAGACTGATAAGTTTACTTGCCAACTGTAAAAAAAGAATGATATCTTTAAAACGCTGAAAGAGAGGTGCCTGGGTGGCTCAGTCATCTGCCTTCAGCTCAGGTCATGGTCCCAGAGTCCTGGGATGGAGTCCCTCATTGGGCTCCCTGCTCAGCAGGAAGCCTGCATCTCCCTCGCCCATTCCCCTGCTTGTGTTCCCTCTCTCACTGTGTCTCTCTCTGTCAAATAAATAAATAAAATCTTTAAAAAAAAAAAAACTGCTGAAAGAAGGGGCACCTGGCTGGCCCAGTTGGTGGAGCATGCGACTCTTGATCTCTGGGTGGTGATCACAGTAGTAAAGCCTACTTAAAATAAAAATTAATTAAATAAATAAATAAATAAATAAATAAAATACTGAAAGAAAATAACTGCTACCCTAGAATTCTTATACTCAGCAAAAATACCTTTTACAATGAAGGTGAATGAAGATATTTTTAGACAACTCTTGCCCCCGCCAAAAAACACACTTGGTTATCAGCAGACCCACACTGAATGAAAAACTGTAAGAAATTATTCAAGCAAAAAGAAAATGATCCTACATGGTACCAATAAAATTGAAACATTAAGAGGGAAGGACATGTTCCTATTACCAACACAAAGGGGCACCTTTGTGTCTGGCTCAGACAGTAGAACATGTGACTCTTGATCTCAGTGTGGTGGGTTCAAACCCCATGTTGGGCGTGGAGCCTACTTTAAAAAGCAAAAACTTTAGTTATGAACAAACAATGAATCATGGAACACTGCATCAAAAACTAATGATGTAGTATATGGTGATTAACATAACAATAAAAAATTTTTTTAAAAAAGCAAAAACTTTAAAAAGCCAACACAAGAAGAAACAAAATCTCAGTAGTTCTAGATCTATTAAAGAAATTGAACTTGTAATTTCAAACTATGCCACAAAGAAACCCCAATGCTCATATGGCTTCATCAGTGAGTTCTACCAAATATTTAAGAAAAAAATAATGGCATTCTTACACACCCTTTCAAAGTTCTTCCATATATTTCACAGTCTTGCCCAGCAACATACTGACACCAAAAATTGACCCAAATGAAAAAAGAATAATGACAGGCCAATCTCTTAGATATGAAAACTCTTAAACTAAATATTAGCAACCTGATTCCATCAACATGTGAAATAACCCAAATATCCTTCACCAGTAGAATGACAAATAAAGAGTGATATATTCCATACTATGAAAATTATACAGTAATGAGCTGGATGTCTCACAAACAATATTGAACAAAAACCATACACAAGGTAATACTACAGTGCAGACTCCATTTATATAAAGTCCAAAAGCAGACAAAGTGAATCACTGGCATTCTAATTAAATCTATCAGGTAAGATGAGGGGTTAATGATTAAAGGGGCTTTGGGGGTTCTGTTCTACTTCATGATTTGGGTGCTGGCTCCATGTACGTCTTCATTTTATGACAATTAGCCACGCTGTACCCTTGATGTATTTCTACTTCAATCAAAGTGTTGTTGAGAAGAAACTGTTCCGTCTCAATGTAGATGGCAGCATCCGTTGTCTACTGTGGCCAGTGTGAACCTGACCAGTCTGAAAGCAGAAGTGCCATCAGCATATAGGATAACACTTGTTCTTGTGTTCGTATGTAAGGGACATACAGCTACTTTGTCCCTCGTAGCATTAAAATAGGGTTAAGAAGAAGGGAAGTAGAGGAAATGTAAATTCTCTCTCTGTTTCCACTTGAAACCATTTTATCTGTAACAAAATATCCAAAAAGTAGTGATAACTACTAGTTTTACAGGTCAGTTCAGAAATTCATTTATTTTGAATATGAAATCTGTAGAACTAAAAAAAAAAAAAAAAAAAAAACAACTTGTCTACCAAAGCAAGCAAAATAGGTTTCCATGTATACAGTTCAAAATTTCCATAAATTTTCATGTGCTGTTTGGGTATCATTACAGGATAGTATTGTGCCTTAATTTATCTCTGAACCAACACTGATTTATCAATGCCTTACTTTTGTTTAAAAAGTATCTTATGGGCAAGATGAGAAGAAGAGCAGAACATAACAGGGTAGGTGATAAAAACATTTGTATTTATTGGTAAGTTTTCCCTGAAAGATTTGTAATGTCCTACATTTACTTAATAAATTTTAAAATAAATAATAGACTTGCTTTTTTAATGTATTCTCTTTAGCTCCTTACCACAGTAATAGTGACTATTTTGATATCACATGTCAAAATATAAGGATTTCATTAACAAGATGGTGCCTCTGTTTTCTGCTGCCTAAATGAAGATTAAAATGTCACATTAAAATTAAAATATTGCATTAAAATGCAATATAAGACTTAAAGGCCATCCACTAGAAACAAAAATGATAGCTACATTTTTATGTTACCTTTCTGATTCTGAAAACTAAAGAGTTCATGCAGAAGTGGAAAGTAGTGGGGATTTCCAGGGTAAGATGCACACTATCCATATAGAAGAATTTTCATATAAACCTATGATTCCTGTATTTGCATAATGTACTTTATTTTTCCTTAGTACAAGTAAGTACAATTCATTGTCAGCTGATTACTTTTTAAAATCAGAAACATTTAACCTTACTATATATTAAAATATCTTTTGCTTAAAATGTATTTTTACATTTATTACATATAACCAAAATTTAATTGTACATGTGCTGGTAAATGTGGGGTTTCTTAAATCATAAGTAACATTTAAACTAGTTTCTGTAAATGATGAACAACATAACTGTGTAATGTGTGCATCCTTAGGAGAGAAAAACAGTTATTTGAAATAACTTCCATGTTCCTGATAATAATAATGCTGTTTTTCTAGGAAAGATGACATCCTCAAGCCCATTTTAGTAGATTTTGTTACCAAATGGTATTCTACATTTATATTTATAAAATATTGAATTATGTGAATGATAGTTCTGTAAATATAGAAATAGAGTCTTCAAAGAGTAATTTAGGTTTTTTTTAAATTAAGGTCTTTTTTTGCTAGTAGATTTAACGTGTTAACATGGGCATTCTATTGTTCAAAGTGCTTCCAAAACCAGCACACTCACCTCTGGGGCTTTCCAAGCAGAAGTTTAAGTCCTTTAATCTTTTTTGAGAAAAGAAGGGGGGTAATGTTGGAAATGTGCCAGGAGCAAGCCTTGGTATTTCTCATGAAGTGCCACAGTGAAAGTACCCTCTCCACAAGTCAGTTCCTTGTAGAAAATCCTAATCTCATCTGGCTTTCACACCATTACTTTTTCTAGAAAGCCTGTCTCCACATTCCAGACAACAGTAGTCCAGATAACTAAAGTTGTTCATTTCTTCTTTCCCTTCATCAAGTCACTGATAGTAAAAATCTGATGCTTAGTGAGGTGGGATAACACTCCAGAGCCCGATAGCCAGGGATTGAATCCCAGTTCTGCCACTATTGGCAGGTGACCCTAAGGCAAGTTATTAACCACTCTGTGCCTCAGTTTCTTCATCTGTAAAATGGGACTAGTAACATTCCTTACAAGGCTGTAGCAAGGATTAAATGAATTTGCATGCTTAAGTATGCTATTATTGTTTGCTATTATTATTGTCTTTCTAGAAACGTCCTTTGCATATATAATAAAATCATGTTTATGATTGTTTACAAACATGGGACATTACTCTGTAACTTGCTTCTTTTACTTAATAACAATAGACATCTTTCCGAAACCACTTAATTGTCTTAAGCAACTGCATTATATTCTATACAAGGGACTAGAATTTTTTCTACCATTTCTCCATGAACACTCACATTTTTCTCTTTTTGTGGTTTTACAAAAATGCTAAGGTAAATAAGCATCCTTTTATGTCTCTCTTTGTATCTTGATATATTAGAGTCCAAGACATGGAATTGCTTTTTCAAAGGATATTTGCACTTTTAATTTTTTTTTTAAGTCAACACTACCAGAGAACTTTCCAAAAGCACAAAAGTAGCTGGGCAGCCCACACAGTAGGGAGTTACAATGCAAAACCAGTAGTCTGACTACAATAGCACAAAGCTGGGAGGGGGAAATGGAGGTATGCCACTCCAAGGTCCTTATACTATACATGAAGTGGCAAAATTGTATCCAAAGGTGGACTGTGATAAGTTACAGATGCATATTGTAAACCCAAAGCTAAAGAAATAAAACAAGGAGGTATATAAAATAAGCTAACAGTGGAGACAAAATGGAATCCTAAGAAATAGTCCAAAAGCAGATGAAAACATCGGAACAAAGATGGAACAAACAGAAAACAAATAGCAGGAGAGTAGACTCGAATTTCACCATCTCTATAATCACATTAAATGTGAATGGTCTGAAAAACTCCAGTGAAAAGATAGGGACTGTCGAAGGGGGTAACATGAGAGAGCAAGACCCAATTATATGCTGTCACTTTAAATAGATGTAAATTGAAAGGGATGGTCTGGGGCCCAGGGACATGGCAGAGATGGAGGGTCTGCACTCCCGAGACTCTGGCCATGACTTTCTTTACCTGGCGCCTTTTCTCCCCTGGGCTTTGCCTACCTGACGCGCCCCCAAAACCCAGTGAGGACGCGGCAGCTGCTTCGCCTCCTTAACCTTCCAGTAGCCGTCTCCACCCCCCTCATCATCCTACTGGCCCTCTGTGGCCGCAAGATGTCTCTTCGCCTTCCTAGATCTGGCTCCTTCAGAGGAGTTTGCCTAGAACATTTGAACCCACCAATCAGCATCACACACCCTCAGGCCAAGGCGACCGCGTGGGTCCAGGGTCCCAGGGGGTCGGAGGTGGGGCTGCAGAGGCCTGGATGGCGTCTAGTGTCCGCCCTCTGGCCACTTGGCCGAGAGCGTGGGAGGGAGGGAGGGTGGTATATTGGGGCCCTCCAGGCTGGCCTGCCTCTCACCACTTCTCCCCTGGAATCCTTGGTAGTCTGTCAGTGGGAGATCCTTGTCACCATCCCCTTGCCTCCTCCAGCCCTGCAGAGCCCTACAAGTCTCAGGCATCTCCATCCATGGTGGCCAGCCTGGTGTGCAGATGGGCAATGACTGCCGGGAAGTCCATTGCCTGGAACAGGCGTCCAAGCTGATGGCCAGACGCCAAGTGACAAGACCCTTGGGGGAGGAGATGACTCTTTCATTGTGACAGGTGTTGGCAAGTATGTGCCCAGGGCAGCGTTGGTAGACCTGAAACCCGCCATCATTTGTGAAGTTTGTACCAGCACCTACCACCAGCTCTTCCACCCTGAGCAGCTCATCCCAGACAAGGAAGATGCTGCCAATAACTATGGCCCTAGGCACTACACTGTTGGCAAGGAGATCATTGACCTCACCTTGGACCAAATTCGCAGACCAGGGCACAGATCTTTAGGGCTTCCTGGTTTTCCACAGCTACAGTAGGGGTACTGGTTCTAGGTTCAATCCCCTGCTGATGGAAACTCTCTGTCAATTATGACGAGAAGTGCAAGCTGGAGTTCTCCATTTACCCAGCCCCTGGGGTTCCACAGCTGTAGTTGAGCCCTACAACTCCATCCTCGCTATGCACACCACCCTGGGGCACTCTGATTGTGCCTTCATGGTACACAACGAGCCCATCCATGACATCTATCGTAGAAACCTCGATACTGAATGCCCAACCTACACTAACCTAAATAGGTTGACAGGTCAAATTGTGTCCTCCATCACTGCTTCCCTCAGATTTGATGGAGCCCTGAATGTTGATTTGACAGAATTCCAGACCAAGCCTCTATTCCCACATTTACTTCTCTCCGGCCACATATGCCCCTGTTATCTCTGCTGAGAAAGCCTACCATGAAGAGCTTGCTGCAGCTGAAAGCACCAACCACGCTCTGAGCCAGCCAAGCAGATGGTGAAATGTGCCCCTGCTGTGGTAAAATACATGGCTTTGTGGCCTGTTGTGCCATGGCGACAGGATTCCCAAAGATATCAATGTTGCCATTGCCACCATCAAGATCAAGTGTAGCATCCCACTGGCTTCAGAGCTGGCGTTAATTACCAGCCTCCCACTGTGGTAGCTGGTGGAGCTCTGGCTAAAGTACACCACAGCCATTGCTCAGGCCTGGCCTCAGCTGGACCACAAGGTTGATCTGATGTACGGCAAGCATGCTTTCGCTCACTTGGATGTAGATGAGGGCATGGCGGAAGAAATTTTTCTGAGGCCCGTGCTGACGTAGCTGCCCTTGGGAAGGATTATGAGGAGGCTGGAGTGGATAGTACTCAGGGAGAGGATGACGATGAACAATTCCACCTGTCTGGGGCAATTTGACGCTCTGTTGTCTTGGGACTGTCCTATTTCCATTGTTCTGTGAAGCTGTCCATTGTGGCCCTAATTTGTCAACAGAAGTGATTTTTTTTTATTATTATCAAGAGGATATTAAATCGTTTATTGTTTACACACAACGAATGATATACAAGCTTTAATCCCCTCTATAATTTTATCTGATACTTATTCATATTTCAATATGAATTCAATTCATATTTAGATATATGTTCATAATTCAATTTAGATATATTGCATAGCATGTGCCAACAATCACTGATAACCAAATAAACTCCATGACTTTGCTTGGGTGACCCTTTTAATGGTAAACTACAGGTCACAACACATTAACTGTCAGTTCAACTACACCAAAGTCTGTGGAAACAATGGCTTCTGGGCCCAAGCAGGTTGCAAGTAAATTTCTGATGGAACCTGACATCGCCCTGAAGGAATTCTAACTTCACACTGTTGGGGTAGTTTACCAAGATGACTTCAAGTTGACTAACTTTACACAAGCACATTTTTAAAAAAAAGACATTTATTGGGCGCCTGGGTGGCTCAGTTGGTTGAGCGACTGCCTTCGGCTCAGGTCATGATCCTGGAGTCCCGGGATTGAGTCCCACAACGGGCTCCCTGCTCGGCGGGGAGTCTGCTTCTCCCTCTGACCCTCTTCCCTCTCGTGCTCTCTATCTCTCATTCTCTCTCTCTCAAATAAATAAAATCTTTAAAAATAAATAAATAAGACATTTATTCAGGGTCATGATTAGACTATTACATTTAGCAATCAACAGCATGGCTGCAAAAAAACAAAACAAAACAATACACAACATTAAAGCCCTTTGTTGGAATGCTTTATACTTTCCACAGGACAGGAAGTAAAATAACCTGTTATACAATTACAAGTACAGTCCTCAAGTGTTTTGCCCCTCCACATGAGTATTGTCTAAAACATGTCTTCTTTGTAGCAGCTCAGCCCTGCCACCACTGTTCTTGGCTGAATTCACAAATGTGTTATAAGTAGCATCCGTGTCCCTTCTCTGGCTCTCCTCTGCCACTCAGCTTCCCTCCCTGGCAGGAATGAAAATTCTCTGCCACTGCCCTAGCTACCACTGCTGCTGGAACCACCATAGCCACCTTGGTTTTGTGGTTTGGCAAAGTATTGGCCTCCACCACCATAGGGGCCAGAGCTGCTGCCTCCACAATTTCCTCCTTTCAAGGGCCCAAAATTTGAAGATGGATTGTTGTCATTGCCAAAATCATTATAGCTTCCGCCACTCCCAAAATGGTTTCCAACATTACCAAATCCATTATAGCCATTCCCCAGCCACCATATCTGCCACCACCTCGACTGCCCCCAAAGCCACCTCGCCCACTGAAGTTCCCTCCATGACCAAAGTTGTCATTTCCACGAAACCATCTCCACGGCCACCACCAAAGTTTCCAGAACGACTTCCACCTCTTTGGCTGGATGAAGCACTCGCCATCTCTGGCTTAGACAGGGCTTTCCTTACTTCCCACTTGTGGCCATTCACAGTGTGGGATTTTTGAATGACAACCTTGTCTACAGAGTCATGGTCACCAAATGTTACAAAGCAGACTCTCTTCTTGCCACTGCCTCAGGCAGTCATGATTTCAATCACTTCAGTTTTCCCATACTTTTCGAAATAATCTCTTAGATGATGTTCTTCAGTACCTACTTTAATGCCACCAACAAAAATCTTTTTTACAGTTAAGGGGGCACCAGGTCTTTAAGAATCTTCTCTTGAGACCACTCCCCTTATGTGGCCTTGCATTCATGGCTGCATCTACCTCCTCCACAGGGGCAAACCGACAAACAACCCGAAGCCTCCCGAGTGCTTGGTATTTGGATCTCTCATTACCACACAGTCCGTGAGTTTTCCACATTGCTCAAAATGGCTCCTCAGACTCTCATCAGTTGTTTCGAAGCTCAGACTTCCCATGAAGAGCTTCCACGGCTGTTCAGGCTCTTTGGGAGACTCTGACTTAGGTGTGAGGGCCTTGGGAGGGGAGACTTTAATGATGCTTACGGGCCAGCATCCATGGGCAGAAAAGCTGATGTTTCTTTCTTTTAAGTTTCTCTTTTAAATGTAAAAAGAAAGAAAAGAAAAGAAAAGAAAAGAAAAGAAAAGAAAAGAAAAGAAGGGAGGGGGAGGGGAGGGGAGGAGAGGGGAGGGGAGGAGAGGAAAGAAAGTAAAAGAAAAAGAGATATCCCAGGTAAATGCTATTCATAAGAAAGGTGAAGTGGCTATATAACTGATATCAAAGTAGACTTCAGAACCCAAAGTTTTATCATGGATCAAGGAGGACATATAATAATGATGAAAAGTCAATTCATCAAGAAGACATAATAATCTGAGATGTTTATGCCTCTAATCTGAGCTTCAAAAACAAGTTGGGGGGGAGGGTTGAGAACCAAAGGAAAAAATAAATAAACCCAGTTACTGTAAATTTCCAGTTTTCTCAGAACAAGTAGACAGAAAATGACATTTCAAACAATTTGACCTAATTGATAGTCAAAACCCACTTCACCCAACAACGGTGGAAGATCATATAGAATATTCAGTAGGATACACCATGCACTGGGCCAAAAGTAAGGCAAGTAGATAGTTCTGGCACTCGAGAAATTCAAAACAGAACCTTCTGTTGACACCGGACAAGTATTTTCACTCAAAAAGTTATCGAAAGGAGCGGGTGTGTGTGTGCGTCCAGCAACGGCCTGGAATGTGAGGGAAGATACTCTCCCAAGCAAAGAATAGCAAGTGACGAGAGCAACAGGTGCAGTGCCCGGGACACTGGCTACTTCCACCCCTGGAAGGGACGCATCAAGGCCGGAGATCCTGCAGCAGGATCCCGGAGGAGGGGCAAGAAAAACTGGCTGCTGGCCGGGCAACTTTGAAGGAGGATTGTACGAAGCGTGCCGGACGGTATATTGTGGTGACCTTTGCACAGTAGTCCACGAAATCCCCCACGAAGGTCCTCTTCTGGTTAATTCCCGGGCGGCGGGGCATCCACCTTGCTCGGGAGGCCGGGCCGGCCAGGGCTGAGCGCGCGGGCTCCAGGCGGCCGCCGGCGGGCGGGCGGGCTAGGTCGCCGCTGCCCGCCCTCCCCGGGAAGCCGGCGCCGGAGGTCTGGGCGCAGACTGGTCCGTGCCCGCGAACGTGGACGACACCGCAGGTCAGGCAACCCCGTCTGCCCACTGGCCGCGTGCAACACGAAGAGCCAAGGCCTGGAAGCTCCGGGCTCACTCACGCGCCCGCTGCTGCAGAGGATGCGGACGGCGGGGCGGCGCACCCTCAGATCGCCCCCAGCCACCCTCACCCACCAGCGGCCCGGGTCCGCCCGCAAACCCGAGGAACGGAAGGGGCGCGCCCCGCGCTCGGGCACCACCTGGCGGGCGCGGCCCGGGCCGGCGGGAGGGGGCGCCGCGCGGGCGGGCGGGCGGGGACAGGTGGAGGGGCGGGGTTGGGGCGGGGCCGGGCGCGGCGGCGGGGCGGGGCGGGCCGACCGGGAGGTCCCAGACAGCCGCGCAGCTCCGGCCGCAGAGGCCGCAGAGCGCGGCGCCCGCCCGCCCACCGCGCCATGGCCCCGCGCGCCCGGCGGCGCCGCCCGCTGCCCGCGCTGCTCACGATCTGCGCGCTGCTCGGCCCGCTGCAGGTAAGGAGGCCGCCCGGCCGCTCCCGCTCCCCGCGCACCCGTGCCCGCGCGCGACGCCTCTTCGGGAGCTGGGGAGGGTCCCGGGCGCAGGGGCTGCGAGACGTCCTGGGACCTCGCCGAGAAGCAGGAGACGGCGGAGGTGGACGGTGGAGGGACGGGAAGGGCGAGTGGAGCGGTGTCGGGGCGCAGAACCCGGAGTCGCGGGGCCCCAGCACCCGGACACGGGCCTCCAGAAGTCCACTTCGTGGCAGGCTTTGAGGTCACTTATTCAAGTTCCCACGCAGAGTAGCTGCCGTGCCGACACGGCCCCTGTCCGCCTGCGAACGGAATAAGCGAGGGCGAAATTCAGAGCCGCAGACGTGCCCACATTAGCTAAGCGCTCCAAATACGACCTCTCCTTCCAGGCCATTTTGGAGTCCCTCGGGAGCGCTAGGCCGTTCCCTGTACCTGGCTTCGCACCCTCTCCCCACCTCAGTTTCGTTGGTCACCTGAAGACGAGAGAGCGAGGCTCGTCGCCTCACCGGATGTCTAGAGCGCGCAGTGAAACAGAATTTGGCAGTTTCTGCGGGAAAGCTGACATAAGATTTCCTTTTTATGCCCGCCCCCCATTCTGTGTTTTCTGTCTCGTCCTCCCCTCCGACTCTCCCCACTGACAGCTTAAGGTCCACCAGGTCAGGTTCTGGCTCTCAATACCCATAGAATCACTTGTCCTTGGAAACACTTTGATGACTTTAGGACAGAATACTGTTTGCAATTGGAGAAACCAAGGCCCATGGGGTGCTTCAGGCGGGGGGTCGGGGGCTGGGGGGAGCCCGAAACTGAGCCCCGCTGTGCTTGAGCTCAGCGCGGGCTGGGGCTGGGATGGCAGGCATGCCCAGCGGCGCGGGGCTCATCCTCGCTGGTGCCAGCCCTTCTGGGGCTCCCCAGCCCGGGATGCACCTGGGGCTCCCCACGGGGGCCGTCCGCCCTTGCCTCGGGAGGGCGAGGCTTCAGCGTGCCAGATGATGAACATCCTCTCAAATCCTTGTTGCCTCCTGGTTTTCTCAGAAAGAAATTTCTTTACCACATCACTCAGCACAGTTGCCAATAAATAAAGCTGATTCCTGATTTTCTGACCTCCTGGAGGAGAGCTATAGTGCAACAAACCCAGCACCACAAGTACTATAAAACCCTTGTATGCTTGGAAGTTCCTCAGAGGGAAGAGTAAATGGTGGTGGTTTTCATGGTTTCGGCAGTTTCAGATTTCCCTTCTGTTACAGTTGGCTGAGGCTGTTGACAGGGCTCCGCAGAATGGCCCAGAACCCCGTGAAGACGGGAGAGGCACTTGTAGCGCTGTGTTTGGGGTGAGAGATGGGCGGGGGGAGGGGGGGGGAAGCTGGCTTGGGATTTAAAGTCTTGACAAAAATAATAGGAATATGCTGTAGGCTGGAGCAGAAAACTCTCCTGAAGGTTCATTCTATTTCACTCCTATGGGTATGGGTCTCTTAGAATGGCTGAGGGAAAAGAAGGCGGAAAAACCTAATGGAATTTTTCATTTTAAGCACGTCAGGTGTTGCTTAATGAAGTGCTCGACAGGTTGGACAGGGTGCTACCTTATTTGAACTAAAGGACCAGGGTGCCCGTGAACGGTTAGCTACCTGAGAAAAACCTACCCAACTCTGCAGTTCCAAAAAAGCATCTCCCACTGCTCTTGCAAAAACTACATACATACATCTATTCATTCGATGCAGTAGGTTCTAATATGAACAGCAGATGCTGTCAAAACAAATTTAGTTTTTTGGAGATAGCTTTCAGCAAGTGCTATTTCCCCTCCCTTTCCCTTTTGGCCACTTGAATTAGGTGCAGTTTTGAGTCATACCTAAACAGGAAACCAATGATATCACGACAGTTCTAATCAAATGATAGAAGTCTGTGCCCAGTCCCACCAGTGGAGATCCATTAATTCTGAAAGGCGGGGCTGGGCGTTATAACAGTGGCAGTATTACCCCCAGATGGTAACGTGTTATGTTCAGTTGTGGCATGTGGTTCTTTGCGTGTTTCATTGCTTCTTCGGCCAACCGATTCATTTGTTCAAAAAAAAAAAAAAAAAGAATGGCATTGGCAATCCACTGGTGTTAGTTATCACACCCTGGGCAAGGCTTGAAGAACGGCTTAGTGAGAGGCAGGGCGTGTGTGTTGGTTTCGTAAAATCACTGGCAAAGCCGGCTTCTAGAAAGTGCTTTGTCTACAAGTAGTGTGTTTCGTTTCATTGACATTTTGGTAGATTGAAACGTCCCTGGAAGGCTGAAAGTTTTGCCTTTTAAAATGTTCCTGTGAGGGGCGCCTGGGTGGCTCAGATGGTTAAGCGTCTGCCTTCGGCTCAGGTCATGATCCCAGGGTCCTGGGATCGAGTCCCATATGGGGCTCCTTGCTCAGCGGGGAGTCTGCTTCTCCCTCTCCCTCTGCCTCTCCCCCTGCTTGTTCTCTCTCTGTCCCTCATTGCAAATGAATAAATAAAAAAAAAATCTTAAAAAAAAATAAAATAAAACGTTCCTGTGATTAGATCTCTGCTCGTATCTGGGAGGGAATTTGTTTTCAGTGTTTGCCCACGACAAAAACATTTTATGATTTTATGTTAATAGTTCTGCTGTTTATTGCCAGTAAGAAAATAGAGAAGCTCGCTGTTTTCCTTAAGGTCACTGATTGGAAGTAGCCATGTTTGTCCCCAGTTATCTAAGACCTAAGGGCACATTCATTCAGACCTAGGCCAACAAAGATTTATGGCCTGCGACGCCCACACCGTGCTAGGGAGAAACAGGAGGAAGACAACTGCATTCATGGGCCACTGTCTAGTCAGAGGACTGGACGGGTGAACCTGTAATAATAATAATAAGGCAGCACGTGATGACGGACGTGCGGAGTGGGGGCGGGGGAGAGGAGGGGAAGAGTCCGGCGAGAGCGATTGGGGTGGGCTTCTGGAGGAAGGGTTTTTTTTTTTTTTTCTGAAGAGGGCTTTGCAGCACAGATGGGAAGTCAAGGGTCAAAAGAGGGGTTGATGCCAAGAAGCTGTTGGGGAAGGAAAGCTTTCTAGTCGAGAGGGTGGTGTGAGTGGTTCAGGCCTAAAGGAATCTTGAAAAAACAAACCAAAATAACCCACGTTGGTTTTTTTTTTTTTTTATGACTTTACAGATAGTACAAAGCACTTAATTCAGGAAAACCCACAGCAGACAAGACATGAAACATTTACAGTTTTTGAGATAGCTCCTGTACGGCCCTTGCTGAGGTGGTAAGGTAGAGTGATCAGACAGATAAGCCACAGGGCCCTGGAGAAGCCGGTGGGGAGACCCCACGGAGGAAATCCCCTAGAGTGGAGCTCCAGGCTATAGGATAGGCACCTGCTTGCTGTCTTCCTGCCCCCTCCCATCCTAGAGAGAAGACTTGGCTATATGTTAATACTTGGTTTGGAGAACCACAGACATGTAGATCAGTGGTCTTTTAGTCCATTCTGTTGATAACAAGTATTTCAAATGCCTCGCCTGTTACTTCCTTCCCACTACTCCCCCCGCCCCCAAAATGACAAATCTGTAATATAAACACATTCTCTGTGTTGATAAGGAAATATGAGCTTGCTTTTTCAGTTATCTACCAGAAATTCTTACACCAGGAAAACTGAAACAATAAAGGTGTATCTTTGAAGGTCAGTAAATCAGTGTTTTATGAGGCCATGAAAAGGGGAGTTCCAGACCAGGGCCTCCTTTGCAGAGAGTGTTGTGTTAAGAAGGCGCTGCATGAACTTTATATGCCATGTCAGTATTAAAATTTCCCTCATTGTATTTTCCCATTTTTGAAGTACAGGGGAAAACAATATTAGTGTTTGTCCCACACGGTGTGTCCTGGTGTGTCCAATGGATTAGGAACGTTGTCTAGGCCATTTTTGTTTTGTCTCGGTTTGTTTGTTTGTTTGTTTGTTTTTCTGATACGGCTCTCCAGGTGATTCACTCCCAAGGGCACCTACCTGCCTGGCCAGGTGGCCTCCCTAGACAACCAGTGGCCTGTCTGCTATCTCCCTGCAGCATCCTGAGCCCAGCCCACAAGGCAGGCACCCCTGACTGAGCCTAAGGCAACCTGGCCTCACCTCGAGGCATCCAGAGCTGGCCTGGGGAGCATTCTGCCCGGCAGGTGATTCTCCCTCAGAGCACCACACCATTTTGCTCTCCACCTGGTTGGTAGGAAGTCATTCCCTTTCTCTTTGTGTTTCCCTCTGCTTGCAGTGAGTGGGCTTCCTGTAGGATCCACCTCTAGAAACTCATTTCATTCTTCCTGCCCCCAAAACATTGAGCCCGAAGAAACCAAGAAGGAGACAGGGGGCTTCAGCAAAACAAAAGACTTGGTCCATCTAAAGTTCTTAGTGAGCTTTTGAGGTTGAGCCCCGCGTGGGCGGTGAGTGAGATTATGCACAGCCCCATATCTCTGTCCTCATTCTGAGAGACGCACTCAGTCTGTTTCCTGCAGCAAGACTGGCCTGCCCGCGCGCCCCTGGGAGGCTTCCCCTCTGTCTCCGAAGTCAAGGGCTGCGGGGTGCTGCTGTGAGAAACGGCAGCACCCCCCATCCCCGTCATTCTTTATGGATGTGTGCTGATCACTTGGTATCTGTATTTGCTGTGTGGGACCCTCCTCTTTCAGCCTTTGATGTCTGCGGGCTGCCACGTTCAGGACAGGGAACCCAAGAGTGAGGAATAACACTGAATCTGTGTTCATTTATTTCAACAAAGTGAGCACCTACTACAGCCTGTGGGACACTCTACAACAGGCTGGGGAGACAGAGACCAGGGGCATAGGCCCCCCGGCCCTTCTCCAGGAGGCACACAGCTAGACCTGAACCCGGAGGATTAGGGGAGACCTGTTTACTGAGAGCCTTTTCCATGTGTGGTGGGCACCCAGGACAAAGAGTGCTTTAACCTGCCTGAAAGAATAGCTCCTTCTTCCTTACCATCCAGTCGTGTATGTCCGAAGCCCAGAAGGGGAGACGAGAGGGCAGCGTTTGGTCCGGGGGGCCGAGGGTGGCTGGTGCCAGGAGACATGACAGTGCAGTGTTTTCAGGGAACTCTAAAAAGGACAGCACTCCTGGACTCCCAAGGGCATGGGGGAGAGGGAGAGAGAGAGAGCCAGCACTCCAGGGCCTTATATGCAAGCAAAAGAGTTCAGATTTTATCTTGCTGCATTGTGCGCTGGGGAGGGTCATGATCAGATTTGCACGTTTCAGGGAAGGGTGTCCGGGGGTGGGTCCAGGGGCCCGTAAGGAGGCCACTGCCCTGGTTTGGGGGAAGAGCTAGTAAAGGCTTGAATCAGGTCGGTGTAGTGGCAAAAGCAAGGAGAAGCCAAGTGCAGGAGTGATTTCGGAGCCAGCCGAGTTGTGCTCGGCGCCCACAATACAGGGGCAAAGGATGTGGTTGGACCAATTACTTAAGAAAAAAAAAAAGATGTGATAGATGTCAGAGTAAAATAGCTGACCATTTGAATTGTGTTTCTCACAGCTATTTAAGGAGATTTCTGTCTCAGGTTCAAGTCAGGAAGGATTTTTTTTTTTTTTCCCTAAACCAGCATTAAAGGAAGATGAATTTTAGGCCATTGAATCCCAGCTGCTTTGGATTATTTTACTGTGAGGCAGAGACAAAAATTCTTCACACCCCAGCAAGGTAAACAAGCTAAGAGCCCCAAGGCCCCGGGATCCATGGAAATTTGTGTGCTCTGGAATTTAGAGCCATTTCCTGACCTAAAGGTGTCTTTGAATCAGAAGTTCAGGATGTAGGCAACATCAAAACTCTCAAACTCAGGACTAAAGAGAGATAAGCAGCCAGGGATCCCAGAGGGTCCATCATTAAAGCAGGTGTGACCTGACCCTCAGTTTTCCTGCACTGGCCTTAAATATGTCACCTGCCCCTAAATAGAAGCAGTGTTTACCTTGGAACTATGGCTCAGCAAACCCTTTTCACTCGCACGAAACACATTTTCCCAGTGGATTGCTAGTGCCGCAGAGGAGCGTTTCCCTTTCTCTCTGCCCAGTTCCCTTCTGCCTCCCCCGCCCCCCCCCCAACCCCCCCCCAAAAAAAATCTAGCTGAGCAGGTGACACGGAGACCCGTCTGGCACCAGCATGGTCAGAAAGCCGCCAGGTTTCAAAGTGGAAGGAAGAACTGCCTGCAAAAACTATCCTTCCAGTTTATCAGAGTAATAATAACTTATTACATTTCCTGTTCACTGTTGAGAGTGCAAGAGCCACTTCCTCCCACCACCAGAAATTTGAAGACTTTCCATTAAAAATGAGGAAGAAAAACTCTAGCTTTTCGTGAATGTGATGGTTAAACCTGGCAAGTGGGAAGAGAGGACTGCGGTGTTGCATAAATCCTACTAGCCCTGCAGGGTTGGCACATGTGGGTTCTCATGACACCCCCCCAGAGGGAAAACCAACCACTTCCCTAAGGTACTGATTTTTTAAAAAAATATTTGTTACTCTTTGTAATGTAGTTAGCAGCAAACTTAACAGTGTGTATCCTTAAGTAACACAAACAGCTGCCAAACCCATATCCAGTTAGAAGAAACCTGTAAAGAGCCCTTCCCTCCCTCTCAACTTTGTACCCAAGATATAAAAGCAGCATCGCATCTAAAACTTTCATGGTTGAGAATCTGTTCCATTTTAGAGCAGAGTAGAGATTATTCACATCCACCTTTGCCAGTCCAGTTCACTGTTAATAATTCCCAATATCAGGAACTTCCCTATAGCAGACCTAAATCAAATATGTCACAATTTGACCCCATTTCCTCAAATTTGTTCTTTCAGAGGGGTAAAGATCAGTTGGTCAATGTTCTTTATTTTAATGTTTCCATTGTTGAAGATTGTTACCCACAACTTCCCTCTGCCCAGAGTTATTCATTCTGGTTCCTTTAACCTCTCTGTCAGCTTTTTTTCCTTTCAATCCAGTGGATCCTGATTTTGTACTTAGTGGCAAAACCCCACAAACACACAAACAAAAGGCCAGAAGACCCCGTGGAAAATGCCAGACGTCTGCCACCCTGCCCGTGACCCGGAAGGCTCCCCATCTAGGAGGGCAGACAAGACCGGACAGTCTGCACTCCTTGCAGTGACGGGGGTCTAAAGCCCCACAAAAGAGGAACACGCAAGATGGCCAGAAGCACGGGGTGGGGCAGATGCACGGGAGCAGGTAGTTCATGACCTGGTCCTGGAGGGTGGGGCTGTTTCTGAGGGCAGGCAGCAGGGGACGGGGCAGAGCACACAGGGGAAAACTGAGTCCAGCCCTGATGTCTGGAGTCCAGGGCTGGCTAGAGAGACCAGGGAAAGATCAGGCCGACTTGGCAGAGGAGGGGGCGTGCGCTGGTTAGTCGTGAAGAGCTGTGTGAACAAACCTCAGGAGCTGGGACTCTACCCTGTGGAGAGTGTGGTCCCTGGACCCAGCATCCACCCTACCTGGGAGCTTGTTAGAAGTGCACATTCCCGGGTCCTATCCCATGTCTATCGAATCAGAACCTCGGGAGGCAGGGCCCAGCAATCCAGTTTAATAGTCTCTCCAGGGGATTCCGATGCACCAGTAAGTTTGAGAACCGCTGCTGGAAACCCTGGGATTCCCTAAAAAGGTTTTGAGCTCAGCTCTAAGTTAATATTATAGGATCGGTTATATTAAAAACACCTGCCGTTTGTTGAATTCCCCCCCCCCCCCCGTGTGCCAGGATGTGCTTGGTGCTTTACATGGATTCTCTCTAATCCTCACTCCACTTTTAGCAAGAGGGAGAGGTAAGTGGCCCAGCTGGAACTCCTCCCAAGGGTCCCCTCCAGTGACATGGCCTTACCCCCCTCAGGGAAGGTGCTTATGCAGTCAACTGCATGACCGCGTGGGGATGGGAAGAAGACCCTCCAGGCGTGCTGGGACAGAAGCAAGCTTTTTAGTGTTTTTGGAAATACCATAACCAGGCTCCAGGGTACACACTCATGAGAATTTTCTTTGGTTAACTGTTGTTATGCAAAAAGAAAAATGCTGTGACTTTAAGGCCAGCCAAGTTTAAACCAGCACCCTGAACACCCAGCACCGCGTCCGTGGGCCAGTTGATCCCTGACTCAGGAGGAAAAGAAATGTGACATATTGAATCACCTCGGCCACTTCCTGATGCAGAGGCATCTCTGACTCCTCTGTGCTCCCCCCACCAGGAGTACACTGGACCATCGCTCTGCTCCTGCCAGGACAGGTCACCGTCCTGTGTGTGTCCCCCTCCTGCCACCTGCCTGGCTCTGTGCTGGATGAGGTGGGCTGGAGGGGAGACAGGCTGAATGTAGCTCTACTATCTCTTTAAAGGCTCTATATGTCTTAGCATTACTATAATTACAGTGAATCTGGGGACTCCTCTCTTGGCCCAAATGACCTGACTCCAATTTTGATGTCTCCACCATGGCATGCGTCTAAATCCTTCCTATTAATGACAGCTGTTTTTCAGTGCCGTAAAAGTCACTGCCCTAAGCAGTGGAGAAAAGTTCCAAACAGAAAGAGAGTCAGAACATACACAGCCCCTGGTCACCATTAGGTCTTGCGCTTTCCCTTGGAGTGAGGGAGGGAGCCTCCAGTGGGGTTTGTATTACTATGCACAGTAGCAAGAAACCTAGACCCAGACCCCAGACCTCTGACAAGGGAGTGTCAGATACAGGGGCAATTAAATTCCGGGGGGGGGGGGGGGGGCACAACTGGAATCTCTGTCTTAAATTTTAACTCATTAATTTCTAATGGTTACAAGGTTTAAAATTTTTTTAATGAAATCATAAAACATTGCCCCCTTCCCATGAGTTCAGGTTTTCCATGGCCCAATTGGGGTCCCTGTGACCAGGCTGTTAAAGTCCGCTTTATGCGTAAAATTACAAATGAGCAAAGGATCAGAACGTACAGCCGACTGGTCGTCATCTTAATTGTGCGGAGTGAGCCTCACAGGCCAGGGAGTGCAGGGGGGATGAGCACCTGGCCGCTCTGCCTGGACAGGGAATGTAGAGTGACCTCACGAAAGGGCTAGAGGCACCACATTCCCGGGCCGGAGCGCCAGGCATGAGGCTGGGCCAGCTGCGTTGTGTGCTGGTTAGGCACACCTGTGTTCTGTCCCGATTAGAAAAGAGAATTTGAGCCCAGGAGGAGATTTCTGATCTTGATTTTGGAACCCCCTTCCCCCAGGGTAGCTCTGATTTTGCCCAAAATTGGTGGAACTCTTCCATGCCCATGCTTGGGAGTTCGAGTTTGATCCAGAACTAGTAGGAAATGATTATGTCTTCTATAAAGGGAAGTTAGGAGATCACAGTGGCCCTTTGGGAAGAATTATTCGTCACTTTAACAAGAATCTGAACCTTTGCTACATGCCTTTGCTACATCACTAACCGTCTGAGCAGGTTACTCCATCTCTTTGTGAGGATGCTGGAAGTTAAAGAAAGGAAAAGCCTCCAGCATAGTGCCTCACACACAGTAGGTGTTTTATAAGGGCCAATTCTTCCTTCACTCCCACTCAAGATAAATGCTGTCTGTATCCAGCAATGGGAGAGGTGGTTCTCAACATCCTTATATAGATGGAGATGACTGTGTGGTGTTTGGGGATATGAGAAAGTTCTGGATCGTGGTCTTTGACGTAATCTCTGACCTTGCTACACAGAGACCAGCCACAGCAGCACCCGGGGAGCCTGTTAGAAATGCAGAATCTCAGGGCCTGCCCTGGACCTACTGAATCAGAATCTGCACTTCCATCAGATTTCCAGGTGATTCTATGCACATTTGAGAGCACTGGACTTCGTTCTGAGGGCCAGGGACCATCTAGTTCCTTCTCTGGCCACGTTGGGGGACAGTGGTCTTATTAGCTTGGTGCACCCCCAGAATGAAGGCAGGGCCTAGAATGAGCCTTGGCCTTCAGCAGACCAGCACGCTCTTGGAAGCACAGGGGTCATTGACTTTAACCACAGGAAAGAAGAGAAAAGTAGCTCTCATCTCAAACGAATACAAGTTAAAAAAAAATCAGGAATGGCAAGAGAAAGAAAGAGATAGAGAAAGGAAGAAAAGAAAAGGGAAAGAAAAGCTGGGCACTGGGAGAATAAAGGGGCATTCACTGGGCCTCTTGGGTGAGAATATAAAGACAAGTCAAAGCCATCCTAATTACTGTGTTTAGGAAACAAAGGGTCCTTGCACTTTCCTTTCAAGTAGCAAACTTGTTTCCCTCTTTATCTGTCTGGAAGACAAAGACACTTGAAATTGAAGTTTTGAAATGCAAGTTTGTTTCTTCATTCTCCCTTGGGCCATATGTTTTCTTTTCAAGGAACAGAGATAATGACTGTATTGTGAGGAAAGTAAGGAAGAGGGTTGAGCAAAAATCAATAGAGCTTTGATGAGCCCCTTCTGAGTGAGTGCAGTGCTCCTGGTTTTCCTTACGGAGCACACCTGGAACCCAGGTGATCAGGGGATGAGGCTGATGGGGCCACACGGCACCTTCCAAGATAGCCGTTGAAGTCAGTCGTTGAATGCTTGCTGAGTCAAAATGGCCAGTATGTCAAGACATCGAATAGGCCATAAGTTACTCTACATTTTTGAGGTGTTTTTTTCATCACACCTGACCTAAGTCACATTTTTTTTTTCTGTGCGTAATATTTAATCCTAAAAAATCTTATGGCAAAATGGTTAAGATAGTAAATTTTTGGGGCACCCAGGTGGCGCAGTTGGTTAAGCATCTGACTCTTGATTTCAGCTCAGGGTCGTGGAATCGAGTCCCGCAGGGGGCTCCAAGGTCAGCGGGGAGTCTTCTTGAGATTCTCTCTCCCTCTGCCCCTCCCACTTGTGTGCACCGTCTCCCCCCCCCCTCAAATAAAAATAAATCTTTAATGACAAAAATAGTAAATTTTACATTATGTGCATCTTATTATAGTTAAATTTTTTTTTTTTAAATTTCCACCTCTTATGGCAGATGTTGTAATTCCTGCCTGGTAATGAAAATAGCATGAAGTGCTAATTATTTAAACCTTGATGGTGTCAGTCACCCTCGGATGGGAGCCTACAGTCAATATCACACAGTCCGGGCGCTGCGGGGGTGTATTACCTCAAGATCTGGGTGATTATGTAATGAGTTGTGTGATTTCCTATACCACCCCCCACTGCACAGTCATAGGGGCCTTCCTGCTCTTCCTGATCAAGCCCTGCACACTCTTGGACTTCTGCAAATGTTCCTTATAGCCACGGGCAATACTCCTCCTCCTGACACTTGCTGTGAACTTGGCTTGTTCCCTCCCTTTATCCAGGTCTCCACTGAATGTCATCTGACCCCACGTTCCCCTCCTGAGCTCATCACATCACCTCACCCGGTTTTATTTCATTTGTCATAGTCATTACAAGCAGATTGCATTTATTTTTATTTTTTAATTTTTTAAAGATTTTATTTATTTTTTGACAGAGAGAGAGAGACAGTGAGAGAGGGAACACAAGCAGGGGGAGTGGGAGAGGGAGAAGCAGGCTCCCCGCTGAGCAAGGAGCCCGATGCGGGACTCGATCCCAGGACCCTGGGATCTGACCTGAGCCAAAGGCAGACGCTCAACGCCTGAACCACCCAGGCTCCCCCAGATTGCATTTTATTGTCAGTCTTCTCCTGTGGACTATAAGCAAGGACACTCTCTTTCTCCCTGGGCCCCCCACTGCTCCCTCCTCTGTCTCCCTCCACCTGCCCAAGCACCAGCCTTCACTTCTCCCTGCTCTGTCTGCGCCCCTCACCCCTGCCCTCTGGGCTTTGTGCACCTCCCTCTGTGATTGCTTCCCAGTCCTAGATCTGGGGGAAGATGTAGCCCAGGCCCTGCTCTCTCTCCTTCCCTGCCCATGACCAGGGAGGGCCAAATCCAGGGACTTAGCAGGACTTGGATCTTTCCAGTACATGGACCAGCTCTTGTGCTGTCATGTGGGTCTCTATTACAGTTGTCTGTCTGTCTGTGCCTGTGTCCAGTGCTAAACAGTTTGAGAGGCCAGGGATGGGCTAATTTCTTTAGTCCTGCACCCAGCCAACCCCTTGCCTAAGTATGTGAGGGCTCAGTAAAGACGGCTTTGAAAGTCTGATGATAGCAGAGCTTTTAAAGAGATAGATGCTCTCTTCCGGGAACTGCGTCCATAGGCGTTCAGAATGGTCCAGCGTTTGACCTACCATCGTAGGCTGTCCTGTAATACAGCCTCTAACAAAACTAGGCTGTCCCGAACCCATGGTAATAGAATCGTTTACCTTTATACTAAGGAGGTTGGGAAAGCACCAAAATCTGCATGTGGCGTGCCCAGGCCAACTTCGAGGAGTTCGTGCTGTGAGACCTAAAGTCCTTATGAGGTTGTCCAAAATGAGAAAACACGTCAGCAGGGCCTAGGGTGGTTCCATGTGTGCTAAGTGTGTTTTCCTTATCGAGGAGCAGAAAATCGTTGTGAAAGTGTTGAGGGCCCAAGCACAGAGTCAGAAAGCTAAATAAAAAAATGAAGCTTTTTTGAGTTATAAAAAAAAATCAGAAGGCTTGATCTGTTATTGCTGTTGTAAAAATAAATAAATAAAGAGATAGATGCTATCTATTACTAAACCCTAGATTAGAGCAGAATGTGTCTTCTGGTCATAAGCACAGCAAATGACAGGCAAAGGAATGACTGGCCTTACTCTGTTATTTGCACAGTAAGTAAATGAATCACAACCCCTTTATGGAGTACGGTCTCTATGTGGGGAGGGGGTTGATTCATATTTATGGTTTTCAATGAGACCAGTAGGACTTGACCAGCTGTGATGAATGCCCTTCGAGTCTGAGTTTTACATCCTCTTTGTCACTGGAAACATATTCATAAAATGCATTTTAGAATGTTCCACATGCTTTAAAGATTTGATTTATTTGAGAGAGAAAGCAAGAGCGGATGGGGGTTGGGAGGACAGAGGGAGAGGGAGAAGCAGCCTCCCCGCTGAGCAGGGAGCCTGACACGGGGCTCGATCCCAGGACCCTGAGATCATGACCTGACCTGAAGGCAGACGCTTAACCGACCGAGCCACCCAGGTGCCCCCTGTTCCAGATCCTTTTATTTTTTTAAGATTTTATTTATTTATTTGACACAGAGAGAGGCACAAGCAGGGGGAGCGGCAGGCAGAGGGAGAGGGAGAAGCAGACTCCCCGCCGAACAGGGAGCCCGACGTGGGGCTCCATCCCAGAACCCCAGGATCACGACCCAAGCCGAAGGCAGACGCTTAACTGACTGAGTCACCCAGGTGCCCCATTCCAGATCCTTTAATAGCAGGTCAATTAGCAGAGTATCTGTGACCATCATAATGTCCTTCACAGTCTCTCAAACAAACTAGACATCTTTTCATGTTAATTAATCAGAGAGTACTTGAGCCTCACTTTTAGCAGATTTTTTTTCAAGAGTTATGTGTAAACTGTATTTCTGTGAAATGAATTATATTTTAAACATTCAGGGAGTTTTCTGTTTAGACCCTCTGTATCTCTGTATCCACTTCCATTATGACTTGAGCCACGTACCTGGCTGGTTTAAGGGTGTCTCCCAGTTTTTAATGTGTCCCATAGCTCAGTGTCTCCCAGGTGAGGGGAGTATGCTAGGTGATCTGTTGTGGTGTATGGGGGATTCCCCAAAAGCTGCCCCTTTCTTCTGTTTGTGCCTTTCTTTTTTTATTTTATTTTATTTATTTATTTGAGAGAGAGAATGAGAGAGAGAGAGTACATGAGACGGGGGGAAGGTCAGAGGGAGAAGCAGACTCCCCGCCGAGCAGGGAGCCCGATGTGGGACTCGATCCTGGGACTCCAGGATCATGACCTGAGCCGAAGGCAGTCGCTTAACCAACTGAGCCACCCAGGCGCCCATGTTTGTGCCTTTCTAACATACTGTCTCCATAGGTGCCTATGTAATGTTCTGAAGTGTGGAATGTGAAGCTTCGGTTTGTACAAAAGGAAAATGAGTCTGATACTCTGTAAATCTCTAAGCTTGAAATTCTATCAAGTTTATTTAAAATGAAAATGTGTAGAAGGGCATTTGGTCATAACTCAGTTATGTCCTAGTTAACAGAAATCACTGACAGATATAATCTAGCAGCCGCTTTATCAGCAGACGCCCTGAGTAAACTGTCTCTGCCCTCACCCAAGTGTGGCCTGTGTCACAGACTGAACCCCCAGACAGAAAACCACTGAAATGAGTCTGACCACTTGTCATGATTTCAGTCCTATGAGAAAGCACTTTTTTTTATGTGCTTTTAAAAAAATAAACCTCTTTGATTAACAACGTTTTTTTCAGGGCGCCTGGGTGGCTCAGTTGGTTAAGCGTCTGCCTTCGGCTCAGGTCATGATCCTGGAGTCCTGGGATCAAGTCCCGCATCGGGCTCCCTGCTCAGCGGGGAGTCTGACTCTCCCTGTCCATCTCCTCTCCCCCTGCTCATGCTCTCTCTCTCTCTCTCTCTCTCTCAAATAAATAAATAAAATCTTAAAAACACCACCACAACATTTTTTTCCAGTCACCCAGCTGAAATACTGTGCCATCACCTTTACTGGTCATAGCTAGGTTACAGGTAAACAGGGATGGTGCACTTCAGAATTTTCTTGCGGGTCCCCACCCTCTCTTCTCCACCCTGTTCCCCCTTTCTGGTGACAGTCTTCCCTTTACCCCCTCAGGGAATGACCTGATGTAAGTAATGGATGCTTACTAATCCTGCTTGGGTGGGCACAGAATTCCCGCTCCCCCATCACTGACCATGGCCAGGGGTCTACCGCTGTGCTGAGCGAATAAATAGGTTACCTCACTTCATTCTGCCACCAGTTACCAGAGAGGTCTTCAGCTTCAACGTGAGGAAGCAGAGCCTTAATTTTTCTGAGTATTGCTGCCTCGTTTACATGGATTATCACATCTGATCCTCACTGCAGTGCGAGGCCTGCGGTGATTAGCCCCATTTTACAGGTGAGAAGACTGAGGCTTAGAATTGCCCTCCCCTTTGTCCTCAAATTGTAGAAATGTAGACAGTTTTATTAAAGCAATGTCAAGCATTCTACTATCCCAGCCAATCGGGAAGCTCAGTTCTGAGCACTGGGTGGAAGAATCCTGTCCTGGAGCCGACTCTCCTAACCAGTGGGGCTGCCTGGCCGGGCCCTTCCTCCCGGTCTCATGCTCCCCTCTTCCCGTGTTCTCCTGGCCCCTCCCTCTGTTCTGCTGAATGCCTACATGCGGGCACATCAGACTTTATTTTAGTTAGTATTTCATTTTTCTTTTTTTCTGTAGAAACCTGTCTTATCGGACCTCTGAGCTACAAATGACGCCTATGTCATTTCCACTTCTAGTTATGAACTTTAACCAAGAAACATGAGGGCGGGATGCTTTCTTTTAATCAATAGACGTATGACTGTGCCATGATCGAGAACAGATAGAGAACGGCATCTGGAAACTTCTGGAGGAGAGGAACTAAGAAAGGAGCAAGACCCCAAGGCTCCTCAGAACATCTCGAGGTGAAGGGTTTTGCACACTAATTGAGACGTCTGTGAGGGGAGAAACTCAGAGCTCTCCGGCCTGTCTTCGCAGCCGACTAAGAGAAAAAGTCGCTCAAGGAAACCTTCGAGGAGCAACCCCTTTGCTGGGTTGCTCTGCTCTGTTCAATCGTCTTTATCACCGTTTTGTTTGTTGTTTGTTTGTTTCTGGAAACAGAGTCTTCAGAGACAGTTTCCTGGCGTGAGACCATGCTAGTAAACCAGTTCTCTTGGCGTTCTGGGGGACGCAGGTCCCTTGTACTTTTGTATTCAGTGGTGACTTTCTTTAAAGATCCTTTTTCTTAAGGGCAGCGGGACTATTGTGAGGTGTTAGTTTCACATTTCATAGTTTCTCTCTTAACAAAAACCACATCTTTCAATTCTGCAACATTCAGAAATTTGATACCATCTTTACTTAAATTATAGCCAAATTTCTCAAATATAGTCACGGATGATATTTTATAGAATAAAATCTATGGAAAATCCCTCATTTGTTTTTCTGGGTTGGGTTCTTTTTCCCCTTGATCTGACAGGAGGAGCCAAGCTTCTTTCTGCTTTGTTAGATGTCAGCATGAATTTTCAGTAGGGCCAGAAAGTAATTTTAGTGTCCGTGATGACTTTCACTACAATTGGGTTGCTTAACAGCACAAAAAATAAATATTTAAGTCAACCTTCCCTACAGGATCTAAATATAGACCTGCTGGTCTCTGTCGCTCCACTGACAGAGAGGTCATGTTTCCTCGGCTTCGGGTTTTTTCAGAATTAGACCCCACATGGCTTTGCATTGGGAAATAAATCCATGTAGCTTTATAAAGAGAAACTTGATTTACCATTTATTATCTTGCCCCTGCCTCCCAAAGCCTTGCACTGACTGTGGACATGCTTGTTCAAGACGAGTTTGTCATCTGTCAAAATAAACAGCAGCCTGTATGCCTTGGAAAAAACATACACATGACACAAAACATACAAGAAAGTCAAGCAACCAAAGGCAAATGAATTAAGTATATCATCTTGCCATTTTAACTCCCTTTTTTAGCACTTTCCAAGGAATTTATGCGGGTGGGTGGGCAATGTAAAGCCTATTTGCTATAAACAGACTCTAGTGTTCCTTATTAATTCAGGGGAAGTCTATTAGAAAACAAAGGTTAGTTGACATAAACTCTGTGGGCCAGACCTCATTTTAGTAGGTTATAAGAACTGTAGAAGGACCCTGTCGATACATGGCTGTTTTTTTTTTTTTTTTTAAGATTTTATTTATTTATTTGATAGACACAGCGAGAGAGGGAACACAAGCAGGGGGAGTGGGAGAGGGAGAAGCAGGCTTCCGACCGAGCAGGGAGCCCAATGTGGGGCTCGATCCCAGGACCCTGGGATCATGACCTGAGCTGAAGGCAGACGCTTAACGGCTGAGCCACCCAGGTGGCCCCATGGCTGGTTTTTTGGCTTTTTTCCCCACTAAGACTTATAAGAACCATTGTATTCCCCAAACACAAGTGCTACAAACAGGCCTGACCTCAGGGTGGCCTCCAGAGCAGTTGTTTTGTAGAATAGTTTCCCCATTGGACCACGGGTCAGTTCTCCCCTACACCTGCCCAGGGATGCACAAGGGAATGGTCGCACTGGTCCTACTAGGAGAAGTGGTTGGGAGAAGGGTGGCAGGGAGACTTCCCCCAAAGCCTGTTGTTACTTTTGAATTTTGTGTCACGTTCTTTATTTAATAACTAGACATTTGCTTGTTTATTTCTTATTTGAGAGAGAGAGCAGGAGCTGCTGCGTGAGTGTGGGGGAGAGGGAGAGGAAGAGAGGATCTCCAGCAGACTCAGTACTGAGTGTGGAGCTGGACATGGGGCTGGAACTCACGACCCGGAGATCATGACCCTGAGATCATGACCCGAGCCGAAACCAAGAGTCTGACGCTCAACCAACTGAGCCACCCAGGCGCCCCTAATAACTAGAAATTTAAAAAGTGGTTCCGCTTTATTTGTTTAATGAAAACAGCGATGGTTCAAAAGCTCTATTGTTTTAGAAGGAAACAAGTCAATCTTAAAGGAGAACTGGGAAAAAAAAAAAAAAAGATCTAGTTAACTAAAAGGTTGTGTACCTCAATTTAGTTACCAAAGGCCTTTTGCTCTTGCATTTTGAGCAAAAAAGGAGACTGTAGGTGGGCTAAGAAATCACCCCACTGACTGCAGCCTTAGGCTAAATTCCCCTAGTCCTTATTCCCCTATTCGGTAACACTGGAGCAGGAACAGCTTTCTATCAAATTACTGCCTTACTACCATCGCTATCAGTAATAACAGCCACCAACTCTCAACCATTGAGAGCTTGGTCTTGGAGGGTGGAGTTAGGCCCCAATTCTGAGCAGTTAGAAGGGAAGCCTTGAGGACCAGCAGGGACTCCAGGGGCCTGGTGAGATGGTAGACATCAGGACCAAAATCTGTAGGCAAAAGGAGGGATGGGACTGGGAGGGGCTAGCGGGCATCCATTCATTCACGCCCACACATGGCATTCAAAGGATGTGCCTGGCAAAGCATCCAGGCAGAAGGAGATTGGCATACAGGAGCTCCAGTGCATAAAGGAGATCTAGCGCATGCTAACTGGAAACCAAGCCCTAGCAGGCAGGACTCGGGGACTTGGAAGCTGGGAGGCAGGCAGGTAGAGCCAGCCTGGCCTGCAGCACCTTGAGACAAGTCCCCAGGGGACCAGCAGAAACAAGACAGGCCAGCAAATCAGAGATTTGGATTTCCTAATCGTTACAAACACAGGTACTGTGTGATTCAGAGAGCAGCCTGGAGCCTGTTCCTGGGAGAGGAGCGTGCGATCAGAGTGAGACCAGCACAAGGCGGCCACCGCAGGTCTGGGGAGCTGCAGAGTCCTCTAGTACGAGGGTTCAGCCTGGAGCTGCATCTCTGCAAGTGGAGGGGAAGAAAGTTGGTAGAGGGAATTAGGTTGGAAGAGGAAAAAGGACAAAGGCATGGCTTGCCTTCTCCTGAATATACAGGCATTCTAAAGAGAATTTTCCAGACTCTTTTTATTTACCCCCAAACACATTTCCTTTAATATATGTATATTTGTATGTAGCCTTTTAAGTTGTAGATGCATTGCCATTTTGAAGGTTTGAAGACGTACTGCAAAGTATATAATGTGCCTAAAGAACAAAATAACATTCTGTTTGAGTTGCACCTCAAATTAGATTAATACCTTAATTTTCGGCCTCACCATTGCAGATTTTCCAGTAGCAAAATTGGTGCTGCTTCTTAAAAGATCTGTAATCCTATAGCTCTGTCAAGTAGATATGTCGATTTGGGGGTGATAAAAATGTTCTAGAATTATATAGCAATGGTGGTTGCACGGCCCTGTGAATATACCGAAAACCACTGACATGTATCCTCTCAAAGGGTGAATTTTATGTGAATTATATGTTCATTTTTAAAAAAGAAGACATGTCCAGGTATAGAGTCACAGTAAGCTTAGGAGCTTAGGAGAGAGAGATGAATTCTAAGGAACAGTCTGTGAAACTCTGTTTAGGAGCTGCTGAGACATCTGGTCACCTCTGGAATCAGTAGACTTCCCCCTTTTTCCAGGAGGTGTAAAACCCCCGGGTTAAACAATGGGTTGAGTGGATCATGGCCACACTCCTAAACGGGTAAACAAATTGTCCACCTGCTCACGTCAGATGGTGCTCAACAGGAACCAGGATTTGGAGCCCAGGACACAGGCAGAAGCCTGACATCGTGCTAAGCAGCCAGCCGCTAGCTACATGGGGTAGCCCTCTTACCAAATTCCCCTAAAAAGAACCTCTCTGTGTAACATAAAGCCTGTGCTTATCTTACAGAGACTGTTGGAACTTTCATATGGGTCAGAAGCAATTGATAACCTTTATCATCTGAAGTGAGGCCCAACCACATATTTCTCTTGTTTGCCTTTGTCATCAACATGGCAGGAGCGTTCGCTTATCATTAGGCTCAGAGGAATCCGATCTGTTCAAATTTGCATTGACCACATTCAGCTTTACCATTTTGCTTCTGTTCATCTTTCTTTCATGTGCGTCCGTTACCGTGCTAGATGCAGACAGGGGGTGCCTACGGAGAAGCAGGTTCCCGTAAAAACAAAAAGAAAGAGAAGAGGAAGGAGGGCTGATTTCTGTTGGGTCATTCTTGCTAGTTTCCACTGGGCTCACTGCTCTTGTCCTTCAGCCCTCGTCCTGCAGTGAAGGCATGGAGAGCATCCAATTCACAGAATCCCGTGTCCACAGGGAGTGTCGGCCCGACCTGGTCCAAAGACAACCTTCCTGGCACAGCTGGCTCCAGGAACACATTTGACCTTGTCATTGACCTCAGTGTAACTGTCCTGCCCCATCCCCCCCCACCCCCACCCTGTAAGCCCTTTGCCTGGCCAGAGCGGGGTCAGAGTGGTCCATGTTGGCTGTGTCCCTCACACCCCACTCAACTAGCCTAGGGTTTTGGGCATGTGGTGCTCTCTTAATAAAATTTCCTCCTGTAACTGAGGTATTTTAGGATGCATGGCTTCTTCTAAGCTCTATTATTTCTACACCTTCAATGCAGTATGCCAGTGAAGCCCTCTGTGAGCTCTGTGTTGTCTCCCAGCACTCTGCTGATGGGCCTTCATTGCCCCCCATCCCACGTGCCATTGCAGGCCCCAGTGCCTCTGTTTGAACTGTTCACACGGTCTTAAGTCGTCTTCCCTGCCCCTCCCCTACCTTCCCCCTGCCAGTTCCTTTTCCCTCTACTGGCTGATTTCTCTTTATCCTGCAGACTGAGCTCACTTGTCACATCCCTTAGGACACACTCCCTGACCTTCTCCAGCTGAGGTAGGGGCCCATCTGCCCCTGCGTGGGGGCCGGGGGGGGGGCGGGGAGGGTAGTAAACCCCCTGGTGTGTGTAAGCCCCTTGAAGGCAAGGTTTATAACTCTGAATCCCTGAGACCCAGCAGGGAACTTGATCCTTGGTCTGCAGCATTTGATGTCTGTTCAGCCAGGCCCAGCTGGTCGGCGAGTCGCAGTGCTCAGTGTCCAACGTGACCGCCTGTCAACAGGACTGTTGTTGTTTCTCTCATCTGAGAAAGCTGATGCAGAGAAGAGCTTTTCTGTGGCACAGTGATAAGAATCTCTGAGTGACTGCAGGGGACTTGGCTTTTTGTTTTGTTTTGTTTTGTTTTATGTAGACGGGAAGATTTGGAAATTATATTTGTACTAGAATCATACAGAAATGAAACAGAGGCTCAAAAAGCTTAAGCAGCTTGTCGGGGGCGGGGGTTCCCCTCAGGCAGCCGGTGGCGAGGACTCCCTCAGCCAGGACTCTGAGCTCCAACCCCACAGCGTTCCTGTGACATCTTGCTGTCCCACTTTAAAAAATCCTATGCATGTTTAAATTTAAAAAAAGTACGCAGTATTAAACACCTTTTAAAAAACCAGAGAAAGTGTGTAAGACCAAATTTGACATCCCTGGTATATAATACATATATTAAGGGTCCTCCTTGTGTTCTACAATTTGGTGACCAAGTTGATGAGCATTTGTCCGCCATGTGACCATAATCCATCATATTACCATGAGCATAACGAGAATATTTTTAAAAGACTTATTTATTTATTTTAGAGAGAGAGGAAAGGAGAGGGAGAGCATGAGCAGGGGGAGGGGCAGAGGGAGAGGGAGAGAATCCTCAAGCAGACTCCCCACTGAGCGTGGAGCAGTTTGCCCTGAGATCATGACCTGAGCCGAAACCAAGAGTCAGACACTTAACTGACTGAGCCACCCACGTGCCCCATAACCAGAATATTTTTAAATGCTTTAATGGATTTTTAAGCCAGTTATCAGTTGGCTTTATACATTCTTAGTGGGGAATGGGCTAGTGTACGAAAGTGACATTTTGGGGGTAGGTAATATCACACAGAGCAGTTTCAGGACTGTTTGTGGTATTTTCTTATGCTTTTCAGAAATGGAATTCAGTGATTCACTTTTTATTTTATCCAGAAGGGACTTGTGCAAAATCTCCACCTGATGTCAATTTTCTCTTCAGGTGACTTTTCAGATCACCCCTCCGTGTACCCGTGAGAGGCATTATGAGCATTTCGGACGATGCTGTAATAAATGTGAACCAGGTTTGTATTTCTGAGCCACCTTTCCTTGTTCCTCAAAAGTGGGTGGGGCTCTCGTTTATTTTTTTAATCCAAGGAATAATTTCAGTCCTTCCAGATTAAAAAAAAAAGAAATTGGGTAGACTTTCTATGGTAGTGGCAGGTAGTAATGTGTGTCACCCTGAAGATAAAAACCTTTCAATAGATAAAAATCACTTAAAAGCAGTTGCAGAAACTAGTACTTAATGTATGCTGGAATACAGTTTTCCAAAACACTATTTCTTGAGAAAGCAAGGTTTTAAAAAAAAAAAAACGAAAACCATATTTTAGCACTTTGCAATTCAAACTTTTGACATATAAAATGCAATTTAAAAGTATTTTACAGAAAAAATTCTGGGGCGAATAACCATAGTGGAGTTTTTGCTGCTGCAAATTGCCTAAACCCTATCATACCTTCTCCTCACATACCTGTTGAGAGGCAGAAGGTGGACTGGTTACCTCCTCCCCATATCTGCACTGCCAGAATGTGGCTGAGGATTTCTACAGCCTCAGTGAATGTCCGCAGGTTCCTCACTCACTCATTGTTCTAGAAACGGTGGTTACATTACATCAAGATCCTTTAGATATTCAAGCTATAACTATTTCTCAGATGTGCAGAACCAAGACCAGTGATTTTTGTGAGCGTGCAGGTGTGCGTGTGCGTGTGTGTGCGCGCGTGTGTGTGTGCGTGCGCGTGTGTGTGGTACTCTGGTCCTTCTGTTAACCGAGGGCCCACAGTAGATGTAGGACAAAATAAGTTAACACTCCAAATTGAAGTAGAGGGGATATTGAAGATGGGAGGGAAAGGGTAAAATGAAATTCTTGCCCCTCAAGTTTTTTAGGCACGTTTGAAAACCATCATCCTTTTCCTTGGTCAGCAGAGGTGTGGGGTGGGAAGGATGATCTTTTACTGAGATGAACTAAAAGGTGGCCTTGACCATAGACGGAGCAAGTCTGGGAGAGGTTATTTTAATTAAAAAAAATTATGTATTTATTTGACCAAGAGCGCACAAGCAGGGGGAGGGGCAGAGGGAGAGGGAGAAGCAGGCTCCCCGCTGAGCAGAGAGCCCAACATGGGGCTCGATCCCAGGACCCTGGGATCATGACTTGAGCCGCAGGCAGACGCTTAACCCACTGAGCCACCCCAGGCGCCCCTAGGAGAGGTTATTTTAGCCAGCTGGGAGACCTGAGGAGCCCACCACTGATATTTGGTCTCGTCCCATGTATCATACTGTGTGAGGGGACTTCCTGGGGTCACAGTCATTTAAATGGCCCAGTAGATTGCTGTATTTTTGTTGTTCTGTTGTTATTTTGGGGGTTATTTTTCATTGCTGCATTTTTTTTTCTTCTAATTGAAGGAAAGTACATGTCTTCTAAATGCACTACTACCTCGGAAAGTGTATGCTTGCCCTGTGGCCCAGATGAATACTTAGACACCTGGAATGAAGAAGATAAGTGCTTGCTGCATAAAGTTTGTGACACAGGTAAGTCAGTCATGCCGGTGGGGAGTGAGATAAGTGCTATTTTTAGCTACAGTAGTGCCATCTCTTCTGGAGGGGCATGGGAAGACGTTTTCGACATCAGACCCCCAGAGGTAAGTGCTTCCGATCCCAGAAGGACTGTGTTAACATTCTTCATTTAGAACTTTCGTCCTGGGATACAATTGTGTCTCAGTTTAATCATAGAACACACGTGTTACAGTTGACAAAATCTTGCCACAATGTTTCTGTGTATGTTGTGTTATTTAATTTCCGCAGAAACCCTGCCAGTTAGCCACAGTTATCCCATTTTAGAAGAGGAAGAAACGGAGACCAGGAGAGGTTGGGTGACTTTTCCAAGGTTAACAAATGTGAAGCAGGATTCAAAGCAGATCTTACTCTCAAGTCTTTCTCCTGAACCATAAGTGTCTTACTAACTCTACAGTTTGATCTTAGACTGCTACAGTTTTTTTTTTTGGACTCAAAAAATGTTTCCCAAATTATAGTTTAATTGTAGGAATCAGAATCAAAATATGTACCTTAAGCTAGAGGTTCCTTTCCCTCTCTTTCTTTTTTTTCTTTTTCCATTTAATCTCTGTTGGAGAAACCATGTTGTTAATCCTGTGGATTACAGGAATCCTGTGGGTCACAGTCTGATTTCTGCTGGTTGCATTCCCTTGGTGTCATTTAACATATTTTTCTGTCTCCTATATTTCCTATAAGTGGTTGTTGGATCTAGAAGGCTGATCAGAAGCTGGTTTGTTGTTTTTTGTTTTTGCAAAACCAGAGGTGGCATAATGTTGTTATGTCAGGGGTCGTATAGAAGCTGTTTATCTCTCTTCTTGTGATATGAACTGCTGTTGACCATCATGGCCTAGATCCACTTTCGTGAGGAGCTGTAGAAAGGTGACCTTCTATCATTCCTTCTTCATGAATGGCTGGAATGCTTTATGAAGAGAAGTTTCCCTCGGCAACTATCCCTTACCCTGAAGTACAGTATATACGGGAGAGGCAGAATGAATGCTTGTAGCTTTATTTACCACTTTTCAAAATCATGACTTGATTTCCATGCTTTCTCCAAAGGATTTATATGAATATGATAAACTCAGCCACTCAGACATATTTGAGGTGTTTTAATCTATTACAGTTCCTAGGTATATGGGTCCTCAGATTGTCTCACTTCTTCCAGGTTACCCCCCCCCCCCCCCCCCCCACAGACTTTAATATGACCCCAGGTGATCTTAAGAGCTCTCCTTGCTTCCAGGTTCATCTTGGACATTCCCTGCCTCAAACCGCGAATCAGCCATTTCTTTTAAGAATTCCTGATTGCTTCCAGTGGAACATCTTATTTAGCAACCTCAGTCTGGGTGCTAGGGAGGTTCGTTGCTACCGGACTGATCCTTGTTCATAGGTTCTCTGCAGTGGACGGAACTAGGAGTTAAGTATTTTTTTTTAAACATCATAATTTTCTAGTGGGCAAGAGATAGCTGGCAGATTATAGCGGCAGAAGGTAACATGGAAACTCCACTGAGCAGAAGCATCTGATCAAGTCTTTTTTCTTTCCCACTGCTTAGTAATGACTTTGACTCACTGCTGCCCCTTGGAAATAAAGGTTCATTCTGTCGGGCGTCTGGGTGGCTCAGTTGTTAAGCGTCTGCCTTCGGCTCAGGTCATGGTCCCAGGGTCCTGGGATCGAGTCCCGCATCAGGCTCCCCGCTCTGCGGGAAGCCTGCTTCTCCCTCTCCCACTCCCCCTGCTTGTGTTCCCTGTCTCGCTGTGTCTCTCTCTGTCAAATAAATAAACAAAATCTTTATTAAAAAAAAAAAGATTCATTCTGTCTACTGCCAAAGTTGATTAAAGCCCCAAACCTGGTACATTAAGATATTTAAAAATATGTCAAAATTGTTCGTCACCACACAGGCTTCATTCACTCATAATTGAGTGGGGTGGTGGAACTAGACTTTTCCACGGGAGTGACCCTTGTCCATGTCTGTTGTGTGCATGATGCACATGTTTATGCAGATTGGCCTCAGTGCTGCACAAATGACCTGGGCCTCAGAGAGTGGACACGGGAGGGACACAGGAAGATTTCTCCAGGTTCGCCATGCTCTGGTCTGAAAAGAATGGAAATAGGAAGCATACCCTCCCTGCTGGCGGTAACTTGAGACAGCGGAAGGAGACAGGGTTCTGGTCTGCCTGTTTATTTTTCCCCTGGACCTCTGCCCTAGTCCATTCAGGCTCCTATAACAGAATAGCACAGACCGAGTGGCTTAAACAACAAACATTTATTTCTCACGGTTCTGGAGGCTGGAAGTGGGAGACAGGGTGCCAGCATGGTTGGGTTCATGGTGAGGGCCCTCTTTAGGATTTCAAGACACTATTTTCTTGCTGTGCCTCCACATCGTGAAGAACGGAGAGGGAGGAAGCAGGCTCTCCTCTGTTTCTTTTATAAAGGCACGAATCTCAACCTCATGGCCTGATCACTTCCCAAAGGCTGCACCTTCTCGTACCATCTCACATTGGGGGTTAGGATTTCAACATGAATTCTAAGAGGACACAAACATCAGTCCATAACAAACTCCTATAAGGACTCAGGAGTCTAAGTCCATGGGTTATTGGGACAATCCAAGTGAGATGGGGGTCCTATAGGGGTAGAAGTTCTGTTTCAAATAGTATTACTATGTTTCATCATGTGTGTGCGCGCGCGCAGATTGATTCTTATTATTCATAGAATAATGTCAGTGTTCTGAACTAGCAAATGCTAAACCATTGCTCCTAGCGGAAATACAGGATTAGGTTCCTATGAGTCTCTAGTCACAACATTTTTGTTAACTGATCCACACATAACCTTGTTTTATGTGTGTTTCTGTTTAGACACCTTAGTAAATATTTTGATTCATTAACATTGAACTTAGAACGAACAGCTCTGTAACTCACACCTGAACAAAGTTTATCTAACATGTATTTGCTCATGAGACACATCACAGCCTTCTTGGGCCTGGAAACAGCAGATAGCACTTCAACACTATGATTGTGGGCCGTTGTAAGCAGTGGAATTGCTAACAAAAAGCGCAGAAATGCCCCAAATGGGACATTAAGTCGACCACAAAAAGGACGCTCACTTCCAGTCTAAGAGCTGTAACAAGAAGGCGGAGGGTGACCTTGTTTGACCTCAACTGAGAGCATGAATGTCCAGTCCGTAGCTCAAAACTTCCACTGTTCTGCATGTGTCCAAGAAGTTCTGCAGAAGTGCCAGGAGTACTGATTTGGGGGTTACACCGAAATGTTAGTGAGTAGGTGAAATTGCAAATAGGAGTCAACAAATAATGAAGATGGACCGTGTGTGTCAGCATGACCTCTATTCCACCGAAACTGGAAAGGGCAGGAGATTTGGGACAATGAGAGCACTTTGCTATGTGTTGTGAGAAAAGAGACAAGTAACACATGGGTGGCCCTAAGTATTTAGGGAGATTCACTTCAAGCGTGTCATCAGGCTCAGCCTCTGTAGTGCGGTCCCTTTTCTAATTACCTGTGACCCCTGTTTCCACACCTCTGAATACTCCTGTGGTCCTGCAGGATCCCAAGATGAATCCCCAGTCTTCAGAACCCTATTCTCTTAGGTTCAATCTAGCATTCGTGTTCAGAATATTTCTCACATTTGAATTTACTAAAAACCAAGAAGCTGTGAAGTCTCTTTGGCGTTAGCCAAAATAGTCAAGGATCATAAACTCCCCAGTTCTTAATCCTCCTCCTAATATGAAAATTGACTTTTAAAAAAACCACAAGACTCTTAATTACTGAAGAGGGTACCAACCCTACTGGGATGTTTTAGTGCCAGCACAGGAAGAGGGGACTGGGGGAGTTCTTGAAACCTACTGTCCTGAAGGATGCGTTTGCGAGCCGCGTCCGCGTGTGGGGGTTTTTGCTCGTTGCTCCCCTGCTGGGGAGTTGCTCGAGGTGGAAGGTGAGCAGCCGTGTCTTTGTCTCCCGCAGGCAAGGCCCTGGTGGCGGTGGAGCCCGGCAACCGGACGGCCCCGCGGCGCTGCGCCTGCACGGCCGGCTACCACTGGAGCGCCGACTGTGACTGTTGCCGCCGCAACGCGGAGTGTGCCCCGGGCTTCGGCGCCCAGCACCCGGGTACGGCTTCGGTTCGTGCACCCCGCGGCTCGTCGTCGACTCGTGCAGTTTGGCCCGGGCCAGAGCGGGCTTTGAGGGGCGTCCCTGCGTCACTAATGCTCCGGGGAACCAGGTGGCGCTGGAGTAGCTCAAGGGGCCCCTTGAGAAGGGCCAGGTTAGGCTCTTCGAGGGCAGTGGGAGCGCGCGGCCCACGTGCTCCCCGGAAGGCTCTTCCCTCCGGGAAACCTTGGGATCCCCCTTTAGGCAGACAGGGGTAACTCAGGGGGCCTCAGACTTTTTTTTTTTTTAACTGGCGCACATTCCCCCCCCCCCCAGCCCCCGAAAGAATTTTGAAGAACCATGAGCCCCTGGAATATTTTTAAGTTGACAGCTAACGTTTTTTATTGCTAACTTGAAGAGTTGCTAAGGAATTAGTTTCCAAGGAATTTTAACAGCAGTAACACTTTTAAAAATGGAATTCAATGAATCTAAACACCGTAGCAATTTGATAACACCATCATCCTTTTTATTTTTTTCTTAAGATTTTATTTATTTGACAGAGAGAGACACAGTGGGAGAGGGAACACAAGCAGGGAGATTGGGAGAGGGAGAAGCAGGCCTCCTGCCGAGCAGGGAGCCCGATGCGGGGCTCAATCCCGGGACCCTGGGACCATGACCTGAGCCGAAGGCAGACGCTTAACGACTGAGCCACCCAGGCGCCCCATCATCCTTTTCAAAATGCACTCATCGTCCTTCACTGTTGGAAGATTTATACAATTCTTGTCCCCTCCTTTGATTTGTATCCATTTCACCTTCCCCAAAGAATTTTATACTAATGTGTTTTTATGCTTGGAGGGCTTTTACTAATCACCTTTTCATGCACTTTCATATCAAAACTATGTACCCATTTGAGATCGTAATTTTAAAAAATTTCCTGTGACTCAAGGTTTTAAGAGTTAAAACACTTCTGGACTAAGTTGTTATTACAATTATTACAGGATTGTCAAAAAGTAATATATTTCCCTATATTATAATTGTAAAAGCTTTATGAACTTAATAATGAATGTTTTCTTCTGATTCATATATTCATGGTTGAATATTATTTATTGCTAAAATGTAACAGATTTCAACATTAATTCTATTTCCACTAAGTGCTGAGAAACTTGTTCACATGAATAACTGAATGGCTAAGGAAGCCTTCTGGTAGAGGAGTATCAGTGAGTTCTTTTAACACTCTCTGAGTTATATGTCCAGGACACATAGTGGTCTGACATCAAAAGCTGCTTTTAAAGATTTTATTTATTTGTTTGACAGAGAGAGACACAGCGAGAGAGGGAACACAAGCAGAGGGACTGGTAGAGGGAGAAGCAGGCTTCCTGCTGAGCAGGGAGCCCGATGCGGGGCTTGATCCCAGGACCCTGGGATCATGACCCAAGCTGAAGGCAGACAGACGCTCAACGACTGAGCCACCCAGGTGCCCCTCAAAAGCTGTTTTTAATGATCTCTCAGTTAAGAACTCAGCTGTGTTCTCAGTTTTGTTAAAAGTAAAGAAATAGATACCTTTTTGCCAGAAACGTATTTCTTAGAGTTCTTTACCTTCCTGATTTCTGGAAAATACCCCCAAGCGGTTTTTTCGAGGTGTAACAAATGATTATTCATACCTGCTAATCTTTCACTTAGAGGCATCTTGTTTTAACCCAGAAGACTTGGACAGGCTTAGGAGAATTAAGATAGTATTCATTTCAATTCATATGGAGGAAAATGTCCATCAGAGTCTCACTGGTACAGTCAGTCCTTATTACCAAATGTATCAACTAAACCAGATGAGCTTTCTCTTGAAAAAAGTCTGACTTGATTTTTTTTTTTTTTTTGAGAGAGAGAGAGAGAGAGAGTGGGGGCAAGTAGCTGAGGGAGAGGGAGAGAGAGAATCTTCAAGCAGACCTGACTCGGGGCTCGATCTCATGACCCTGAGATCATGACCTGAGCCGAAATCATGAGTAACCGACTGAGCCACCCAGGCATCCGTTGATTTTTTAATTATTAAAATAAGTCTCCCGACGACAGCCAACTCCCTTATGAATTCGATTCTAAGACAAGGCCCAGAGTCTTTTGGCAGGGAGGGGCTCTGAATGGCAGGAGCTTTGCTGTTACCAATGTTTTGATTTGTTGTGGGTTTTTTGTTTTGTTTTGTTTTTGTTTTTGTTTTTTGGCATAGCAAGATTTGGAGTGGATAAGCAGCGTGCCTTCTTTTGTAAAGTGGGGAAAGGGTGATTGTGTCCAGGGAAAGAGAAAGGAGAACCTGCAGGATGCCCCTGGCAGGTCAGCATTTCAAAGAGTCAGTGTGGAAGTCAAGTGCATGGATTTAATGCCCTTAAGGCTATGTGTGACTTGTGGCTCCTTAGGAAGTCTCTTTGTTTTTAAGGGTTACTCTTCTAGACGGTGTTAATATTGTAAAAAGCTGTTTGAATTCATGTGAGCAGCTAGATGTTAACTGGGATTTTGTTAAGATCATTACAAGGTGACTCAGATTACTAGATTGAGGCAATTGCAGAAATCAAGAATGCATTTGACTTTGGACAAAGAAAATGTAATTCCTTATTTTAGTGTTTTATTTATGACAATAAATCACAGAAGTGCTACTAATTTCAAGAGTAAATTGTGGTTTTGACACTAGTCAATTGCCTGATTATGATACCACATGGAAGCCCATGTTCTTCTTTATTGGAATTACCAAAGGGTCATCACGTGTCAGTTGCAGTGAGGCTAATAGATGTAGGAAATTGGAGACTTGTCCTATTTTGATAATGTAGTTGATGAGGAATGTGAGAGAGCTGAAGAAAGCTTCCTAACCAGGATCAATTCCTGCTTTCACTGCTGTGGCTTAAGGCAGGGATCCAAAATCCATCCCACCACTTGTGTTGGTGTAAATAGAGTTCAACTGGAACACAGGCACGTCTCTTTGTTTACATATTGTCTACGATGCTTTCATGCTTTAAGTAATTACAGCAGAAATCAGAGGCCCTGCAAAACCTAAGATATTTACTGTATGGCCCTTTCTAGAAAACATTTGCTGCCAACTCTTGGTTTAAGAGAGAGACCTATAGGGGTTTTTTTTGGGGGGGTGTTGTTTTTGTTAATGTTTTTGTTTGAGAAAAGTGTGTTACAATCACTCTGGTGTTTGGACTGGTAAGATTTATCTGGGTTAGAAGGAGTCAGGACAGGAAGTTTCCCTTCAAGGCGGGAAAAGGGCTGTCATTCTCTGTAGACGAAGAATGATATAATCCCAAAAGGCTGAAAGGGGTGGGCAGACATGTGCCTGGTGAAAATAAAGGAGACAGCAGGCTCCCCAGCTAGGAAACAGAGGATCGGTGACCAGGACAGTGGCTCTGAACAGCCGAGGGTCAGTACCTAACTCAGATACTGATGTTCGTTACCTTGCTGAAAACAAGTCTATAACCTTCTGCTGGGACAGGGGGCCCTCTGAAGCCAGGAGGAAAGGGATGGGAACGGGGGGGCCAGAGGCACAGGGGGCAGCTCCTGATCTCTGGTCCTTGGGAACATCATCCTGGCCGATCTCTAAGTGTCCTTGTTTGTTTTGCTTGTCCTTTGTCCGTTCTTTTTTTTGACAGTGCAGCTCAACAAGGACACAGTTTGCAAGCCCTGCCTACTAGGCTACTTCTCCGATGCCTTTTCTTCCACCGAGAAATGCAAACCCTGGACCAAGTAAGTGGCAACTGCAGAGGAGCCAGGAGAGCGTGTTGGTTTTATACTCAACCTGCACTGTCTCAGACTAGGTTGAAACCGGACTGATTCTATTTGGTGAGGCTTCTGCTCAAACCCAGTTTCAGAATGGGAAAATTCTGTCAATTCGGCATGGGGAAAACAAGCCAGTCCAACTCAACTTCAGCCTCATGTGCGACAGGAACTCCATATTACTTTTCAGATTCGGTTGGACTGAAATTTTGACTTACAGTTGCAGCTTCTTTTGTCCTTTCCTTAACCTTAGTTACTTGAAAATGATTTACAATGTTTATTCTTTACTCGCCACTCCCACGCTTCCCAGCTTCCCTGCACCACTGGTTTATTGGTCCAGAAACGTGTGTGTGTAGTGTGTGTGCATATAGAGGCATCCTGTGTATATAAATGTTTGCATGCTCTAAACACCTTGGGTTTTTTTTTAACATAATATATGCTAAAGGAAGCTCATTCTGTATTTGTTCACTTAGATCTTCGTGGCTTCTTGTAGCTTAGAAAACATTTGCTGCCAACTCTTGGTTTGTACCATAATTTATCTTGGTAGAGATGTACCATAAAGATGTACCTTAATTTTACTTAATAAATTCCCTATTGGTAGTCATTCAGGTAGTTTCTAGTCTGTCATGGTAATAAATAATTCTGCAATGAATCATCATATATATATATATATACATATATATACACATACACTTTATATATACTGGGTTTCACACTTAATGTGAGTATGTGTGTATGTGTGTGTGTATAGTGGAATTATATGTATATAGTGTGTGTGCATATATATATAGAGATATATACATATATCTCTCTATATATAATGGAATTTCTGGGTCCGTTCATTGCATGCTTATAATTAAATACTAATATAGTCCCAATATTTTTTTAAGGATTTATTTATTTTAGAGAGAGAGAGAGAGAGTGGGGGCAAGGGGCTAAGGGAGAGGGAGAGAGAGAATCTTCAGGAAGACTCCCTGCTGAGTGCAGAGCCTGACACAGGGCTTGATCTCACTACCCTGAGATCATGACTTGAGCTGAAATCAAGAGTCAGATGCTTAACCAACTGAGCCACCCAGGCGTCCCCCCGCAATGTATTAATTCTCATTAGGTACTTATTTTCTGATCCACTTATCCAAGCTTTATTGGATGTTGAAAAGATTTTTTGTGTTTCAGCTTCAAAAGAGCTTTCATCAAAAGTTTATCACTCTACCGAAGGCAATTGAGGCATTTGGAATCTTCTTCACCGAGGACACCAGTGCACCTTCTTTTGGACGATAGTGTCAGAGTGGTTCTTAGAGAATCCTGGTGGTGCTTACTTTTGCGTATTCATTGGTCCACCCTTCCGACGTGTGGACAGCCACTGGGAATTCAAACGTGTAGGAAGACCTCTCAGTTCTTCTCCTGAAGAAGCTAGCAATCTAGCAGAGTAGAGCCTTTCTGTAGCATTTTTTTTTTTAAGCAAGATTATAAAAGCAAAGCACTTAACTACCTTTATCTCTACAGCTGTAGCATTCTTGGAGAGGCAGAAGTACGTCATGGGACGGATAAATCAGATGTGGTTTGTAGTTCTTCTCTGTCATCGGCAAAGCCTCCAAGAGGTATGTTTAAACAGAACCTGTTGGCTATAGATGTGCCCAGTCTAGTCAGCGATTCTGGATTTCTTCCGAATTACATGCTGTGTCTGAAGGGGTTCACCTCTCCCTTTTCATCGGGACCATCTTATCTGTGGTCACTTTTATCAGTATTTTAACTCCACATATGCTGTTACTTGAAAATTTCCTCAGAAAATTCCCTTACTCAGAAATTGATAACAATAAAGAATTCATATATACAAAAAAAGAAAGAACAGAAACTGAGCTACAAACATGAATTAAAATGCCCAAATATGGCAGGATTGTGGCGGTCCCAGGAGGAGTGTCTGTGGAAGATTTTGGTCACCAACCAGAGTTAGAACATAGCTATTGTTATATAGGGCACATTTTGTAGATCAAGTTTATCTTAAGTACAGTTTCAAAGCCTGACAGAATGTTGACAGTACATGGTGGTTGCTGGTTGCCCAGGGGCGTGAGATTGTGCGGAGCTGGGTCCAGATATGGCAGCGCTGGAAACGGACACACAGCAGTAAGAAGCCAGGCCACAGTTTAATGGGGTTAAAGAACTAAGACAATTGGGGGTTTAGATTTGACATTTTGGGAAACAGGAGGATATCTAAGCATTCTGGATATGGAGTTACCCCGGGTAGCATGTAAAAAAGACCATTTTAAAGATAACTTTGAAAATAATGGAGGGAATAAAAAGTTACTTTTTTTTTTAAAAGATTTTATTTATTTATTTATGTGTGAGAGAGAGAATGAGAGATAGACAGCACGAGAGGGAAGAGGGTCGGAGGGAGAAGCAGACTCCCCGCCGAGCAGGGAGCCCGATGCGGGACTCGATCCCGGGACTCCAGGATCCTGACCTGAGCCGAAGGCAGTCACCTAACCAACTGAGCCACCCAGGCGCCCAAAAGTTACTTTAAATAAAAGAGAAGGAGTGGAGAGGTGAGACTCCCAGAAACCAGGGCACGTAAACCAAGACTTCATGATATAAAGGTTCTAGCAAGGAAGCGATCAAAGAAGATGGGAGAAATGGTTAAGTCCGTGTTGTGTTGTAGATGAAATACTGAAACGCTTCGCAGGACGGCCACGGTTCTGTTCTCATGACCAGCAGAACCCTGGTGCCATGTTGTTCTTTGGAATAGGGGCTTCCTCTGGCCTCAGAGGCCATCCACCTGGAGAGATTGAGGTGTTCTGTAGGGAAGCGAAGATGGAACTGGATGGCATGATCAAGACAATTAGAGTTGTGAAAAAGTGGCCATTTTTACTTATTTATTTATTAAAGATTTAATTTATTTTTTAGAGAGAGAGAGAGAGCACAAGCGGGGACGGGGTGGCAGGCAGAGGGAAAAGCAGACTCCCTGCTGAGCAGGGAGCCCGATGCGGGACTCCATCCCAGGACCCCGAGATCATGCCCTGAGCCGAAGGCAGATGCTTAATCATCTGAGTCACCCGGACTCCCCTAAAGTAGCCACTTTTAAAGACGGTCGTGAACTGGCCTCCGTGGAGTGACGCCAAGTGTGGGGCTGTCCGCAGTGTGGTTTACCCTTCTGGAGGTGAGCACACTCTCTGCACACCTACAGTCAGGGACCGTCCTCCTTCTCCAATGCCAGACCAACATCCTTGATTCTGGGCCTTGATTCAGAGGGTTTTGTTTTTAAACAAGAATGAAAATAATCAGAGAATTAAATTAAATACTCTTTAACACCTTTTTCTCATTTTCTTCCAATGCAGAACCCCCGATTTACTTGCCCAGTTTAATTATTCTGCTTCTCTTCATATCCGTGGCATTGGTTGCTGCTGTCATCTTTGGTGTTTATTATAGGAAAAAAGGGAAGGCGCTAACAGGTACTGTGTCTACGCTGGTTTTTGAAAATTATGCTTAAAGAAAGGAGATGCATTTCTAGGTGTACGCTTTGGAAGATGCACATACTGCCCATGACTGTCTCTGGTGATCAGCCTCGAGTAAGTGCCTTGATACTGGTTGCAGTTAAACTGAGGTGAAATACCCTTTATACCTGATTCATTGTTCTCTGGCCAAACAAATAAACAAAAACCCATGGTGCCTGTGGATGTGTAAGCAAACAAAATACGCCAGGTTCAGGAAGCTGATGACTTGTAAGCTGTGTGTTCGTGGCAGGTAGATCATGCATCATTAGGTATGAGCAGGTTGCCTTCATCCAAGAATACCAACATGTCTGATGCACCCGCTTAAAATAGAGACAAGTGTTCAGGTAAATGGCAGACGGGAAGTTTTGATTGGGGTCTTACCTTAAAATATGAGTATAAAATTGTGAAAATAAGTTTTCTTGTTTTCAGTAAAATTTAAGTGCTCATTCTTTTTGACACAGAGAGAGAGAGAGAGAGAGATTACAAGTAGGCAGGAAGGCAGGCAGAGGGAGAGGGAGAAGCAGGCTCCCCGCCGAGCACGGAGCCCGACGCAGGGCCCAACCCCAGGACTCCGGGACCATGACCCGAGCCGAAGGCAGATGCTCAACTAACTGAGCCTCCCAGGCGTCCCTTAAGTGCTCATTCTTATAACGAATCATCCGGGGTTACCTTTTTTCTTGGAAATCATTTCTTCACAAACAGTTACTCGATAGTGCCTTTTTAACATTACGGCATATTTGACGTTTACACAAGGCTAATAGAGTGTCATTTTTTCAAAAGATTTTATTTATTTATTTGAGAGAGAGAGAGAGCGCATGCTCATGAGCAGGGGGGCAGGGGCAGAGGGAGAGGGAGAAGCAGGCTTCCTGAGGAGCAGGGAGCCCGATGCGGGACTCAATCCCAGGACCCTGGGATCATGACCTGAGCCGAAGGCAGACGCTTAACCGACGAGCCACCCAGGTGCCCCGAGAGTGTCATTTTTAAGAAAGGATTCCTTGAGAGATTTCTTCATGCTTTCGTGGTCAGATCGCCTTCTCTGGGAGCACTGTTGTCTTACTATCCTTTTCTCCATTTTGGGTTACTCAGGGGTTTATCACGTCCACCTCTGCTTTGCTGTGATTTGATCAGCGCTCCCACATCACATGCGCGAACTTCCTGAACCCCCGCCAGTCTTGCTCTTTCCACTAACGTCACGTTGTATAACGCTGGGCCATCGAAAGTTTTAAAGAGGGAAGATGGTGTTTGGAGATGCCCATGTTAAGCAGAGGACGGTATTAAATGACTTTTTTTAAGAATCTACTCATTATTGAGTATTTTTATTTGATGCCGCTCCACTTCCCTAGCAACCTGGTAACAAGGGTTTTGAATAATGCATGTTCAGATGATGAGGATCACTTGTGGAGTCACATTTATGAGAGATAAGCAGATTTCTGATTTTTTTTTTTTTTTGGTCTCTGCAATAATCTCTTCCTGCCATATCTTATCAGTGAGAAGGACAATGGGCCTACCAGTTACTGAATCAGGACAAAGAACTGTTAGCCCTCTCTTCATCCGTACATGGGACCCTCCCTCCTCACCCCCCACCCCCGGGGGCAGGACTGGCCCTGGGGGCTCCTTACTGAGCAGCACAGAGCGAGTGCCCTTGTTGGGGAAGCGGGCAGGGCAGGGTGAGGCCCCCAGAATGAGGCCGAGTGCTGAAAGGGAAGTTGCAGAGCTCCGGGTGAGCAGATGACAGGGGTGGTCTGACCCTGGGGCCAGCAAGGGCCTCCCAGAGACCAGGAGCTGAGCCCTGAAAGCCCTCTGGAATTGGCCAAGGTTCATGCAGCTGGTGCAGAAAGTCAGAGCCGGCAAGGAGAAACACTGGAAAGGGAAGCCAGGGCCAGATGATGCAGCCCTGCAGTCTCGCTCCTGGTCCTTAGCAAAGAGAAGTAAAACTAGCCCTCTGGTTGTAGGATAGAAAACAAATTCACGGGTACAGTAAGACTGGTTGCAGACACACCAGTTAGGAGGGCTTTTGCAGGCATCCAGGAGAGAGAGATGAGTATCTCCTTGTGTACAAATGTCATTTTTTAGTACCATTTGTGATTATCTAGTACTGATCCCTACAAGGAAAGAGCTACAAGTTTCCTTTAATTTGGGGTAACTGTATTTTTATGTAATTTCAAAACTATAGAAAGGAAGCAAGAATAATTATGAAGATGCTAGCAATACCTGACATATATTGAACATTTATTCTGGGCCAGCCCCGCTTACGCGTTTTACACGTACTCGCAAAATCACAACGGCACCAGGAGGCAGGCACTGCTATTTCTCCCATTTCGTGCTGGAGAAACTGAGACTCAGGGAAGTGAAATGAACCGGGCAAGTTCGGGTGATAGGGATCATTAGCTGTTATCATGACCTGACCATCTCCTGGACAATGGACAGCCTCCCGCTTCAGTGTTTATAGTGAATTTAGCATCAGATAATCAGTGGAAGTAGGGTAAAATTGTATCTTTGTAGAACATAAATTCATAGGTTTTTTTCATTTCGTAGATCTGACTTTTGTTAAAAAAAGATTTTATTTATTTATTTGAGAGAGAGCGAGCGCACAGAGGGAGAGTGAGAGGAAAAAGCACACTCCCCGCTGAGCAGGCAGCCCAATGCGGGGCTCCATCCTAGGACCCTGAGATCATGACCTGAGCCCAAAGCAGACGCTTAACTGATTAAGCTGCCCAGGAATCCCATCACTTCTGGTTTTTAAAGTTAATGGGAGATGTGCTTTGTTTATGCCACGGAACATAACTCTTCCTCCTGAGAAGCAACCAGGTATAGTGGAAAAGGATTTGAGGCCCCCTGGAACTCAGTGGGGTCTGACCACCTTCCGTCCTGCTCTTTTCCTTTATTGTACATCCGTGTGAGCTAGTCTACTGGAAGGGCAATGCCCTGGACCTGTCTTCGTCATTCCCCTGCAGTGCCTCGCCCCGTCCCTTGGAGTCATGGGAAAGTGGCAAAGGGAATGAGAACGTTTCCAGTCCTAACAGCAGGTCTGAGTATGCCCAGAGGAGTTCAATGGAACATTAGCCAGAGGATACTTTGCTTTCCAGAGATCAGAAAGTTCTGTTTGGGGGAGGAGGAGTCTTTGAATTGGTTAATTTTTCTTTTAAATGTTTTCACTCTCAGGAACTCTCACTGAAAGACTTGCAGAGGACTGTGTTTAAAGAAATATTGAGCTGACGTGGTGATTGATAATACTGAATTAGATGAAATAATATGAAGTTCTAATCCTTACTTTGTTTTTCTAGCTAATTTGTGGCACTGGGTCAATGAGGCTTGCGGCCGCCTAAGTGGAAATAAGGTAAATTTAAGTCTTAAGTGCCCCCTTAACATCCTTTTAATGGCTTAGGCTGATGTGGCTGTTATTAGTTCACCCACTGTGAATGGGGTCCTTCCTTGAGGGGTGGAACCTCGATTCCCAGGATTGATCCCCGCAGAATAACCCAAAGCCCAAGTGGGTGCCCATCGTAAATGCTCTTTTCTTTGCATTTCCTTCCCCCCCTCATCTCTGTGAGCATACATTATTTATATTGTTGTTCTAGAGCTGATCTTGATTGCCTAGGATGGGTTCCAAGGAGGAAGGACCTGCCATTTCCCTCTACTCTTTAGTTATTTTGGTAACTTTTCATTTTGATATAATCAAAATTATAGAAAAGCAGTGAGAATAGTACCAAAAAAAAACAAAACAAAAAAACAAAACAAAACAAAAAACTCCCACGCACGCTAAACTCAGACCCACCAACTGCTTACGCTTTATCACATTGCATTATCATTTGCTCTCTGTAAGTGTGTATTATGTGTGTGTTTATTCATGGACCATTTTAGAGTGATTGGCTGACATCACGCTCCTGTACCCTTAAATACTTCAGTGTGATTTTCTTGAGAACAAGCACATTCTCTTATATAACCATAGTACATTTATCAAAATCAAGAAATGTAATTGTGGTACAAACTATTATCTGATCCACATGTGATATTAAAAATGTCTTTGATTATCCCATTATGTCCCTTAGATCTATTGTCTGTGGTATAAAGAATATACATTTTAAACCGTGAGTTCATTCTGATGCTTCCAGTTCCAGTCCCAACACCACAGGATTCATTGGGTCTTTCCCCACCCTGGACTTGAATCTTTTCTTCTCCAACAGGACGAAGCCTGACTCCTATTATTCTCAATATGTTTACTCGTTTGCTCAATGCCAGAATACAGAGAAAGTACTTTCAGAATTATTAAACTGTACTACAGAGAAAACAAAGCTACTAACTAGAGTTCCTTATTTGTTTACGGTAATTTTTTTTATTTAGATTGAGTGTATACGGACAAAGTACTGTGTTCTAAAGTTACTTGAGTTAGCACTTCGCTTTGCTTTAGTGTAAACATGCTATTCGTTTGAAATGCAGTTTGACTCTGTGGTTCCCATATTCCATTTTAGGGTTCTCCCCCCTCTGTAATCGTAAATAACACAAATAAAGTGCCATAATGAGTGTTTGTTATGTCCTTGTTATGGTGGAAATAATTATTCTGAGCCATTTTCAGCCATGTTCGGCAGAAACATGTTATAATAACTCTGGGTATTAATACTTCTGCCTTCTGAATTTACATCAGCAGGAGTCCTCGGGCAACAATTTTAGCAACACTCACATGGAAGCCTCTAGTCAGCGTGAAATTTGTGAAGGTGTCCTACTGCTGACTCTGGAAGAGAAGATGTTCTCTGAAGATATGTGCTGTCCAGACGGTGGTGGTGTCTGCGAGGGTGCGTGTGCAGGCGGCGGGCCCAGTGCCAGGATGCTCCCCTTGGTCAGCGAGCTCGAGGGGGACCCCTTCCAGCATAGTCCCATGGAAGACGAGTATGTGGACAGGCCCTCCCAGACCCCAGACTCTTTGCTGTTCCTCACTCAGCCTGGGAGCAAGTCCACACCCCCTTTCCCTGAGCCCCTGGAGGTGGGGGAGAATGACAGTTTAAGCCAGTGCTTCACTGGGACAGAGAGCCTGGCCGATTCTGAAAGCTGCCACTTCGCTGAGCCCCCATGCAGGACTGATTGGATTCCCACGGCTTCCGAAAAGGACTTGCAAAAAGAAGTGGAGGGTGGCCATTGCCCCCACTGGGCAGCCAGCGGCAGCTCGGCAGAGGGCTGTGCAAACTGTGGGAACCCGCCTGGGGAGGCCCGGGAACCCCTCACGGCTTCACCGCAAAGCGGACCCTTGCCCCAGTGTGCCTATGGCATGGGCCTTGCGCCTGAAGATGCTGCCGCCGGGGCCGGCCAGCCCGCCTATGGGGCTGACCGAAGGCTTCCCGGCTCCATGAGGGGGGGCCCTGGGTCTGGAAGCGCCTCCAGTGACCAGCCACCTGCGTCTGGTAAGTGATGTTCTGCTCTCTCTTGCTTCTGAGCAGAGAGGCCTGTTCCTGGTGCAGTGTCTGGAGGCAAGGGGCACAGACCGTTTGGGGAAGAAGGATGCTAACATGGCGAGTATGCCACTCGAAACTGGTCTCCTGATAGGCCTTTCGGCAGGGTGGGTTTTGATTCAGTCCCCACGCTGAGGCTGTGGGTTGTGCCCCCTGTCCCCACCCGGGGGGCTGTCTCTTGGCTTCCACGTGCCCCGCGCCCAGCACTGACTGCCTGGAGGCAACGTCCACATCGATCTCAGGATCGCCTGTCATTGAGGCATTCTCTCAGATCTCTGGGTTTTGTTTTTGTCTTTAAAGCAGCCTCTACCTCACATCTCCCCTGAGAAAGCTTTTATAGTTGTCAGGGGGACAAACAACACTGTTTAGTTAATCCTTAATTAATTAATATTTATTCAGAGTAGCTTGTTGGTTCTATACCAAATTAATGACGCACTAAAGCTGTCCTTTGATGCTTTATATGAGAAGCCCCTTTTACAACTGCTGCATATGATATATTTATGGAACCAGGAGGATCATTTTACAATTTAAAATCATTATAGAGATTTATCGCTGCAGCACTGCTTGAGCATGAATAGCCCACCAATTATAATATTATAACTTTTTTTTTCACAAGGGTAAAACACCATCTGTTTGATGATGTAGTTAGAAGGAAATCTGCTGCTGACGGTGAGGGCTCTGGGTACTGTTCACCACATGGGGGGGGGTCGGGGATCTCTTTGAGAATCTTCTGACAGCTGTAGATGCTCTCTCCAGAAAAACGAATATATGGATATATGCTATTTAAGGGGTTTCACAGAATCCTCCTACCCTCAAAAAGAAAAAAGAAAAAAGCCCATTCGTGGACCTCCTTTATCCTGGGATGCCTTTTCTTTTTCGTTCCTGCCTCTCTATTTAGACAGCAAGTAGTGCTAGCAGCTGCTGTTTGAATTATTTTATAACCCTGAGGTAGCTAGATCCTGCCCTAAACACAGAGACCCTCCTGCCTCATGTTGCTGATGGCTCCTGGCTTATTTGGTAGAACAATGTACTTTCATCTGTCTTCCAAGCTTTGTGGTTTTGCTGCAACTATACAAATTCACTGATGTGTAAATTCTGTAACATCCGTTCTCAGTCAGACTGAAAGGAGATACGTTGGGGGATATTTTTCAAAGAACTGATGTTTTTCCTTCCGAAGACCTCCACATTTAAGATTTTAAGGAATTTCCATAACTAAAAGTTTGGTTCTCTTCTTCCTTTGTATAATTCCATTTCTTTTTTTTTTTTTTAGTGGTTAATTTTCTTCCTGTTGGTCATAGAGACATACAGAACACGAGTTTTGGGGGCTGGGGGGGGCATGGAGAGACCCGAGCTGAGTGTGGCAGTGACGGTGTCCTGGTACCACGGCCAGGGGCAGACCAGTTTTTCCATTAGGGACTCCAGGAAGGTGATGTTTGCCACTGTGTGAAAACGTCAGCAGCTGTTGGAAGAAAAGAGCTGGCCAAATTTAAAGAGATATTTTTTTTTTCCTTAGTGTCCTGAAGCCAAAAGCCAGATCTCGGTGCCCTAGTCTGGTTTTCATTACCATTTATCTCTCCAGCACTAAAAAAAGAAAAAAAAAAAGTGTGTCATCAACTAAATGGTGCTAATTTGTAGGAAGTTCACACTGCTTTCTCTCTTCATCTGGTGCTTCGCCATGCAAACTGTCCGTGGAGAGTCTGCCTGTGGGTGCCAGTTAGAGGGCCAAATTCATTCTCGCCCCAGGAGAAGCGGCAGCCAGACTGATTTTTGAGGCTTTGCTCTTCTCTCCATAATTACTTCTACATGAACAGGCCTTCTGGTGTCTGGTCAAAATAGCTCTTTCTCATTATTGCTTTTTTTTTTTTTTTTAAAGATCGTCATTATTTATGTTCTATAAATGTGTAAAAGAGGATGGAGCTTGGGTGAAAGATCAGAAGGAGTCTAATCCTATTTGATCTCCTGAAAGCCACTGTTGCTCTTGGGGACTTGAAAGAGGTGGCCTTTTTGATTAGGTTTTAGATTTTTTTTTAAGATTTTATTTATTTATTCATGAAAGACAGAGGAGGAGAGAGAGAGAGGGAGGGAGAGAGAGAGAGAGAGAGAGAAGCAGAGGGAGAAGCAGGCTCCCAAGGAGCAGGGAGCCCGATGCGGGACTCGATCCCGGGACCCTGGGATCATGACCTGGGCCGAAGGCAGACGCCTAACCATCTGAGCCACCCAGGCGCCCAAGGTTTTAGATTTTTATTTGTGGGTATTTAAAACACACACACACACACAACCAAATCAAGTGGTTTCTGGGAAAATGACATGATTGGGCACTTCCTCAGTAAGGACGAGTATCTCCTTTGCTCTCAGCATCCCTTTGAAGAGAATGATGGTTCTTCAAACAATTCTACAAGTGTAATTTTTGAAAATAATATCCAACGTTAAGGTTATTCTAGCAATGTTATAACCCTTCAAGAACGGTGAGAATTATTAGCAAAGACCAATACGGGAAAAACATATATTTGGTTATGTCTTATAAAACCATTTCTTAATTTACATCTTAAATTACTATCCTGATGACATAATGGTGGCGCCCTTGGTTACAAATCCTTTCACCTGGAGTTTGGAGAATTCTCACTGTGTCCTGAAAATTAGTTCATGTGAAAGAATCACTTCTTACAACTAATGCGTCTACAGTGGCTGGGGACTTGCTTTTGGCTCCTGAAATCACTTTCTTGCTTCGGCCGCTTCCGGAGCTGGAAACAGTTGTTTATTTACAGGGTCCACGGCGGTTATTAATGAACAGCAACTACATATTTGTTTTTCTATCATATCTTTATTGAGGGTCTGTTGAGCCCCGGAGACTTGGGAAAACCAGCAAAACGAGTAGAGATTGAGGTCAGGGAATGGACAACTGAAGAAATCAGTAACTTGAGACAGCAAGGCCTTGGGCCCCCTGCCGCCCCACCCCCAGCCCGCTTGCCACCCCTTCCGCACCCCCACCCCCCCACCTGCCACCCCGTGGCCTTCTCTCCCCCAACCCCCCCCAACCTAAGTTTTGGCCAAAGCCAGCCCCTTTCACTACAGACACCTCTCACTTGCCTCTTCTGTCTGTCATGTGCTTCTGCTAGTGTGAGCCACCCTGTCCCCACACTGTCCCCTTTTCCAGAGCGCTCCTTCCTCCTGTCCTTCAAGTCACAGCTCCAGTGCTACTTTGGAACCAGGGAGGGCAGCTGTGCTGGCCGAGCGGCCACCCTCCCCGCCCCCCCCCCCCCCGCCGTTCTGTGCACTTTCCGTCTTTGTTACTGAGCCCGGCAGGCACACCCCTTTATCTACAAGCGGGCTCTAGGTAGCACCCCATTCAGTGGGGATTTCCATGACCTTTGCCACACCTGATCTTTCCAGTATCTCCCGAGGCGGCTTAGTCACAGGGTGTGAAGGTCATCCATTCAGCCAGTCATGAGTAACTAGAGGAACGGGAGACCGTACCCCCCTGTTTGTTCCCTAAAGTCACTCTCAGCCTCCCACATTTTCAGTCTGTTCTGGGAGCTGGAGGCCAAGCAGAGGATGGAAGGACTGGCCTGAGCTGTCCTGGACCGACCTCAGTGTCCTGGGTAGAGGAGGCAAGGTGAGCTGGTTCATCCAAATGGCAGTGACACACCAAGGCCGATTCGTGGGAGCCCAGGGCACTGGAGGTTGAAGGGCACCTGCCTGACCCCGTTTCTCCCCAGCCTCAGTCTCCCATCCCTGGGTCCCCCTCTCTTGAAATGACTATTTTTGACCATCCGTTTCCATCCCGAAAAGACAGATAAAGCTTCTCCTACCTTAATTTTCTTCCCTTTCCCTCCCCCTGCCGCAAGCAATGGACAACACTCTATCTAGTTTTAACTCTCTTTTCTTTCTGGTTGGAATGCCATCCACTAGCTCGTGTTTCGCTTTTAGCTAAGGACGGCAAGGGCAAGTATTAGCTCATTGACCCTGTAAGTTAAAAATGATATTTTATTATTTGGTTGGTTGGCAATATTCATTGATACTAAAAGTCAATGCATTTTTTTCAAAGTATATGAAAAACTTGGTTACTGTATACTTTAATTCAGTCCTGCTTACTTTCTCTCTGTTCTAATGGGGCTCATTTTGGAAGAGTTTCATTCGTAAGCCATTCTAAGTAACTTTCAAGCATGATTCAGAATGGAACTATTAAATACTGCTTCCCTTCCCTTATCATCATCATATACTCAGTTTCTTCCAAATGCCTAAAACAGAGCTTGCATTTCCATAAAAAGGAAAATCACATGAGAAGCATATGGGTTAAATATAAGTTTTTAAAAAATTCCAAAAGAACTCTATGTAGCCTGGGTAGTTTGAGTGTATTTGTGTATATTTTTAGTTCTGTTCCTTGGGAGAAAATCTACATGACAATTGGGTGGTATTATTTGCTATAGTTCTTGTGATTTAATATTCATACGTTATGCATTTTAAACAACATAATAAGCTTTTGGGAAGTGTGTATTACCTTGCTTAAAAATGTGAATTCTGCAGAGACTGAGTTCTTAAAACAAAGCTTGTTTTTCTCTGCCCAAGAAAGAGAGATTCCATGGAGCCGCCATGTCAAGCATGGACTGAGCAAAGTGTAGACATCTTTCTGGTTAGGATGAGACACTTCATTTGTCCATTGTTTCTGTTGACTTCAATGCTATTTTTAACTGTCTCAAGTTACCTGAAGATTTTGTTAGTTAAGTCACATTAAATATTAATGTTAACCCAACCAACCCATTTTAAATGTTAGAAATTCTTCAAACTTTCTCTAATTTAGGAAAAATCCTCCTGTCATTCTGGCTCTCAAATCCCACTTTTAGGTAGCTTCAAATACAAGTCCCAGTCACCTCGTGTTGAGAGATGAGGAGACTATTTTGACCTCCTGATCATCTGATTGTGAGGCTGTCCCTTAAGCCACTGTTCTGCTGCTATTAAATTGGCGCCATCAATATTGATTTCCTTTGTTCACTGTGTGTTGGAGACTCTCCAGTGTGCTGCAGAATAAGGGTCTGGGATAGCTGACTACTCTGGCTGAGCGAGGGGCTGTGGCCAGGCCAGGCCCAGAAGATTCCATGGGCAGGGACGCTAGGGTCTGTGCAGTAAGGGATGGCTACCTTGGCCTATGGGTCACCTCCCTTCCACCAGCTGTCTCCAGAAGGTACTATTTTCACTATCCCTGGTTCTTTTGTGAGGAAAGTTCTTTCCTTCAATACCTCCAACCCTATCTTTTTTCTCAAGTGACAGTAAAGTTAAGATCAATGCCAGGGACAGCCTAGCAGGGGAAAGGTGTCAGAAGGGCAGCCGAGGAAGAGAAGGAAGGGGTAGTGACGGGCCCTTGCTTTGCCTTGTATTCCTGGAGGCTGAATAGACTAAAAGTCTCAGGCCTTTGTAAGGCATCTTGGATAAGCCTTATCTACACGCTCCTTCTCTTTTCATATTTCCCCTTACCAGCTACCAACAAGGGCTTCCGCCTGCCCCCCCCCCACCCCCGCCACCAACAGCAGAACAATCTGGGGCTTCCTTGGCCCTCAGTGGAAAGAGTTACCCCTTTGGGGCAGATATCAACTATAGAAGCTATCCAGCCATGCCCAAAAGGAGGCCCTACAGCACCCACACAGTCATGCAGCTTGCTGACATGGGGACCCACTGACTTGCCCTCTCTGGTCTACTTGCATAACCCTATAACACCCTTCTGTCCTAAAAGGTAGCACATCATAAGGAATTATTTGCTATTGAGAAGGACAATTCAGGACTTGTGTGTATTACAGGAGAAGGATATTACCAACTCATTCTAAACCCTGTGCTACAGGCAAGTCATCACTGACCGGTGTGAGGAGAACAAGACTATGGGGGTTTAGTGCAGAACGATATAGACGAGTGTTCAGACCAGTGACAGTCATAATGATGATTTAGTTTGGCAAAGAAAACAAAAGTTGGTTAGATTTCTGGAGGAAAGTGCCCTCTCTGTCTTTAAGACATGTTGAGATCCTCCAACAAGACACGGATGGAAAAATGACATTACTGCCCAGCACATTCCCCCCATCTCTCTCCCTGGGAGGGCCACCTGCCGGGAGTAGTAATGCCATCAGCGTCCCTGTGACTGATTCCCTGCGATTCCCCGAGCATTTTCAAATCCATCCTTGTTTGGCCCTTACGCCATCCTGCGGGTGCTCATTCATTCATTTCTTCTTTCATTTAACAGGTATTGTGTGCTACTCTGTGTGGCTCCACCCGCCAGGCTAGCAGCACTTGAAACTTGATTCGCATTTCACAAACGAGCAGACCGAAATCTGGAGAGGTTGTTAGGTGGCTTGTCCCAAATCCCACAGCTAGCGAGGGCCGAGTAGGACCAGACCAGAGCTTCCAGACCCCTGCTCTCTCCTCTCTCTCTCCCCACTTCTTACCCTCCTGGACTGAAACCTCATCCCTTTAGTCAGCAGAGAGCACCTTCTGCTCTTCAGAGACCACAAAATCAGGATGACGTTGACATCATTAGATGACTGGCAGGTGAGTCTGCATTAAGACAAGCCATGAAAAAAGAAGGCTCTTTGACAGTTTCCCTCCTTAAGGCAGAGAGGGGAGAAAGAAGCCAGCCTGGAATGCTCCCATGCAAAGTAGCTGCGAGCTGGTGTTGGCAATGCAGCCAGCCCGGCGTGGAGGGAGCACTCAATAAATTCTGGATTTGGGGCGTTGTTTCCATTACTGTTGTTACTATAATGAGTGCGCACCTAACCATAGATTAGCACACATTCTTCTCTCCCTCTGTAGAGGAAGCCCACAGTACACTGATTACTCACACCTAATGGATCCCTCTAGAACAGCCAGGCCCTTCTGCTCCCACTTGGTGAATGGCTGTGCGTACTAAATCCATGGGTGTTCCCTGTCCCGAGACTGTGAGTTGATCCTGTTAAAACTGGTGAGCTGGTAAAAAGAAGTGAGTTTGAAAAGCATGAGAACTGTTTCTGTGAAAGCCGTTCAGTGCTTTGGGACTATTCAAAGAATGAGCTGCTAAAATCTTTTTGCTGTTGAAGCTGAGGTGGTTGAGACAGCTGTGAACGTTGAGGGAAGACAACTCTAGTAGGATTCTGCGCTTAGACTGCTTGGCAGGTGGCTTGGTTCTCATTCCACTTTAAAGAAACCAAGACTCTAGACTATAGGCAAAGCAACAAAGGTATCATTGATACCATCACTAGACTTTTTCTTAAAGGGACGAGCCTCAGTGCTATATCAGAAAGTTGGTGTCGAACGTTTCCCAACAAATGACAAGTGGCTTTGAACATCAGGGAAACATATCATAGGATCCGTGTTGTCGTGGCACCGTACGTAGCCTCTGGGACTCAGTGTCTTCCCAAACATTGAGTTCTTTATCAGTACAGAAAATCAGATTCACAAACACTTCCGCGATACTGAAAGATATCCAACTTATAAGAGGTTACCTCCAAAAAGAGTGACACTGAATTAAAGCATTGGTGTGGGGGAAGAACCCAGAGCAATACTCCCAAGAGCTGCCTGCTGCTCAGGACCCACTACATCATTTCCAGAGCCCAGTGAAAGATGAAAACACGAGGTGTCCATGTGCAAAAATTAATAAGAAATCCAAGACGATGACAGCAGAGCATTTAATCAAGCATGGCCTTCTGAGGGTCATGTGCCCATGAAGACAGCTCTGTAGCCACTTATGTCATTGGCAGATCAGTAGAGCTTTTTAAGGAAGTTCAGTCTGTACCAGTTTACTACTCTCATAAAAGTCGGCATGTACAGAATGGGCTTGGACTTGATCAAAGGTGGTTTTTGTCATTAATGGTAACTTGAGTAAAAAAAAAAAAAGAAAGAAAAAATGTGAAGAATAAAATTGCTTTAGAATCTTATACTCTTTCTAGATACCTTTTCTTTACATCCCAGTTATCAGGAAATTAAAGGCCTTGTTCTTGTCCACCCCCCATTCTGTCCCTCCCCCACCCCCAAAAGAATAATATTCTTGATCCAGTCTGAGTCAGAGCATCCTGAAATGTTCAAATATATCTTAGGCAAAAGGATTTGAGTTCCATTTTAGATGGAAAAAAGGAATATAGATCCTATGGGATATAGCAAAGATATTGTTTGCCCCGAGGTAAATTGGCATGGGATGAAATTCTTAATGTGAATAATTAAACAAGATCTTGATGTGCAAGATGATAAGAAAAAATGGGCTTTGACTTGAGCTCAGACAAACTGAAGATTCTGACCAGGAAGAAGGTAAACAACAGTGTGTGGATTAATGAGGATGATTTGTTGGGAAATAAAATTTAAAATGAGGGAGAAGTCGTATATACCATGACATCAGTAGATAAGTCTCCGTATGAAGAGGACGAAGAAGATGGGAGATTAAATTCAAAGCCATAAGTCAATCACACAGGGGCTAGTGATGCCCTCTGCTAGCTCTCCATTATTCTACTGAGATCAACAGAACCAGCAGTCACTGATGTTTTAATAATAGACTGAGAAAATCATACTTTTAAACAGCTTTTTAAATCGCTTTTATTAAACAAACATGGTGTATTTAAATTAGAATAGAATGTTGATGGTATCTTCCTTCATACTGTTAATTTCTCAATTTGACTTTTTCTTTTTTTAAGATTTTATTTATTTATTTCAGAGAGAGAGACACAGCGAGAGAGGGAACACAAGCAGGGGGAGTGGGAGAGGGAGAAGCAGGCTCCCCGCGGAGCAGGGAGCCCGATGCGGGGCTCGATGTGGGGCTCGATCCCAGGACCCTGCGATCATGGACCTGAGCCGAAGGCAGATGCTCAACCGACTGAGCCACCCAGGCGCCCCTCTTGCTTTGACTTCTGTTAACTAGTGATCTCTCCACTGGGAGGACTTCCGTGTCACGGTCTCACTCCTGCTGCCGCCACAGGAGAGGCCCCCGTACCAGCACTGGGTCAGTAGTTGCTGAGTTACTTGGAGGAGTCATTTACAAGCCCATATCTTGGGCATCTTTTTAAACTTAAAACATAACTTAACATTTACAAGGATTATTTTTAGTAAAGGGCCATATGTGTTGGCTGATGATAGTTTTTTTTACATTAACCTCGTGATCTTAATTTCCACTCTCTCTGTCTCTAGTGTGGCATGAGAAATTGTAGACATTTGCAAAGCAGATGTGAGTCCAAGATCCTTCTGCCCTTTTCATGTGTTTTGTATCTTTTTTCAACAGTTCTCTTGCCCATGTCTCCTTACCTACCAGTTCAGCCGTTTGTGGATGTTGTCTTTTGTTTTGCGTTGAGTGTGACTCACTTTTATTTGGGTCTTGCATTCACTTGAGTTTTTACAGAAAGTTCCCCTTCTTTATCACTTACATTTCACCACTTTACAAAATATATAGTTAATTAGATTTCCTAATGAGTTCAACTGGTAAAAACAGAACTGAGAACTAACTCGGTAACTGGTGGGAGAAGGAAGGCATAGACATACTAGTAAGTAGACTCCTAGCGTAGAGTACACCGTATGTTAGGAGCACCTGTTGGTATATTTCAGAGGCCATGGAGTGATCCAGCTAGTTGGTGAATGGAAACACTAGCTGGCCTCCCCCTTGTTGCTTGGGTGGGGGGTCATTAGGCAAATAAATCCCCACCACCATCTTGAAATATACCCCATACAACTGCCTATGAGAGAAATAGCATGAGTCATAAATCTTTTTGATTTGTTGCTCACACTTGAAATCTGTTTTCATTTGAAATCCTTATAGTTTCCTGGGTCACTGGGCCTCCATCTCAGCTTCTCTGAAGGTACTTTGTGGGTGGAGGGAAGGCTCCCCAATGGGATTTCCTGTAGGCTGTTGGTATTTTAGTCAGACCATCCAAAACATGCCTTCCAAACTTGGGAAAAATCTCTTCTTGTGGAGTGGTGATAGAAAGTTAATTTGTATAAATTATTACGAAGCTGGGTCACAGTAGATGAGAAAAAAAGATGAAGTTAACAGTGAAGAGCCATTTTGATGTTCATCTCTTCTCGCCAGAATGAAAGATTCTGTTTCTGATACTGAGTGTTGGGACATTTCTGCATCTGCTTGGTTTATGGCATTTATTTTCACCTGGGACATTTCTAGAGTATCAATTTTTAAAATAGAAGAGTAGTAAGGGTAGCAAGTTTCCTAACACTTGTTGAATTTTCTATTTGTTTCCCAAAAGGCTCATCAGTTCAAGACTGGTCAAATCTAGTCACCCACAAAGAAGTGATGGTAGACCCCCTAGGGACAAATCACCCTCAGGGTTCAGAAGGAAAGAGTGATTTATAGGATTTCTTTTTTCCACTTTAGTCTTAATGAATCTCTTTTGTTCCAGGAGTTAAAGGTGTTAAGGAAATTGATTTAACCTCTGCTAAATACTGAGCCTGGGTGGACCCATGGCCCTCCAGGGCTGAACTATTAGGGACCTCCGTGGAAGGTACAAAGGTGTGACAATGTGGTCACCGGGGAGGCTGAGCTGGTGGGCTCCAGGGTCCTATCAGGCAACGACCTTCCCTCCAGAGGTGCGTTCCCTTACTGACGCATTTGGCCACAGCCAGGCCACTGGCTGTTTGCAGCCTGTGGATCTCCCGCACGCACACCCTTTCCCAGGTAACGGCTGCACCTGTTACAGTCTAACACCTGATGTGCTCTCCTGCCGGTATCCTGAGTCCCATGTGGCAGATGACGAAACTGGAGCATGGCCCGTAGTCTTGCTTCTCTTTTGCCTTCTCTCTCCCTCCTTCCTCTGCCTCAGTCGGTCCTGGTGAGCTGACAAATGAAGGAACCAGTGGGAGTGTCCGATGCACTCTAGAGACGGTGTCGGTGAGGGGAGGCCGCTGCTAGAACAGCCTGTTTCCTTGGGAAACTTCCCTCTCACAAGACCGAGTTCTCATCAAGAATTGATGACTCACCTTCTGCGTGTTCTCTCTTCCTCTCCCCTTGTAGGAAATGTGACTGGAAACAGTAACTCCACGTTTATTTCCAGCGGGCAGGTGATGAACTTCAAGGGCGACATCATCGTGGTCTACGTCAGCCAGAACTCCCAGGAGGGCCCGGCAGGGCCGGGCAGCGGCGCGGGGGAGCCGGTGGGCCGCCCGGTGCAGGAGGAGAGCCCGCCGCGCTGCGACTCGTTCGCCGGACTCGGGTCGCGCTTCCCGGACCCGTGCGCGGGCCTGGACGCGCGCCTGGGCGGGGGGCTGCAGGAGCGCGGCGCCCCTGGGCCCGATAAGGCCTCGCGGCCGGTGCAGGAGCAGGGGGAGGCCGAGGCCGGCGCTACAGGGGCACGGCGCTGAGCGGCGGGGGACCCGCAGCGGCTCTCGGCGCCCCTCGGAGCCGCCTTGCCTGGGGGCGGGCGCCGACCTCTGAGTCTCCAGCCTGGCCTCCGCGGGCCCCACAGGGGCCGGGTCTCTACCCCGCTCGGGGGCCAGGGGCACCTGCGCCTGGGCGGGGCCGGGGGGTGGGGCTCGCACCTGCGCCTGGGCGGGGCCTGGGGAGAGCGCGCTCCTGCGCCTGGGCGGGGCGGTGGCCCGGATCTGCTCCCTGACGGCCCTCCCTTCGGTACGTCCGCGTCGAATGACATGACGTTCAGCGCCCACCTTCTTGCTCTTTATGTAGAATCGGGCACTTTTTTAAAAACCTGCAGTTGTTATGACCATTTACTGATACCCACAGTCACGTATCATCTGATGACACAGGTACACGACGCTCCACTTTTTACCTCCTTTTAGGGTTTTCCTCCGTCCCCTCCTGTTCCCCATTATCATTTCATCAGTAGTTTGTCTCTTTATGGCATCTGTTTTAGTGATTGTTCTGTTCTCTTTGGGTCCGTTTTTTCCCCTTATATTTGTATTTCATTTCCTTAACATTTTTCTTGATACTCTAACCCCCTTTTGTTTTTACTCTGTAAGGGTCCTCTTGAAAATTCTCCTAAGGGTGCTGGTCTTTATATATTTTCTTTTGCACCCCTTCTTGAAAGTAGGTTGCCTGTGTTTTGGTGATGGGTTTTTTGGGGGGCGGGGTAGGCAGGGAGGTCTGTACTAAGCACTTTTGGTGAAAAGGCCAGGACTGTGAAGCCTAGAGGGAGGCTCAGGAGCAAGTGGAGAGGATCTTCGTCTTTGCAAAATTTTCTGTGTTCTGGTTTTTTTTTTTTCTTAAAGGAAGAAAAAAGGGAAACCCTGCTTTCCCCCTGAATGTTTTTAAGTTTCTGTCAATCCACAGGCAGAACTAAGCTGTAATGTGTCCTTCTTTCCCTCACCCCAAAAATGGCTGACCCCTGAGGTGAAGGTATTTACTCATTCCAGCAGAGGCAATCAGGTACTTTGGTAACTAAATCTCTAAAATCCAAGTTGCTGCAGCTCGGCATTCTTATTCTTGATGTCTCTCTCAAAAATACGTGAGAAATGAATAGGACACAGGACAGCCTGAGTACAGGGTGAAAAGCAGCTGCCAGGGAAATTCAAGAAAGAAGGGATGGGGCACCTGGTGGCTCAGTCAGTTAAGCATCCCACTCTTGGTTCCCACTCAGGTCATGATCTCAGGGTCTCTGACTCTGCTTGGAATTCCCTCTCTCCCTCTGCCCTTCCCCCTGCTCTCTCTCTCTCTCTCAAATAAGTAAATAAATAAAATCTTAAAAAAAGAAAGAAGGGATAAAGCTGAAATGTTAATTTGTGTTTTCTTTTTCTAGATAAGAAGTGCATAAGTGTGTTTAGGCCGTAGACCCTATTTTCGTCCTAAATAATTGTGCATCTGTAATTTAGCCTTGTAGAAATGGTAGACATTTCTGCTATTTTCCAAAGCATCTTATTTAAAAACCAAATCCTCATATTGTGAATTTAAGAAAACTTATCACAGAGATACTTTTCTCTTAGATCAGCCCGCTTGTGAGGAAACACACAGCGTTGAGTCAGATTGAAAGGAAGTACCTGGGTTCTTCCATCTGTTGTGGTCAGTGAGTATTCTCATATACCAAAAAAAAGTTAAAATATCTAAGGAGATTAAAATTAATTTTGTGGATCTGGTAGGTTTTAAGAGTGCTAATAGTGGTCAGTGTCCAGACTTAAATGGCCAAAGGTGTCCAGCTGAAGGAATGACCATTGGTCACTGGTTTCTCCTTACTGGTTGCAGATCTCTTGGAAATGCTGGAATAGTAGCAGTCAATTGTGACTTTTTTTTTTTTTTGAGAGAGAGAGAGCATGATTGGAGGGGTGGAGGGAGGGAGAGGGAAAGAGAATCTTAAGCAGGCTCCACACCCAGTGCAGAGCCCGACTCAGGGCTCCATCTCACCACCCTGAGATCACGACCCGAGCCGAAATCAAGAGTCGGATGCTTAACCGACTGAGCTGCCCAGGTGCCCCTCAATTATAATTTTTAACGGAGAAGCAGAGGGTAGCTCTATAATTTATGGGACTTCTTAGCTTACATAAAAAGCTGCAGGAAGTAACTGCACTGCTGGGATGATTAGTTTGTGGGAATTTACTGTCTGTTCTGCCCATTTAGTTAACATCCATCCAAAGAGAGATGTCATAAAAATGGAAGAAACCACTATACCTTTTGATATGGAGTGTATTAAACAGACAAAATGTGGTTCACAGAGTAGAATACTAAAGCTAAAGACCCGAGTCTCTACCGTGAGTATCATCATCTCATGATACTACTTTCACCTTTCTGTGCTTTCATATTTCTTTCTATAAAAAAGCACTAGTGATCATTTTTGACACTTACCCAGAGAAAACAAAAGGATGTTACAGTGAATGTTTAAGTATCTTGAGCTCCTTCAATAAAAGGTGCTAAATAAATCCATAAGAATCTACTTTCAGAAAAAGGTGGTATTCTTTCCCACCCTGATCCCTACATTCGATATTGATCCAAAGACAGTTAAGTGGTAGAAATGTATGGCAAATAGAGGTCTGTGTCTATGTATTACAGAGACATATATGACAGATGTAAACAGAATAAAATGAAGATAATAATGAAAAATTTGGGGGGAATGTGATAAAGAGATTATTAAACTTAGCGTTCACCATAAAAGTTGTTTTTTTTTTTTTTCATGGCTTGCTTGAACAGGGCTCTTTGTAAAATAATTGATGTGACTTCTTCCTGATCTCTGTGGTCTGCTGTGGTGTCAAATGTTGGTTATGTTATTTCTTATCGGTGGAACCCTCAACAACAGAGTTGGGACAGAAAATGCTTTGCTTTGACAATGTATCTGCTGTTGATCTCATAAGAAAATTTTTTAAATTCAGGTTGGCTATGCAGTGAAAGAGTTGAAAGGGAAATGGATTCTAGGGTCTCCTGCCCACATTTAGCTCCACTACCAGAAGAAGGAAGAATTCATTTCTCTCTCTACCTGTAAGTGCAAAGAGCAGTTTGAATGTGATGTAGTCGAACCTTCCTGTGGCAGGAGGAAGGGGTTTCTGCTATGTAACAAGCACCCCAAAACGTAGTGGCTTAAAGCAACCACCATGTATTCTGTGGGTTGGCTCAACTTGGCTGGTTCTTCAGGCCTGGGTGAGCCTGGTAAGACTTGCTTACCCATGTGCAGGCTGGCTGGCTGGCTTGCTGGCTGGGATTAGTGGGGCCAGACTAAACACTCCCCATGTGCTCCCTCATCCTTTCAGCAAGCTAGTCTGGCCTTGCTCTCCGGTGGTGGCAGGTTTCTGAGAGAGCAAGTGTGCCAGGCTTTTTGAGGCCAACGCTCAAACTGGTATGCTGTGACTTCTGCCACACTCTGTTGGTCAAAGCAAGACACAGGGGCAGCCCAGGTTCAAGAGTTGGGGGAGACAGACCCCCTGCTCTAAGCGGGAAGAGCTGCGGCATGAGAGAGGAAGAGGGATGGATGCAAGGAGGGGAAGAATGAGTCCCTTTTACCATCTGTCTACCGCTGGAGTATTGTTCAGAACAAAATGGCGTGGGATAAAATCCTCCCCGAGCTCATCTGGGAGCAGGAGAGGGATGTTCCTAGCCCCTAAGGAGTGCTTCCATCACTGGGGATCACATTCGTACAGAGAGACACCCACATCCATATTTAAGTATTGAAATTCCTTCCAAAGCCAAATATCCATGGCTGGGGACCTGGATCGACTGTACTACTGCATTCCATTGGCACAGGTCATTGAAAAGCGACTATTTGTAAAGTCAAGAAAACTGGTGAGACACTTGGGTAGAGGAACCTGTTGTATAAATAGATAAAAGAGGTCACATTCACTCGTTGTGCTGACTCAACAACTATTTATGGTTAGGTACTGGGCAAAAGAGTGAGTTTGAGCAAAGGTTCTGTCTCCGGTGGGAGAGGTGTCATTTTGAAACGTTTGCTCTTTGACAGTCTCCAAGGGCACATGGCTCCCCTTGGCCATCTGCTCTGGGCACCAGTTGCATAACCCCCTTTAAGGGGAGGGAATAAGCATTCAAAGGCCTAAACATTCAGTTGGTGAGTCATCATTTTTATTTATGCTTGGGCCCTGAGCATCCCTGAGAAGGGAGGTGAAGCTAGCTAAAGTCCTAAGGCATCTGGGGACATCCTAGAGAGTTAGGGAAGACCTTGGACATTGCTCTGCAATAGGGCACCAGAGGAGCTTCTGGGAACAGAGATTAGCTGTGGAATTCCTGCCACAGCATGCCACCCCTACACCCACCCCCACCCCCCGACTGCCGCCAAGGAGGGGCTGTGCTGGCTGGTGAACAGACTGCCTTGCAGCAATGATGCCTTGCCAAAAAGAGGTGGGGACCCAAAATCGGGCAGTGGTGGGGCCAGCAGCAGGCACAGCATGTCGGGTGGAATCACTGAAGCCAAGCCCAGAGGGGCAGGGGGCCACGGATGCTGGAGACCCTGGCCCGACACCCCCATGGCTGCCCCCACTAAGGAACTGACTCCCTTAGGAAAACAACTCAGTGTCCCCCAAGGTCTGAACAAGGGGAGCACAGAATACATTTCCAAGTGGGGAGGGACACCTAAGTGACCTCTGATTGTGACCCTCGATGATTCCCTTCACCCTGGCTTCTCATGTTCTTGTGAGCCTGACTCTCTCTCTAGGTCTGTCCACCTTGTTACTGCACAGTTACCTTGACCCCAGGGTGAAGTTGAAACCCCTCCTTAGTTTGCATCTCTTTCCTCCATTCCCCTTGGTAAAACCGACATGCAGGAACACTTTCCCCACCCAAAATCTTCATTTAAGAATGAGGTTGCCAATAGCATAAAAGTTAAAATGACAAATTCCAGGACGTTTCCAGTATCTTCATTCTACTGCGAGGCACTGGAGACGTTCCCCCGTGTAATGGAGCAAATAGAAGAGTCGCAGTCAGACCCGGAGTCAAGAGCCAGCCCTCCTGCTTCCTGACTTCCCTCGTGCAGCCACCCTCCTTAGCTCTATTTCCCACGTGTGTAATTTGAAGATAACCCTATTAGTTTATAGGGTTGGGGCGAGGATGGGATGGGATGAGGGACAACTGTGCACCAGCAGAGCTCCTGGAAGATGTTAGTGGGAGAGACCATCTGTTACACATCACCCTACCCCTGTCTCTTACAGCTGTCCATTCCTGGGCACAGTGGTGGCCTCAGACATCATGTCTCCTTCCTGAGTCGGGCCACACAACTATTAACTAACCCTGCCGCCCACCTCAGACACCTTCCCACTTTTTCAAACTAGGTCCAAGAGGTGCGCCTTTTCCATTGTAAATTCACAAGACTGTGGTAGCTGACCCAAAGTTGTCTCCTGATGTCACATGGAGGGAAGGGGGCTTATGCCGTGTAGCCCCCCAATATACCGCCTTCACTGACCAGTACAATCAGAATGGGCACCGGGGGCCTTTCTGTCCTGGCCTCTGACATTTGGGAAGAGTGAGGGATACCGGGATGTGCAGGTTGAAAGGCTGTTTCTTGGGCGCCTGGGTGGCTCAGATGGTTAAGCGTCTGCCTTCGGCTTGGGTCCTGATCCCGGGGTCCTGGGATCGAGCCCCGCATCGGGCTCCTGGCTCAGTGAGGAGCCTGCTTCTCCCTCTCCCTCTGCCTCTCTCCCGGCTCATGCTCTCTCTCTCTCTCTCTCTATCTCTCTATCTCTGCATCTCAGATGAATGAATAAAATCTTAAAAAAAAAAAAAAACAAAGGCTGTTTCTTTTTCTCCCAGTTTGGGAAGCATAATAAATTGGCCACCAGCTTGGAAGAGGTGGCATTATAGGCCCAAGCCCCTTCGGGATTGGGGGTGGACTGGAGCCCTTCCCTGTGACTTAGGCCGTTGATTTCTTATGGGCAGGTGTAGCCCTAAAAACAAGGCTATGTGGACTATAAAGTCATGAGAAAACTACCTTCTCTTGATGAGACTCTGACGAGTTGTCTTAATTTAGGCAGAGGCAGTGAAACATCTTACCCTCAAATGGAAAAGCAAATTCAACCTACTGGCTTTCATGGCTTATTCCAATGACAAAGGAACCATGAAAAAAATACATATTTAAGGTTCTTAAAAGAGCTTTTTCTCAGTGGGAAAACAAACATAATTTTTCCTATCAGGTTTATTGAGTTTGTGATTTATATCCAGTAAGATTCTCCCCTTTTTAGGTATACAGTTTTAGTATAAGTTTTTGACGAAAACTTATGGTTGTGTAACCCACCACAATGAAGATAGGGACTATTTTCAGCACCCTACGATTTCCTGTTTCCCTTTGTAATCAATCCTCTTCGTTTTACCTGCCCCCCCCCCCCCGGCCCCCACTATCTGTTTTCTCTCCCTATGGTGTTACCTTTTCCAGAATGTCATATGAATGGAATCCATTTGAGTTTGGCTTCTTCCAGCATAATGCCCTTGGGCTGCATCCAAGTTGTTGGGTGCTTCAGTAGTTGGCTCCTTTTGATGGCTGCGTAGTATTCCATGGTAAGGATGTACCTCAGTTTATCTGGTCACCAACCTTTGGATTCCTTCCAGTTTGGGGCGATTACAAATAAAGCTGCTATAAAAACTTGTGTGGACATGTGTTTTCATTTCTCCTAGGAGTGGGATTGTGGGGTCATAGGGTAAATATATATGTGGAATTGCAAAATCGTTTCTCTAAGTGGCTGTGCCATTTTGCACTCAGGTCAGCAATGAATGAGAGTCCAGTTGTTCCACACTCTCATCAGCACTTGGTATTTGTTTTAATTTTAGCCATTCTGCTAGACATACAGTATCTCATTGTGGCATTAATCTGCAGTCCACGATTTTTTATTTTCTAAAAAAATTAAGTTTCGGGAGATGTATACCAGTAATATTTATTCAGAGTAAATGTTTTCCACAATAAAAACTCTTTTCACAGTGGGACACCCAGTGTCAGGGCCGAGAGCCACCACTTACTCAGTGGACTGTCACATCCTATAAGGCTTTCTGGAATGAAGCAGGCACACTTCTAGGGAGCACGTTCAACCATGGAAACCGTGAGTTTGTGATAAACATGCTGACATAAATGTCTTTTATTGGTTGAGGAAATATGGAATGTTTTTCTATTGATATTTTCTGATTTCATTATTTTTATATTCATAATATAATAATGAGTGACTGAGTAAGGAGGAAAAAAAGTAAAGACAAACTCCCATCTTCTGTGTGTGGAAATGGAGAGAGCAGGTGGCCTTGGGATAGGCTGTCGGTCACCTGAATGTAGGGCCAGGTAGTGTCTGTTGGCCTGGCGGGTAAGGGAGCTGTTGTTGCCTGACAAAAATGCCTCCACGGTTGCCCCTTGGTCTGCAGAGCTAGTGCTGGGGGACAGAGCAGCTTCCTGAGAGGGTCAACACTAGGGAGCTTCTTGAAGGATCAGGAGCATCCTAGTGAGGTCCCCCAGCAGGAAGGACACCAAGGGCTCCCAAGGGGCTCTTGCACTGGTGGTGAAGGGTTGGGCTGGACAGGTGGGTGCACCTGAGGCCCAGCACCTCTGACTGCGCTCTGGAGGCTAAGGCTGTGGGTGAGCAAGGTAAATGTGATTTTAACCCTGGAGCCTCCCCTCCCCTCAGCAGTCCACAGTGTCTGTATGAGTGGGACAGTGCTGGACAGTGACCAGAGGCTGTGACAATGCACAGCTGAGCTCACTAGCCTTTCTCAGCCTCTCTGAGGGGTATTTGGAAGGAAAATCTGTTCCCTTTGGACTGAGTAAGAGCTTGGGGTTCTTGGATGACTAGAGGGAGAGACTTTACAGGTGAGCAGTTTGACATCATGGGGCCCCAGCAATTAAAAGGAAAAATAAAAGAGGTGTGGCTGCATTTATACGTGCAGGTGGTAAAGTAGAATATGCCAGAGATGGACAGATGAGAAAAGAGGAATCAGGACATTATGAATTTGACCACAACTCCCCCTCCCTCCCCAGAAGACCAAAATCTTTCACATGGACTCCATGGCCCCCAGCCCTCCAGGACCATCTCACACCACTCCCTTCCACTCCGGTGGCCCTGGTCTTCTCTCCAGTGCACACACCTCCGGCCTCAGGGCATTTGCACGTGCTGTTTTCTCTAGCTGCAGTTTCCTTCCACAGTTCTTCCCCTGGTCCTGACTTCTTCCCTGTCAGATAGACAGGGAAGGTATTAGTAACTCTTTTTTTAAAAAACCAATCAGAAAATGAGGACAATCTAGATGGGGAGAGGCCATGACATGGACTAGGGGTCACTGATGAGGAGAAAGCATCAGAACCAGGGAGTCTCTCTGGCTGCCCCTCCCCAGCCTCTTCCACTATTCCTCTCTAACTTCCCTGACTCCCTCTTTTCCGTAGTTCCTCATTCTGTGTCTCCTTCTCTCTCTTTTCCTCTTGCTCAAGCCATTCTCTGCTCTCTGCCTTGTGCCCCAGGCACTTGGTGTCCCTCCCCTTTCCCTCCTCCTGTGTGGGTCCCACATTCCTTATTGTTCCCTCAGTGACTCCCTTGTCCCTCCCTGCCTTAATACTTGTCTCTGGACACTTAGAGCCTCCCCTGCCTCCTCTCCTCCTTTCCTCAGTCCCTGTTCTTGTCCCTTCCCCCTGGGTCTTCCATTTCCCTCCCCCATCCCAGGGGCCCCCAGCTGCAGAGGGTGCTGTGGTGAGATCTTCTTGCTAGAGTTTAACCTTCTACTGATCACTCTTTTAGAATTTGGCCTTTTCCTAGAAGTTACCCTGTTTGTTCATCTTGCGCCAGTGGGCATACTGCTTCCATTGCATGGTGAAGTGCAGACCCCATCTTCCTTTAGGAAGGACCCCCTCAGACACAAAGGGTGAGGTTTGGACTCTGCCTTACCGTTTCAGCCACTGGCAGCATGTATGCATCCATAGCACTGTCTTTAAAATGGTTTGTTAGGGACACCTGGGTGGCTCAGTCAGTTAAGTGTCCAACTCTTGATTTCGGCTCAGGTCATGACCTCAGGATCATGGGACTGAGCCCCCGTGTCCCATCTGGCTCAGCGCTCAGCAGGGTATCTGCTTGAGGTCCCTCTCCCTCCGCCCCGCCCCCACTTCCCCTGCGTGTGCGCACCCTCTCTCAGATAAGTAAATACATCTTTTTTAAAAATGCTTTTTTTAAAGCCCTGCTCAATGCTAGTTGAAACCAACAGCTATTTCTGACTGCTTCAATGGTTCGTGCGGAGATTTCGGGGACTAGGAACCCACTCGGGTGAAGTCAGGGAGGGGTCTCAAGAAACCAGAGAAAAATGAACCCCCAAATGTTGGAAGGGTGGGACTGGGGTAGCCCCAGGCACTGCCGCCTTGTTCTTCTCCCTCCTGTTCCTCCCAGTTTTTTCTTCGTGAGCTTGTTATGCGCAGCGCATATAACGGCTACTCTCTTCCCCAGCCTTCAGCTCCCAAATCCTTTCATTGCCAGTGAGTCTACTACCCACTGGCCATATATGTATGTGTGCACGTGTGTGTAATATATAAACTTTGTGTGTGTATCTGTACAGCATATAAACTATCCAGTTTATACATATGACTGTTCCAAATTCCAGGAGATAGACTCTGGTCAGCCCAACATAACTACTGAATCAGAGTATCGTTCATAGTGTACGTGGGTCAGTCCAATCAGCCGGGGCCAAGGAGGGTCACTGATATAAAATGAGGCTCCAAGGAGGGTCACTG
>NW_027397073.1:13213061-13311166 GCF_003265705.2 Callorhinus ursinus | reverse complement strand
TATAAAATGAGGCTCCAAGGAGGGTCACTGATATAAAATGAGGCTCCCTGGGACGGTCAGGCCTGTGGTAAGAGTGTGTCCAGCAGACAATGGAGGAGGGTGGACCGTGTGTGCACCCTGACCCTTGTGTAGCCCCAGACTGCGTAGGTCCAGTGACAAATACACACACAGTGAGGATGAGATCGCTGTAGCACTTTTTTCTCTTCCAACTTCTGTTATTGTTAATGACTCAAGAAAAGGTATATTTTTCTAGTTGGAAGCCATGACAAGAAGCAGCCACAGTTCAAGGGCCTGCTCTGGAGAAGTTGGGGGAAAATGGGGTTATTTAGATAAGGATTCTCTGTGTCTTCTTTTTTAAAATAGGCATTTTTATTAGGCCAGAGCTGGCTATGGTTCAGAAAGCAAAGAATAGAGCAATAATCCCTGATGATACATGAAGCAGCCATAAAAATAGAAGGAAATCTTGCCATTTGTGACAACATGGATGGACCTTGAGGGCATTTTTCTAAGTCAGAGAAAGGCCCATATTGTATGATCTCACGTATAGGCAGAATCTAAGAAAGCCAAACTCCTAGAAACAGGGACCAGAATGGTGGTTGCGGGGGCTCGGGAGGTAGGGGGGAAATGGGGAGATGTTAGTCAAAGGGTACAAACTCTCAGTTATAAGATGAATGAGTTCTGGGGGTTTAACACACAGCTTGGTGACCATAGTTAACAATACTATATTAAGTATTTGGAAAGTTGCTAAGAGAATAGATCTTGAACGTTCTCACCACACACACCTACAGACAAAATAGTAATTTGTGAGGTGATGGAAGCGCTAACTAACCTTATTGTAATAATTTCACTGTATATATGTGTATCAAAGCAGCATGTTGTAGGCCTTAAACATACACAGTGTTGTATGGCAATTATATCCCAATAAATCTGGGAGAAAAATAATTCCTGACAATGAAAGAAACAAACCTTAGGCCCCGCAAGAGTTCAAATGTCAGGGCCGCTCAGCACTTGCCAGACGCTGAGCGCCCAGCCCTGGGCCTCTCAGCACTGAGTGGAGCCTCTGTTCTTGGCCTTAAATTCTCACCATAAATACATCTACTCCTGGCTGCCAGCAGGGAAGGGGCCATATAGCAATCACTGACAATTCTGTTACAGGAAGAAGAGAGTGTGAGTAAAGAGAAAGCCTCACTTCACATCAGTTAACACTTACGCAAATAACCACCATTTGCTGAAGCAACCTGCTGAGTGATGTACATACGTTATGTCATATGTCAGAGCATTATGTCACTTAATCACTACAGCGAATCTATGAGGTGACTCTTATTATCTCTATTACACAACAGGATATAGGGTCAGAGAGGTTAATAAACTTCCACAAGCTCACAAAGGTAGTGTGTGGATTTTGCACCCAAGCCCCAAAGTTTGTGTTCCTGCTCGCTGTTGTAATGATCTTGAGGATAGCTGGTCATGTCTATGTGTGTTTTGCTTTCTTTAAAGTATTCTGTTTTCAGCTGTAGCGAAATGATGTGCATGGAGTTGAACTGGGGTGGGCCAAGGAAGTCAATCATGAAAATATTTTTAAAATAGCTTTTCATTATAATCAGACTTAGTTTCTCAAATTCAACAGTGAGCCCTAAAACTTGGCATTAGATACCTTATATCCTAAGCATATAGTCTGTTGGCCCTATGTCCCAAAAGAGATTCCACTCTTTGAGTAGGGTGATACTGCTAATCCTCTGTTAGCATCGAGAGCAAGTGTAGGTTCATGGGCAGTGTCAAAAGGATGAGCAACCCCCCATGGTGGCTGATGGACATTTACCCATTACTGCATCCCACCATGTGGGTGCTTCTGGGCCCTATAGATCTGTCTCGATGACTGTATATTTATTACAGTATTTATTATGAATAATGAAACAGCCACCATGACACAGTTAAGAGATCTCTAAAGCCAAGCAAACAGATATAAACCCAGCAATTACTTGATGCGTCCATGTCCCAGCATCCATGGATGGCGTGGACAATGCGCAGACGACATCCATGGGACAGAGGACCTTTTCCAAAAGGGACAGATGGTGGCCACTGTCCTTCAAGAGCTCTACAAGTCAGTCATGGGCCCTGCCAACTAGGTGCATTGCCTCCTGCTCAGACAGAGGAAAACAGTTACAGTGTGCCACCTGGGCTAGGTATTCCAAGAGCAAAGGACCACATACCCTCCCCACGCGTGTTTGCATCAAGGGTGTTAAGGAAAGCTTATTCAACATCAGTGTGATACTTAGGAAGTCACAAAATGACTGTTTTTAAAATCAGTTTTGTGGAGACAGTATAATTTACGTGCATTAAAATTTACCTTTCCTAAACCTACCGTTCTATAAATTCTAACAAATGCATCAAACCACACCACAGTTGGGACACAGAACATTTCTGTTATTGCCAGAGTTCCCTCCTGATCCTTTGTAGTCAGTCCTTTCCTCCCCACCCCAGCCCCTGGCAACCACTGCTCTGTTCTCCATCCCTACATCTTTGCCTTTGCCACAATCAGTGGAATCGTATGGTGTGTTTCTGTTTGAGTCTGGCCTCTTTCTCTTGGCACAAGGCTTGCTTTGGCATGCATTTGTAGTTTGTTCCTTTTTATTCCGGAGTAGTATTTACTTTACATTAGTTTGTTTATCCATTCACCAGGTGAGTGACATTTGGCTTATTTCTGGCTTGGGGTAATTATGAATAACGCTGCTATAAACCTTCACGTACAGGTTTTTGCATGGACATGGTTTTCAGGCTGGACTGCATGGTGAGCATATGCTTACAATATGGCAGTGTATGAGAGATCCAGTTGCTCCCCATCCTCACTAGCACGTGATACTGTCCACAAACTGACTCTAGAAACAGTTAGAAGTAGTTGCTAATGTCAGGCAGTGTTGGTTTTGTTTTGTTGCCTAAAAGCAAAGCTTCTGTCTATGCTTTGGATCAATCTGAAGGAGTTAATAATGAAATAAAGTGTTTTTCTGGGTAATTGCACCCTTAAATTATGGCTTTTTCCCTGTTAACTATTTAATGAAAACTTTTACAAACATCCTTGATACCCAAGCAGTAGGTAGGATGGCAATTGATCCTATGCTCAATGGGTATTTTTAAACATTCAAATGAGGTGGTATTTTCTTTAAAAGGAAGCGTTCAACTTCCTTAACCTTGTTTTGAAAAGATCTTGAAGATTCCTGTGCTCTGGGGAAAACCAAAGCCAGAATTAGAACAATGGCAACCTTGGACTATTCTCATTTCTCTTGCAGGAAATGGCTTTTTTTTTTTTTAAGTTAACTGTCTATATGCGACCTATGGATTATCTACTTCCAGAATTATACATAAGCGGTTTAGAATACTGTTGCTCCACATTTGCCTCTAATCCCCCTCACTTCCCAAGCCAACCGATTTTCTTTCCAGTCAATCCAGGCATACTCCAAATGTTAAATAATGAGCCTTAGTCCAAATGGAACATAATTAGAGAAATAACTCCGGAATCAAAATAATTACATACACCAGTGTCAAGACAAATACGGCTTGGAGTAGTCACCATCTTGGGGGGCATCGATTCTGAGGTTTTCCTTCAGCAGCTGGGAAAATTGAGAGTAAAATGGAGATGTGTCCGCGACAGGGTGGCGGGAAAGACGAGGCGAAGAACCATCTGAGGAGGGTTCTCCCCCACAGCACATGGAGGCTTCTGTGAAGATTTTAGCTCATTGTTCTGGTAGAATCTCGCTGAACCTTTCAATAGCTAGGTAGACAAGGGGCTCCTGGTTTAGTCTCACTGTGGCTTCTAGATGTCTTCGAGATTCTTGGGGTCTCAGGGGCCATCCCGGGTATGATGAGAAGGCAGTTGTCAGTCGGGTCCTGACTCTGAACTACCAAAACCCTAAAGAAGTTGAAAGGTTGGCAGGGCAAGTCTTAAGAGTGGCTTTGTTGCTCCCGATAGCATTCAGGAGTCCAGCGAAATGATGTGTTTCCTCCCGATTAACCCCAAAAGAAAGAACAGTATGAGGAGAAAGTGGACCTGGTGCTACTATGTGCTAATAATTTGTGCCGGAGTCTATTTTATGACATTTCAAATTTAATTCTATCCCCCGCCCTATGAAGGAAATATTATCTCTCATAATTACTCACAGCTGGGAAATCGAGGGTCCCAGAGGTTGCCTCAGGGCTCGCTTGGGCAGCACATAGACTGAAATCGGAACGATACAGAGAAGGTGAGCATGGCCTCTGTGCAAGGATGACATGCACATTTGTGAAGAGGTTGCTTCACTAGCTCGTGTTGCTAGTTGAGTGGCCAAACTCAAAGTCCCCAGATCTGTCTGACCCCAAAAACCCTGCCCTCCCTTGAGATCCCAGGAAAATATCAGATGCCCACTTAAATTTTCAGAGAAACAACTACGTATGTTTTTAGTATTTGTAGGCCCCAAATAGTACATGGGATGTGCAGATACTAAAAATCATTCCTTGTTTATCTGAAAGGCAGATTTAATGGAACATCCTATATTTTTATTTGCTAAATTTTGCAACCCTGGCCCTCACTGATGTTTTCTGGGCACACGATGGAGTTGCCAATATTCTGCAGTTTGCTCCTCCTCATTAGATCATTGCAAAAAGATTTCTTCCCATCGTGTACTTTGGGGGATGGAGTGAGGAGGAAAGGCTCTAAAGGGGAGGCTCACCTGAGCACAATCACGAGTGGGAAAATAACAAGCATCTCCTTCTTTCAGGATCACTGAACTGTACTGGGCTGGAAAACGCCCGTGGGCCAGGTCATTTTCCATGATGTACACGTGTCTGGTTTAGAGCTTTCCAAAGTTTGTTTTTGTGGAGCCCTAGCCCCTGAGATAATTTGTGCACAGCTAACTTTGGGAAGTGCTACAAATGTCCCCCTCTTGGAGGGTCCTGGGGCACATTGGATCATTGTAGTTCTTGAGAAAGCCTGTTGGGAAGACCACCGTTGATTTTCTGGAACTGAGAAGATTTCACACTCCCTGACCACAGCAGGAGCCCCTGCCTGTGGGATGACGGGAAACTCCATCCTTTCTCCTGTTCCCTTCTGAGACAGTTTCTGAGAATCCACAAGCTATGTTTATATATCCTTTTTTATTTGGGGGCTTCGGAATGGAGCTGGGCCCACAGTACTCAGTTGCTAGCGCTGAGCTCACATGGCGTACGAATCGCTAGAGGTGTGAGCATGTGGATTGAGCTGCACTCCATGTACGCATCCCCCCCCCCGCCACCTTGTCACTTGCTTGCCCCCGCTGCTGGGCTCAGACACTGGCCTGCTCCTTAATTCCTCTTGTCCGGCGCAGAGGAGACAAACAGCGCTGGAAACCGGACAACTCCCAGAGCCTCCACGGTGTCCCCCTGCCAGTGGTGTGTTGGTAGATGCTTAGCAACGGGCTAGAGGAGTCTGAGTCCTAGTGTGTGGGGCTCAAACACATGACCCCGATGGTCAAGAGTCACGTGCTCTATCAACTGAGCCAGCCAGGTGCCCCTACATAATTTAATTTTTAATGATGGCCATGCTTGTCAACCAACTTGCAAAATTCCTGACGATTTTACAATTTTACAGAAGTCCATACATCTAGCTCCAGCACACCACTGCGGCTTCAGGGTCACTTGCTCCCTAGCCTCTAACTCCCATCCCCCATCCGCTTCTCCCATCCCCACGCCAAGCAAAGGAAGGCACTTGAAACCATTTCTGTCCTACCCAGAATCCAGGCCTAATTGCTTCCCCCAGAAACGCTCCGCAGATTAATGAAGACAGATTTTTATATTACAATCGAAATGCCTTTACCTTGAGCCATCCTATTTCAGAACAGGATACTTGCTTTCGTTTGCATATATAAAAGGGCAATCGTGTATTTTTCCCAAAAGAATCATCTGCACCCCCAAAGGCAACTTCTAGTCTCTAGTTGGAAGTCAGCAGAATGGAGAACCACTAAAACTTTAGAATTTGGGGGTCAGTTTTTTTCTTCAGGATTTCAGAGAGTTCTGGACCAAGTCTTAGATGGAGCTCTGAGTCTCTTAAGCATCCCTCTCCTCCGCTGCTATTGAAGAAAGGCTTTTCCCAGACATGTAACCTACGGGGAGGGGGGGTGGTATGTGGGTTGAATTGTGTTTCCCCAAAATATGTTGGAGTCCTCTAAGTGTGGTACCTATAAATGTGACTATTTTGAAGGATGGGGAGCTCCTGCCTCCAGTCTTCCTATGGTGGACTGCATTGCCCCAAAGAACCTAAGAGCCTGCACAGGAATAATCAGATCCCTCTACATAATTAACCCCGGGTGGTCTATCCTGATCCTAACTTATCCTTGATTTATAACGCATGCAAACATGAATTCATCTCTACTGGTTTATTAGTAGCCATGGACAACACTTCTCCCTCCATGCCTCCCAAATAAATCACTTCCCCGCTAAGGTCTGAAAGTTCTGCAAGTCTCCAGAATTGAAATAGTTCACCTTGGAAATTCTTAATTCAGTTGATTTCTGTCTCACAGCAGATGTTATAGAAATACTTGATTATTGATAATATCTCCAATTTGCATAAATGTTGATACCATGTTAAAGGGGATGAGAAGAGAAATGATATAATTACTGCAAACTAATTTTACTAATTACTCAGAGCCGGGCACAATCAGGGGTTCTAAGAGATGCGTGGAGAGAGGACTAGGTGCTGAGCTCTGAGGTTTCAGGGTGCACAGTGAGCCAAGCCCTAGCGTGTACGAGGGCTGGGGAACAGCCAGTGTCCTTTGCTGACCAATTCAGCAGCCAAGGGTATGGCCGAGACCTTTGTGGTCTCGGCCAAACCGCAGGGTTTTGCCCGACTGTTCCTCAGTCATTTTGTTGTTGTTGTTGTTTTACTGCCTCTGAAATACCTAAATCCAAGATGCAATCACCTGGGAACCCCTGGAAGACAAAGAATTCTTCCAGAATTCTGGCCCTAAGTGGCTAAACCTGGGTTTTAATGTGCCCTCGGGAGGTAGTTCCATGATTCATGGCCTCTGATGAATCTCTTCGCCCTGTGGCTAGCACCTGGCGTCAGCGCCTCCCACGTCGACACTGGGCGGGCCCAGTGCTGCTCCTTCTTGGCCCTGGCCGATGTGCATCAGCATGTGTGACCCAAGCAGCAGCTCAACAAGCACAGGTACATGGGCGTCTGCCCTCGGGAGTTGCTATTGCCCTTCTCTGCCGGAGAGGTCATATGGACCAGGACTGAGGCTCCTGGCTGGTAGCCCTGGGCATTCAAATGAAGCCTTCTGAGACCCTATAGTCTTCTGAGTAATCCCACAGAACCCCACTAACCCCAGCCAAGCCCAGAATGGTGAGAAAATAATGGTGGCCATTTTAAGCTGGTAAGATTTGAGGTTAGTTGTTTCTCAGCAATAGATGATTAAACACTGCCCTTGATCTGCAGAACGTTTTTCCAAGACATACCTTCCTGAGCACCTAGTGTGTACCATACTCAGTGACAGGGAGCCGGGATACCAAGATGAACATAGAATAGCTTCCATCAAATAGCTCAAGGTTCCAGGACAGAATAGATGATACCGTGGTAGGGACAGCAAGAAGAGGTTCGTGACAAAGGTGGTATCTCCTTTCTTTCTTGAATTCATACTTAATAAGCTTCTGTTGAGTGCCAGGTTATGTACCGGGCAGAGCAGTGAACTCAAGAAACAAGACTCAAAGAGCTAGTGGCATTCAAGGTAGACACTTCTGGGGTGCCTGGGTGGCTCAGTCAGTTACGCGTCTGCGTTCAGCTCAGGTCATGATCCCAGGGTCCTGGGATCAAGCCCCACATCCGGCTCCCTGCTCAGCGGGGAGTCTCCTTCTCCCTCTTCCTCTGCCTTTCCCCCCACTTGTGCTCTCTCTGTGTGTCAAATAAATAAAATCTCAAAAAAGAAAAAAGATGGACACTTCTGTTCCCATGATTGTCTTTATCCTGGGAGGTGACACCTGCCCATCTTGCCCTAGCAAGTATAAGGGAGGTAGCAGAAGGAATAACATTGCTTCCATAATAAATGCTTTTATGCAAGGCGACCATTTAATATTCTTTATATCTAAGTAATTTATTTTTTTAAAGATTTATTTATTTGAGAGAGAGAGAGAGAGAGCATGCGAGCAGGGGGAGGGGCAGAGGGAGATGGAGACAAGCAGACTCCCCACTGAGCAGGGAGCCCAATTCAGTGCTGGATCCCAGGACCCTGAGATCATGACCTGAGCCGAAATCGAGAGTTGGATACTTAATCGACTGTGCTGCCCAGGTGCCGCCCCTGTATCCAAGTAACGTAAGTAAAGAAGTAATTTCAGCAAAGAGATAGTTAATCGAGATGCTGGCAACGATAGCATCTCCATACCTTTCCATGGGGTGGATGGCGGTTGTTTGTGGGCAGTGGGTATCAGTGACTTGTTTTCTCCTTCCCACCTTTCAACCACCTGTTTATGAGCGGCTTGAGAAGGCAGAAGGAGGCGGGAGTTAGGCTTGGTTTCACCTCTCCTAACAGCGGCTGTGGGGCAGCAGGACGGCTCTTTGGAGGGCATCTACCAAACTCTTCTGGAGAGTCGTTCCCTTTGAGGTGTTCCGGGTTCAGTTCTCGGGGACGCACACTCCGAGATGGAGATGAGCTGCTGGAAGTTTGTTAGGGGGCATTCTCAGGATCAGCACCTGCGGAAGAGAAAGGAAGGAAGCAGGACTGGGCAGGAGATGGTGGGCGTTAGCCAGCCCCATGGGGAGCTCGGAAGCTGGCCTGGCTGTTCAGAGTTCTCAAGCTGCGCTGAGGGACCAAGGCCTTTATACTCCCGAGTCAACCGCTTGCTCGTTGGCTTGCCAGGAAGTGGGGTTCTCCGGAGCACAATAGCTGTTTTCCGCCCATGTAATTCCTGAAGAAGGATGACAGCTGAGGGCCATCTGCTGGCAACACTGCCGGCATCCGACAAACAAGTCCTTTATTTCTAAACAGGATCTGGGGGGTGCATCCCAACAGCTACCACAGAGAATGAGCAGGATCTGTCTTCAAGATAACAGGACCATCTGATGATGCCGAGCTCTGCCTTCATTCCTCTCTGGGCGCCAGTTCTTCCTGGTATAGTAGGTACCTGGCTCCATCTCCTAGACTGCTCGCTCTCCCATTTGGCCATTTCAGAATAAAGAGGATGGTGATGATAATGGAGGTGATGGTGATGAAGAGGAGGAGCGGGGGGAGATCTGATTTAGCCATTCATTTAAAAAGGCTGGCACCCTCAAAATGCACATAAGCAATGCGCCGTTATATTTGCTGACCAAGGGACTGAATAGATGAACACAGTTCTGGTCAATATGTTCAGTATCTGGCAGGTGCATATTAGCAGACCAGGTTTCAGACTGAGGTATCCGCACTGGCAATATGGGGCTCATTGCCGTGTCCGGTCCTGGCCTTTGGGGTTCTGCTGTCAGTCAGATAAACGGGGGGCAGGGGGGCAGGGGTGAGAAGGCAGTCTTCCCGTGGCTCACGGAAGGGACCGTGAGCCTTGATGCTTCCAGGGATCAACGCAATAGAAGCCAGGAGCTAATTTAGTTCAAAAATTTTTTCTTCATGGAAGTCATGAAAGATATTTATCTCTGATCTCCACAAACCGTCACTACAGAACAGTATCATTCTTTTAAAGATTTTTTTCATTTATTTATTTTAGAGAGAGAGAGAGAATGAGTGCAAGCGGGGTGTGTGTTGGGGGGAAGCAGAGGGAGAAAGTCAAGCAGACTCTGTGCTGAGCGCAGAGCCCAATGTGGGCTCAAGTCCATGACCCTGAGATCATGACCTGAGCGGAAACCAAGAGTCAGATGCTCAACCGACTCCGCCACCCAGATGCCCCAGAGCAGTGTCGTTTTATACTAGGGTAAAATCATGCATACCATACACTGAAATGACCCCTTTCTCTCATCAAACACAAAACAAATATAGAAAGACTTTTCAAACTAGTCACTATAAAGAATCCATTAAAATAAGTGTCTCTTCAGGACAGAAACTTTATAACATGCACAAAAATAAAAAGATTAATATAGTGAATCCCCCATGTACCTAGCTAGCACCCAGCTTCAATAGTTAACAATATTTTGCAAATCTTATTTCACCTATTTCCTTAATTTTTTTTCTGGAGTGTTTTAAAGTAAATCTTAAACATCATGTTATTTCACTAGCAGGCAAATATTTCAGTATGCTTCTCTACCTGATAAAGATGTCTGGTTTTTTTTTAGATAACCAACATGGCATCCTTAACTCAAAATGTTGCAATAATTCCTTGGCATCATGTAATATTCAAACTTCTTCGTCTTAAAAATGCCCTTGTGAGGTTGGTTTATTCAAGTTGGCATCCAAACAAGATCCACGCATTGCATTTGATTTTTATGTCTCTTAAGTCCCTTTTAGTCTAGTCTGTTACACACTCTTTTTAAAATAATGCCATTGATTTGACTTGTTTGAAAATGGGTTATTTGTCCTGTAGAATGTTCCACAGTCTAGATTTGGCTGGCTGCTTCCTCAGGGTGTCATTTAACCAGTTCCTCCTCCTACTGTTTCTCGTGTAAAATAATATTTACATCTTGAGTTATGATTAGATTCAGGTTCGATTATTTTAGGCAAGAATACTTCCTAGGTGGTGCCATGTCCTACCTATTGCCTCTTGTCAGGGATGTTATATCGGACAATCCCCTGTTTCCCAAAGCCTATATTGTCCTAGATCAGCAGCTTCAGTGGGGCAGACTGATCACTTCATTAGAAAGCCTTTCATCTTGACGATGTTCTATCCCTTCCTGCCCTCAAAGGCTCACCTGATATTTGCAGCATCCACCTGTGAGTATAGTCTTGATCCATGATTTCAAAGTGGCAAAAATGGTAATTACTAAACTCCATTATCCTCTCTGAAGTTATTGGCTGGAATTCTTCTTTAAAACCAAGCAAAAACAAAAGACCTTCCCTCATCAGTTATTGGGCAGGAACCCATTTCAATGCCATGGTTAAGTTTGTGATATTTATTGTTTGATTTATGTTCACCAAGGTATCCCTAAAGAAAAGCATGGTTTAAGCATCCATAACAGCAGGGGAGAGCCTGGCTGCTGGCCTGTGTGCTTGATGCCACTCTCTCCTTCCGTGTTCTTCCCAAGGTCAAGTTCTCCCTAGGAGCTTTTAGTCCCATCTCATGGCACATCAGCTGGGACCTTGCTCTAGCAGTCCTCTTCTTTTACCTTTGTCTCTAAACTCCGTCTCCATAGTTTTTATGCTCTGCCTGAAATGTATATAGTAGATTCCCTTATGTTGGGAAAAAAAAATCCTTCTCTTATGCTGCAATGCCTAACGTGAGTTCCTCCTCAGCTGGGCCTACCCATCTTTCCAGCCTGGTTTCTGTTCGTCTCTTCTTATACCTCATGCCTTGACCAGACCAAATCCTACCATTTCCCAAAGGTGGCCTGTGCTTTCCTCCCATCACCTCTTTATTCACACTGTTTCTTCTGCCAGAAACGTTCTTCCCAACATTTGTCAAACCTTCCTGTCCCCAGAGATTTGGTTCAAATGCCACGTCTTCATGAAACCGTTCCTGATTACCCCTCCAGAAGAAAATGATCAAGACCCCAGTTGCCCAAAGAAATGTGTACCTCTGTGGGAGATAGTCTATTAAATTTTAGTTGTTCGTTGTTTGTTGTTGTTATTGTTGTTGTTTTTAAAGCAGGCTCCACGCCCAGCACGGAGCCCAGTGCAGGACTTAGACTCACGACCCTGAGGTCAAGACCTGAGCTGAGATCAAGAGTCAGACGCTTCACTGACTGAGCCACCCAGGTGCCCCTCTGTTAAATTTTTGAAGAGATCTACTAAATAAAAACTGATGCAGAGAGACAATAACAGACATACACAAAATTTAGTGAAATGGAAAATAAAGAATAAGGAACAAAGAGATGCAAGCTCACTAACTATTTGGGTTACCAGAGTTGCTGTGACTGGTCATGGATCTGAGCTTCCCAAAACCTTGAGAAAATGAGAGAAATGCCTAAATTATGTGATTTTCAATATTGGAAGAAGTCCCTTCAGTTCCAAAGTGTTATAGGAAAGTTTTCTGGGCCGCAATTTCTGAAATAAACTTTCAGATGGGGTTGTATGGGTGGTATAGTGAACAATATTTTACAGCAAGTGCAGAAATATATTCGTGTGGCCATTGCTTATAGCAACTTTAGATAAAAGGTAATGCAATTAAAGATAATCTTATGATGAGCTAATCAAATTTAGGTCAAGTATCAAGGCTTCTGGTGTTCTAATCTGATCAAAGGCAGTGCAGAATACTTCAAGAAATAAATGGAATGCCCAACCTACATAGGCAATCATCTCTGTTTATCACCTTTCCAATCCAGTGATAAGAGCTAGGCAAACAATAGTTCAAATTAAACCTATTGGTGGGAATCTACAATGCTTGATTCTATATTGCTGCATGAGGGGTAGATGCATATAATTTGGAAGCCAAGTAAGCAGATGGTAGGGTCGATAACCTTAGATGGGAATTGAGAAGTTAATCTGTGTTCTCACTCAGATGGAAGGTCATTGTGCCTGTAGTTAACTGTAGAGAAAGCTAAGGAGTTCCCTAAAAAGGCTGTTTTTGATTGGCTCTGGAAATTGAACACAAGGACCTCTAGACATTTTTCAGAATGGTTTTTAAAAATTGCCCTACAATAATACTATGACTCAGTGGCTTTCTGACAGAACTAGTTCTCTATGATATGGCTCCTGTCTGCCTCCACGGGACACCCCCATTCAGCTCGGTAAGGGGGCTTTCTTCAAGGAATTCTTGCATGTCACCCAAATATTCCACACTAGGTTTTGTAGAGTATCTGACAAAGATACTTGCTTGCTTTACTTTATTTAAGAGGTCTTTTGTTCTGGAAGATTTCAAACATACATAAAAGTAGAACTTCAACAATTATCTACATTTTAATTTGCCTGTTTTTAATTATAACAGTAGCACACATGATAGAAGAAAAAAATCAAAGAGTACCAAAAGATATTACATAAAGTCCCCTCTACCTTCTACCCCAGTATAACCACTGTTAACAATTTCTTGAGTATCCTTCCAGAAATGTTCCATGCATATAGGTATGCACATTCATCCTTTGTAAAATGTGATCACACCGCTTTTCTTATATATATTTTTTCTTTTATATCTACTGTTTTTCACCTTGCTGTGCTTTTTTTTAAGCCAAATAATATACCTTGGAGGGACTGTCACACTTCCAAATATAAATCTACTTCATTCTTTTATTAATCATGAGAACCACTCTTACGTACTCCTGACCATCTATGCCTACAGTTGTTCATCTTTCTTTATGTATGTTACCTCACCTGATCCTCGTAACTTCTCTGCATACAATTATCCCATTTTACAGATGGGGAAACTGAGAGATGGAGAGGTAAAGTAACTCGCCCGAAGTGCCACAGCTGGTGAGGGTCAGAACCTTGTGTTCTTCACTACCTCACTGGCCTGCCTCTGTGTAGCACAACGTCGAACGGCTGCATGCTATCCCATCGCATGGACGGACCATACTTTCTGTCTGGGGCTGCATGTTTAGGTTGTGCCCAACTTTGCTTGCTTTGTAAGCAATGCTGCTGTGACTTCCAATTAAATATGGGAATTTGAACACTTGTATTTATTGCCTCTCCCTCCTGAAACCCCACCAATGTGACAGTAGAAGTGTATGTGTGCACAAACACACACATACACACATACAGATAAGGGAAAACCCCACAAGAACAAAGATAACAAGGGAAGAAGATGAGAGGCACCTGGGTGGCTCAGTCTGTTAAGCGTCTACCTTCGGCTCAGGTCATGATCTCAGCGTCCCGGGATCGAGCCCCACATCAGGCTCCTTGCTCGGTGGGAAGCCTGCTTCTCCCTCTGCCTGCTGCTCCCCCTGCTTGTGCTCTCTCTCTCTCTCTCTCTCTCTCTGACAAATAAATAAATAAAATCTTTAAAAAAAGAAGAACAAGATGAAAGTACCAACATTTCAAAAGCTGAAAAGTAGATGGATGACCGGTAACTCATGGCAGATCAGAGAAAGTTGGAACCTTTGCGGTGGTGGGCAAAGCCAAGAGGCGGGTGTGTTGGTGTTTCAGGATCTCAGGAAGCTCAGGCGCCTGGAGCCTCGGAAAGAAAGAAGGTGTGGCTGAAAACAAGAGAACTGGTTAAAAATGTTTGAGATGAATAAAACTTTTAAGTGATAATGAAGCGGAATAGGGAAGGATTTCCTAAAGAAGATACAACAGGCATTAACCATAAGAAAAAGACTGGTAAATTCAACCACTGGAAGAACTTCTCTTCATCAAGACACCAGAAAGAGTACAAGCAGAACCACAGAGTGGGAGCAAGTGTTTGAAAGACAGCTAACTAACAAAGTATTCAAAATCTGTAAAGGAGTTCTAGCAATAAGAAAATAAGAAAAAGTACAATTTTAAAAATAAGCAAAACATGTCAACAGGCTCTTCGCAAAAGAGAAAATCCGAATAGTTGATAAACATGTGAGAAGCTACCCAATGCGATTTTTCATCAAGAAAATGCAAAGTAAAGCTGTAATGATATATTCTTACACACACGGCAGATGGGCAAAATTTGAGCAGTTCTAACGGTATCAGTTATCCACAAGGAAACAAAGGCACAGACTCTTCTGACACTGCTGGTGGAAATGAACCAGAGACGGGCCCTTGGAGAACAGTTTGGAATTACATGATGAAGTGCAAGGTGTGCGTTGCCTACGACCTAGACCTTCTACCACCAGCTCTACGACCTCCATTCTGACACCAGTTCTGACCTGTGGGGGGTTTCCCCCACACCAAGCAAATCCCCCCATACCAGATCCCACAGGTTCAAGGCTCAATCCCACCGGACTGCCTGCCTCTCTTCCGACACCAACCACGAGTCCAAGTTGTCTCCTGTTCTTCTGACCAATGGGCTATACGTCTGAGGTTTCCATGACCCCCTCTTTGGGGTCATTAATTTGCTAGAGCAGCTCACAGAACTCAGGGAAACATTTTACTCACTAGACTGCCAGTTTCTTATGAAAGGCTATAATTCAGGAACAGCCAGATGGAAGAAATTCACGGGGCAAGGGACGGGGGAGGGGAGCGGGGCTTCCATGCCCTCCATAGGAAGCTCTCAGAGCCCTCTCTTTTTGGGTTTTTATGGAGGCCTCACTACATAGACATGATGGGTGAAATCATTGGTCATTGGTGATTGACTCAACCTCCCAGAGGTGGGAAGGAGGGGAGGGTGGAGGTTGGTTCCCTTGGGAACCAGCCCCCATCCTTAGGTGACTTAGGGACTTCCCAAGTCACCTCATTAACATCACAAAAGACACCTTTATTGCTCGCACCATTTAGGAAATCCCAAGGGTTACATGAGCTCTGTGCCCACAAAAGGATGAAGAGTAAACCTATATTTCTTATTATAAATCACAATATCACAACACCTTAGAGAGACTGTGCAGACATGCACCGGGATACATGACCACACAGGCTCTGAGCATCATTTCACGAAACAGTCTCAAAGTAGAAACAACCCAATTGTCCACGAACAATACAATAGATAAATAACTTCTGGCGCACGCATTGGTTCTGTGGGATCCTGTACAGCAGTGAAAATAAATATGCACGTCACACAGTAAGACAGATGAACTGCAAAAAGAAGTTGAATGAAAAAAGCAAGACACAAAAAAATGCAATAGGATGTCATTTAAGTAATCTTTAAAAACATCTGAGAGCTGAAAAATGTTAATTCTAATAATTTTATTTACCTAGTCAAGCACGACACAAAATCCCAAAGTCCATCAAGGAAACACATGTAGCCCAAGCTGCAAGCTGCATCTCACGGACCTTTTCCCAGGGTCTCTGGGACTCCTGGCCTCAGGAGATAGGGCCCTTTGCTTCAAGGCCACCTCTTGCTAACCTGGCTGCCTCCCCACTAGGCCTGCCCCTCAGAACCCTTCTTATCTCTTTGCTGCCTGCCCCAGTCAGCTGCCCAGTCGGCTTCCTTTGCCCGAAGCCCCGGCCCCGAAGGTGTGTGAGCACAACAGCCCTGACTGCAGGCCTATGTGGCAATGCAGCTCTGTGCTCAGGAGGGTGGGCCCCTGGTTCAGATTTGGGGTTCTCATTACCTAAAGGCTTTGTGATCTTGAGCAAGTTACTTAACCCTTTTGTGCTTCCCTCTCTCACCCCCAAAATGAGCATATTAATAGAACCCACTTCATCATGGTCATTATAAGAAATAAATGAGGTAAACCAATCAGTATGCCAGGCACAGCCCAAGTACCTACGAAATATTCAAGATGGTCATTACCTGCCAAGGTACAAATGACATCAATGACGTAAATCCCCATGTTGGAGGTTCCTCACGGGGCAGCTTTCTCCACAGCCTCTGTGTCTTGTCCATCATGGCCGCTCTGCCCCCCCCCCCCCCCTGCCAATTCTTTCCCAAGGCCATACCCCTCCATTTCTGAACTTCCTTTGCCCCTACCCTTCGGCTCCGTCCTGTACTTTCTCAAGCAGCTTAGCTGCCCCCGAGGCCCTTCCTTAGTGCCCGGCCTGCCTCCACACAGCCAACGGCACCCACGTGCCCCCAAACAGCAGGCCATCCGCCCCAGGTGACGGCAGACCGCAGGGGCTGCGAACCTTCGGCCTCCCTGGCTCCCCAGAGCAGGAAGGGATTCTTTTTCCCACGAAAACGAATGATGCCAGCGCCCTTCAAAATGGAGAAGCCACTACCCACCGTCACCTCAGGTTTCAAATAGCTAATGTTCCTTCTCGCTTATGAATAGATGCAGCCAACTTTCCTGTTTGATCTGCATCACCACTGTCTTCCCCACTGAAGGGAGGGTAGTGAGACCCGGCTCCCCCTGCCGCTCATCTGGGCTCTCATCCCGACCAGATGCTGGGTGGATGCGGTGCATGGAGTCCAGAGTTGGTCAGGTTTGAGAACCAGCTGTCCAGGTAATCCTCCCACCTGACCCTGAGGTCACGGTGTGACGTCGGCTCAGGAGGGACATTAACGTTGGGGGAAGGGCAAAGAGTTCTGATTACAGGCCCCTGGGAGCTCCGCCCTGGCCCTCTTGATAGCCCCGGAGACTAAAAGTCCCAACCCGGAGGCTTGTCTGCATGTTGTTTTGGGGGGTCGCCCACCCCCAGAAGGTAGAAAAGAAAGAGACCTAAAGCCTTGGAGAGTAGAAAATTCATTTTATTAAAAAAGCAGACCTCTTGGAGCAGATAATCACGACGTGATGGGAAAGTTGACACATCAGAATATTTGCTTTAAAAGCCAGTTATGCCTCATCTCCACAAGCAGCTATGGTGTGGCATCCACAACATTCAGGAGTAAAATGTGTCCCGTTACTACATTTTTTATCCGAATCAAACTCCGAGCCTCCACTTGAGGAGCAAGAAATTCACTCTCAGGTTGTGGGGGGCCCCTCTGCTTCCCGAGGGTGCTGGGAGCCTGTCCAGAAAATGTGGGGGAAGGCCGTCCTGAATGGTGCTGCGGATCCTCACACACTAACGGTGTCAGCAGCTGCGCCCGTTGGAAGGCGGACAGCCATGTTCTCCCTGAGCGAGCCTCGGACACAGAGATCCTCAGCTTCACGGCTTTGGCTCCGGCTGTGTGGTTATCCCCTCAGAAGTTCTGCGGCCGACAGCGCCTGCAAAGGGAGTGGGGGGAGGAGAAAGCCACCCCTCAGGCCTGTGAGATCTGACCCCTTCTCAGGGGCCACACCACTCCTCACTGTCTCAGCCCCCTTGGCCTCTTGATGGGCTGAGCAATGGGGATTTGACTACACAAGAGCCCGAGGTCATTGGTGCAAGAGATCCGGGGGTGCTGTGAGCGAGGGGACTCTGGCCAAGGGCCTCGGCCAGCCTCTGGAAGCAGGAAAGGGCAAGGAAACGTTGTCCTGGAGGCTCCAGAAGGAACACAGCCCTGTCAACACCTTGATTTTCGCCCAGCGAGACCCATTTCAGACTTCTGACCTCCAGAACTGTGAAATAAACTTGTGTCATTTTACATATTTATTTATTTTATTTCATTTTATTTTTTTAATTTGAGCATAGTTGACACACAACATCACATTAGTTTCAGGGGTACAACATAGTGATTCAACTTCTCTCTCTGTTGTGCCCACCACGTGTGTAGCTCAACTGTGACCAAGCAATGCTATCACAGAGCCATTGACTGTATTCCTTGTGCTGTGCCTCCCATCCCCGTGACTTACTCATTCTCTAACTGGAAGCCTGTATCTCCCACTCCCCTTCACGCATTTTGCCCAACCCCTTCCTTCCCTCTGGCCACCATCAGCTTGTCTCTGTGTTTATAGGTATGATTCTGCTTTTTGTTTGTTTACTCATTTTTTTTTAGATTCCATATATGAGTGAAATCGTATGGTATTTGTCTTTCTCTGTCTGACCTATTTCACTTGACATAATACCCTCTGGGTCCATCCATGTTGTCACAAATAGCAAGATCTCATTCTTTATTATGGCTCAGTAATATTCCACTGTGTGTGAGGGGTGTATGTATGTGTGTGGGTGTGTACATATATACACATCTTCCTTATCTGTTCATCTATCGATGGACACTTGAGTTGCTTCCGTATCTTGGCTACTCTAAATAATGCTGCAATAAACATGGGGAGCATATATCTTTCCAGATTTGTGTTTTTGTTTTCTTTGGGTAAATCTGTGTCATTTTAAGCCTCCAAGTTTGTGGTCATTTGTTATAGTGGCAACAAGAAACAAATGCAGCTCCTTTCCTCAATAAATCATTGAGCTCTTTGGCCCAGAATTTTGAAAATTAAATTTTAATGGGATGCGAGAAACCCAGCCCTCTAGGATGCTGAGACTGGGCTGGTGGCCTGCTTAGAAGGGGGTGGGAAAGTATCTACATTTCTTTTACATGAGCTCACAGCAGGACGTAAGACATAGTTGATTTCTCAATCACATGATCCTGTCCCTCTGGAACATTTGAAGATGAATCCTCCAACAAACCTGGGACTGGCAGCCTGCAGCATAAAGCTTGGGGCCATGCAGGTCTATAACCAATGCTTGAATGAGCTGTCCTTGGCTGGGTAGGCCTCAGTCACCTGGCCAATCACAAAGCCTGCTGACCAGTTCTTCCTGAAGAGGAAGATGTTGATGACCTCTTTAAAGGGATTGCCTGAGGAGAGGCAGGACTCATTGGAGACTCAGAAGGAGAGTGAGTCTGGGCAGAGTGGAACTGAATGTAGGCACAGCAGGGAGGAGGGTGAGCTCCAGTCTGTCCATGAAGGGTGTTGCTTTGGCTGGTGTGTGGACAGGACAGGGCACTCTTTCCATACTCACAGGCTGCAAAAATAGGACATTAACAGGCAAGAATTCCACTTATTTGGGGGAAATCTACATCCTAGATGTTAATCATGCTTTGTTTTGCCTTACTAAGATAATATTATATATTTCTAATGTGAACGAAAGAAATCTATCCTTTTTACTTTTCTCATAAAAACTTTTATTTTTTTTTAAGGATTTAATTTTTTTGTTTGACAGAGAGCGAGAGAGCACAAGCAGGGGGAGCAGCAGAGGGAGAGGGAGAATCAGACTCCCAGCCAAGCAGGGAGCCAGATGTGGGGCTCCATCCCAGGACCCTGGGATCATGACCCGAGCCGAAGGCAGACGCTTAACCTACTGAGCCACCCAGGTGCCCCTCTCATAAAAACTTTAGGTCATCTGGTTAAAGGCAAGTGTATCTATTTCTCATTGCTGCTGTAACAAATGACCACAAACTTAGTGGCTTAAAACAATGCAAATGTATTACCTGACATTTCCTTCTGGAGACTTGGGGAGAATTTGTTTCTTTTTCCTCTTTCAATTTCTAGAGGCTGCCCACATTCCTTGGCTCGTGGCTCTTCCGGCATCTTCAAAGGCAGCAATAACATCACTCCTACCTCTGCTTTCATTGCCCCATCGCCCCTGCCTCTGAATCTTCCGCTTCCCTCTTTCACTTCTAAGGACCCTTGGGATTGCACTGAGCCCACCTGGATAATCTGGAAGGATCTCCCCATCTCCAGATCCTTAACTTAATCACATCTGCATGGTCATTTTTGCCGTGAGAGGTAGCATCTTCATTGATTGCAGGGGTTAGGACGTGGGCATCTTTGGGGGCCATTATTCTGCCTACCATAGCAAGCCAATTTACTAAGATATTTTAAAATCTAGCTCTAAAACACCTGTTCATGGAATCTTCTTGAGGGAGGCTGGTGTTTTCCATAGGTGCCTGATGTATAGTAGTGACTGTTTGCTTCTTTCTCTCACAGCTGTGTCCATTTGTTCACTCATGAGTCCTTCCTTTCCAATAGACAGTCCTTAGAAGCAGCTGCTGGAGATGATCCTTGTGAAATTTCTAACGCTCCTCAAAAAGGCCTCCAAGGACCTATGGATAAACACATCCTTGACTAGCCTCCACCCTCCCTGCCCCAGGGTCTGAGGGCCAGCTGACCAGTCCATTACCAGGAAGAAACCATCCTTGCTTCTAGCCAGTCAGAAACACACATGCTTCCAGAAGATGGGGCCAGACATTGCCTTACTTTTCCCTCAGTGTCCCCCTATACCGAGCTTTCCTCCATATGCCTCTGAGAGGGTCCCTGCTTTCTCTGTTCCCTCTCCTTTTCTCCTTCTTTCTCCACCCCTTCCCAGGATCCTGGCTCCATCCTGGCAGCAGTCCGCAGGATCATGAGGAAAATTCCTCCTGCACCATCCAGGAAGGCAGAGCTTGGTCCCTCCCTGCTGCCCTTATTAGCACAAGTCATAAAACTTTCAGGTTCCTCAGAGCAGGACATGAACAAGACCAGCCCTTCTCACCAGGATTGACCACTAGTGTACATTATCACGTTTAATATGTCTGTCTAGCATGTCTGTCTTTCCAAGACCCTCCCTCCACAAGGCAGAGGGAAGGAAGGCTTTAAGGGGGAGAGAAAATTTCATTCTCCCACAAATAGCAAACTGAATAAATAATTGAATGGATGAATGCATGAATGAACGATTGATCCAATGTCTTTAACCTCCTGTCTTATACCTCTTAAAACACTGGTAACTTTGGCCTGAAGAATTTGCCTTTACTGCAGAGGTCAACCAGCACCCACCTCTGCTGGCTTATCTCTCCCACGTCCAGCACATACCATCTTTCTGCTCTGACTTTGGCTTCTCAATATACTGAGAGACACGCTTGACTCTGGGAGAAGTCTGTCTGCTCTTTGGGAATGCTGGAAAATATGAAATTCCATAAATGTCAAGTTGGAAGGTTATTTCATAATTTATGCTCCAGATATCTCAGTATATTTTCTCAAAACTCTAATTGTCAAGGGCTGCACAACTGCTTCTGCCAAAAGCTCTTCATTACCATACCGGTCATATTTCTGAATATTAATTTAAATGCATAAAGCATGCTAGCACCTTCTGTATAAAATGATGTGCAATAATTATCAGTTAGCCAGGCTAGCATGTACCGTGATGTCAAACCTGTGCCAGGAATATTCTCCTGTGATCTTTCAGGGAGTTCTAGGGGTCTGAGCAAAACTTTTTAAAAGTTTCCTCTTTGAGGAAAAATCTCCCAGAAATACCCTCAGTGGGGTTTTTCTGGGAGTCGCTGGGCAGTAACCATGCCTCTATTTGACTAACCAAAACAGATTTCAAGAAGGATTTAACTGAATAGTCAAAAATTGTGTCCTAGGTGAGCAGGGTTCATTCTCCTGAAAATCACTTGAAGGCGATTTCTAGTGTGGACTGTTTTATTAGGGGTCTTTGGGCATAGGTAGAAACTGGAAAAAATCCTCCCTGGGAGCATCTTCTGCTAGGACTGTGGATTTTCCACTCTAGACTGAAACCGTAAGTGGGCGTGGCTTCATCAACTACCAATTTATTTGAATATCAAGCTATGAAGACTTTGAAATCAATTATATTGGCTGTTGTGATTAACGTGTGTTAAGTCGACTCTGGCATATAATGACTACTTGTAACGCTTGCTGTCACAACCCCTTTATCATCGATGATACCCACATTAATAACCAAACTCATATCCAGGTCTGCCTAATGGCCAGTCCGCTGAAGTCAGCCCAGTCAGCACCCACCCCTCCAGCTAATGCATCTCTCTTACAGTTCTCTTTCGTTTTCCTACATTTGTCTCCAAACTCTGACAGTTTTTCATTCATCATTATGACTTAGGAAAGGAAATGTGATGCATAAAATATAAAATTGGCAACAGCGTCAGAAAAGTCACCACTTAGGAAATGAAGCATGATGTTCCACTTGGTGCTGACTGATGTGAACAGCAGGCTCAAACTTCTGACAGGGCCCGAAACAGAGATGGTTTGCATGACATCAACTGGATTTCAATTTTAGAGGATCAAGAAGGTCAACTCAGCTCGAGTACCTGTGAAAAATCAGAAACACTTTCAAAGGTGAAGGCGTGACCTTCTAGATCAGAACTGTCCAACAGAACTTTCTGAGTTGATGGATATGTTCTGAACCTGTCCGTCCAATATGGCGGCCACTAGCCACAATGGCTCCGGAGCATTGGCAATGTGGCAAGTGCCGTGGAGCAAATGAGTTTTTAATTTTATTTAATTTTAAATAATTTAAATTTTAATTGAAGTATCATTAACATACAGTGTTATCTTAGTTTCAGGTGTACAACATAATGATTGAACAATTCTATGCATTATTCAGTGTCATCACCATCTGTCACCAAATAATTTAAATTTAAGTAGCCACAGCCCAGATCTAATTCAGAAAGTCCTCGTAGGGGAGAGGTGTGCACATCTGGTCTGAGATTGGAAGTTACGTTGAACCTTCTGGAAACTTAACCATTTATATACGGCCCGTCCTCAGGCTTACTCGGATAAAGCTGGCTAACTGGCAGATAAGCTGGAGGCTGTCTTACCCGCACCACATGACCTTGTTTCCACGCTTTGGCTAAATATACTATGTTATGAATGCTTATATACAGGTTTTTGAGTGGAAACTTAGTGGAATTACTGGATTTAACCTTTTGAGGAATGAGCTCCCTCAAGGAAGGAATGCATCTTTGTATTCCCCGTATCAAAACTGCAACAGGAGAAATGTAGTAAGTTATCAACTTCTTGCTCAAAGTTGCCATCCCAACCATCTTCCTGCATTTTGGAATCGGGAGGGAGATTTGCTATCAGCTGGCCCAGGCTCTTGACCAGGCGAGCTCCCAGGCTGTGGTTGTGAGGTGATCATCCCCAATTCACATTTCTCTGTCTTGTTTATGTGGTGCCATGAGAGCCTCTGCCAAAATCCACATCCACGAGCTCTCTGGATTTCCCATGACGTGCTAGTATAATAGTCATCCTAAAAAATGGGGAAATGTGGTTGGTTTGTCACCACCCATTCCTAGGGTTCATGCCGAGGGCTAAAACAGACTGCTTAATGACACCTTGTCATCCTCAGCCAGGAATCAATACTTACTGTCTATACATTTCACTTCCCCCTTTCTCTTAAAGCGGGACCTCCAATTTGTCACTGGGAGTTGTCACTGCTCTCTCGTGGATCCGGCTCTTCAAGCCACCCCTGCAATGGCTCCCAGCCCCCTAGAACTCGGTTCTTCTGAGCTTGGAGGTTCGTCGGCTCTCGTTCTAGTGCGCTCTCTGGGTTTCTCATCTCCAGGCTTATTTTTCTTTTCCACTTCCCGGTAGAAAGATCATTTTCCATGATACAGAAACAAAAGCATTATTGACTAGTTTTGAGTAGCTCTGTATTCCTTCCAGCAGGTACTGACACCACACTCCCCCTCAGGCTCATGAGTCATCTTCCTCGTTCCTTGGCTCTGATAGATCCACCAAGCCCTCTAAGTTTTTCACAAGCTCCAATCACTGTAGTCTTTGGAACTTCCTGACATGGCCCTTAAAAGATCCAGGTTCCTCTTGTATGGCTGGCCATAGGGAAGTCACCCAAGGACCATTTGCCTGTGGGCGCTGTCTTAGAACTATTTCTGCATGGTGGGGATGCCCTCTTGTTTCTATTTTCAGCAGGGCCCGGCCTGGCTGGCTGCTCTTTGTAGCTGCCCCTTCTGATCTTAGCCAGGCTTCTGTCTCTCCCTCAGGCGCTGCAGGGAGGCACCCCCTGGACATCTTTCTTGCTCTCCTCCAACTCTAAATAAGGTTAGAAATATTTTTGAAGTCATCCAAGGCAATTTAGTGCTGGCCGGGGCAGGAAAATAGTCAGAGGAGAAGATTAAAAATAACAGAAAAATGATAAGAAAATTGTAACATCTGTGGTCGTCATCCCTGGAGCTTAACGGGCCATGATTAGCCCTGCTCTTTCTTGGTCCCTTCATGGGATCAGAAGTCAGCCTTCCCCAAACCTTCCATCCCCACGTTCAACTGTGGGACTCTCGTGGGTTTTCCTATCTTCCCTCTCCTTATCTATACCTTCCTGCCTTAAATGAAAGATGCAAAGATCAGACTATTTGGTCTACAAATCAGAAGTCCTCTCAAAATCTATTTAATCTAATAACTTTTCTTATCACCTAGTGTAGTTACCTTCATCCACGTTCCTCCTCCCATCTGTGTATGTGCAGCTCATCCGAGAGGTGCTGAGCAGCCATACTGATCTTTGTAGATGCCACCCCCCATCAGGATCATGTGAAATTCTCTTAATACTCTATATAACTCTGTGTGTGTATAAAATATACAGTCAGTTCTGCTTCACAGTAGTTATGATCCATAAGGTCACCATGAATCCTGCACCACTGCTCCTGGGGGAAACACAGGGTTAGTTTTCTTTGAGTTTTGATCACGTTTTCTTTCATCAACTTATCAGCATGTAAGCTTGCTTTCTGTGTGTTTCCTTTGAAAGAAACCTTATTTAATATATATTGTTAATTAACTACATTGAACTGCCAACTGCAGTGTTATCACTCATGCCGAAGGAGACTTTTCTAGCCCGCTTGGTTTCCCCGTGAGGCACAGCCTGGCCTTCTCACATTTAGGGACATCAAGCAATGCTTCAGCTCTCTACTTGGGGACATTTTAAACACTGAAATCAATAAAAGCACAAAAATGCAAGACACATGACACTGAATAGATGGTGGAAAAGACACATGTTTACAATATGGTGGCTGAAGCAAGAAGGTAGAGGGTTGCCTTGTTCGCCCTTAGCTGGGAATGTGTCACATCAAGGGGTTCAAATTTTTGACCACTCTGCACATCTCAGCAATTGACTACAGAAGCACAAGTATTGATTTTGAGGGTTTTAAATAAATTTTAGAGAGTAGGTGAATTCACAAATATGGAACCCGTGAATAATGAAGATCAACTCTATACACACAAGCACACACATACATTTATACACACACACACATTATACACACACACACATAACTCCCAGGGCAGATCTCATCTGTCTATGTTGTACCTCCCAAGGCACAGGCCCTGATATGAGCCAGGGGTTATGTTATCTGGTTCACTAGTGTACACACCATACCTTACACAGGGCCTGGCACGTTGCCCAATAAGGTCAAGCACATACTCACAGATACAACTTTCCATCCATCATGTACTGTGTCCATACAAAGATACTGCCCATATATAGTCCATAACAATTAGATGTGATTTTATACAAAACTACTAAGGCCATTTTAAAGTTGCTCATCACATCTTCACCTTCATTAGATACATAATTTTTATTATGATTATTACATTGATGTAGCTCTTTATGGATTGAAACACACATTCATGTAGTTTCTAAGCCTATAGGGTCTACTGTATGTAAATTGGTTGTTGATTCGACCACCATCTGGAATTGCTGTGGAGTATTTATCACTTTCAATAAAGTGATGAATAGAGTAGTCCATTGGCTCAGTTCTGTGTTTTGACTCACTAATAATGTGGTTCTGGCTCTATGGCCATTTGGATTTCAGGGCCCCAAAGAGGAGAGATGAATTCACAAATGTATTTGTTAAAGAGTTCAAGATATTTTGGAGGTGAGAAAATAGGCATATTTCCATCTAGTGGTCAAAAGTAATACGTGGGAATGTCGAAATGAGTTTGGACCATTAGGCATTTGTCTGTATACCTAAACATGAGCTGCTCTTCTTGTGAGTCAAAGGTTGGGGTGAGGAAAAGGGACAAGATTGGTCAAGGAAAATCCGCCAGGCTGACTGTGGAAGATATTATGTGAAGGTAGTCCAATATAAGCTTTGGAATCATAAACTCGAATCCAGATTCCAGCTTCACCACTAAAGAGCTGTGTGATTTGGGACAAGATACTCTGCTGTCCAAGCTCAGCCCCCTCATCTGTAAAGTAGAAATGATACTTACAGCATAAGCTTATTTTAAGAAGTAGATAAAACGATGCATATAAATCAATTAGCACAGTGTCTGGCACCTAGAAACAGTCAGTCAATGATCGGCATTGTTATTATGTCTGTTTGAAAGGAGGGCTAAAGTATTTTCTATAAGGACAGCGCTTAAGTGTTGCAAACATGCCTGTGTTATCAATATCAAGGTAACAGGATTATAAAAAATATAAGGAATAAGAGTGTTGTATGCTTTGGTGCAATAGGATCTATTGAATTATCTATCAAATAGATAATGTAGCAGATAAGAAAGAATCCTAGAGGGGCACCTGGGTGGCGCAGTTGGTCGAGCATCTGACTCTTGGTTTTGGTTCAGGTCATGATCTCAGGGTCGTGGGATCCAGCCCCGTGTTGGACTCCACACTCAGTGGGGAGTCTGCTTGGGATTCTGCCTCTCCCTCTCCCCGTTGCTCTCTCTCTCTCTAAAATAAGTAAATAAATCTTAAAAAAAGAGAAAAAGAGAAGGAATCCTGAATAAAATGAGAAGAAAGTTTCTACGTATTTCTGGTTGACTCTTTTTCAGTGGAAATGCGCAGTGTTCAGTGGAAATGCACAGCGTTAAACACATCCACCAAAAATAAAGGGCATGTGTTTAAGATCTATTTCTAATCTTGTCTTAATAATAGTATGTGATATTGGGGTCTTGTCTGGAGTTGCATATGTAGCCTCCTGTAACGGAAGTCTGAAGGGGTAAGAATGTGGGAATTCGAGAAAACAACCACTGGCCGCACTGGGGAGCCCCTGCCTCCATGTTCTCCCCACCCTCAAAACTGGTGTTGGTCTTGTGGTTTCTGCCTGCTGTTGTCCCTTCCTATTTCTCGTGGGTTGAATGTGTCCCTAAAAAGCTATATTAAAGTCCTAACCACCAGTCGCTGTGAAAGTGACCTTCTCTGCAGATAGGATCTTTGCAAGATGGAATCAAGATGGAAGTAAAAACGAGGCCACACCGGAGGAGGCTGAGCCCCTGATCCAACAGGACTGGTGTCTTCACAAGAAGAGCAGAGGAAACGCACACAGAGTAGAACGTGAAGACTCAGGCACACACGGAGGGAAGAGGTTGGGAAATCACCATGGAGTGCCGCAGGGGGAGGCTCGTGTGACACGTCTACAAGCTAGGGAAGGCCAGGGATGGCCAGAAACACCGGAAGCTGGGAGAGAGGCACAGATTCTTTCCTAGCACCTTCAGAGAGCAGCGCTCTGCTGACACCTGGATCCTGGAGTTCCAGCCTCCAGAACCAGGAGAGGATAAATTTGTTGCTTTAAGCCACCAGTTTGTGGTACTTTATTTAGGCAGCCCTAGGAAACGAATACACTGTTCCTCACAGAGTTCCAGGGTGGCTGGGTGGTGGGAGTTTATCTGAGCAGTTATTTCCCTGAAATTCTAACCCTACAAAATTATAGCAAGCTGCCTCTAAAGGAGAGGCATGAAAAGACTGAAATCATTTGTGTTCGGAACACATTGGGCAACAGGCAATGCAGAAAGAATTTAAACATTTAGGCCCTCCTGACAATGCCAGCCCGGCAGGGTGGGGGGGGGGGGAGACGGGATTTTCCCTCTGGATGGCAGAGAGCCAGCTTCGGGAGCCTGGGATGCCGGCTCATCTGTCCGCCTCTGTGCTCGTGAGGACCGCGCTCAGCTAATCTGCTCATGGCTGATCTTATGGGAACATTTCCAGGACATGTGCCTTGTTCTCCCCTCTCCTTCCCCACGCCACCCCCGCAGCCAGGGACTCCGTCCCAGTAAAAGAGATCCATTCTATTCCCCCCAAGGGTAAGTGCAACTCAAGCTCTCAGGCTTTGAAATGGCCTCGCTCAGTTAACACACGCCCCGCTTACATCCATGATATGTGAACGCGGCTTGTTTGAATTTAGCAGATGCCCAATCATGCCCTTGACACAGAGCCTAAAATAAAAGAAGCAGCCCAGGCCAGACCCCTGACGCAAAAGGGACTCCCCTGGCGGCATAAAGCTTGCAATTGAAAGCAATTCCGCTAGATGGAGCTCTGCTGAAGGTTAGGCCTTGACTTTCCCGGTCAGTACGGGCAGTTTCGGGAGCAATTCGAATGAATGAGGATCTCCGGAGGGCAGACCTGAACTGCTCTCGGGCAGATTTAGAAGACGACTGTACTTCCCCTCAAACGTTTGACTTCATCTTCGGGCTGGACAGAACCTCTGACTGCTTCCGTCGTTAATAGTCTCATCTCTGAGCAGGTTCCTCCCACCTCCCCGCCCTGGAAAGGCTCAGAATCAACACAAGCAAACCCCAAGTTCAGATGGAAACAAGGGAAAGGAGGCTGTCAGGGCGCTGGGGCTTAATACAGGAGGCAACACCCAACCAGGTTAGCCGAGTGCCTGACACGGGGGTGGTTGCGGCGGGCAGAGAAGGCATGGCCAGCATCTCGTCAGCGGTGCCACCGGGCCCTGGCCGGACGGAGGGGACACTCTGTGCCTGTTAACAACCTTCTGGAACACTCGGACTGACCAGCTGAGAGGATGGGATGGACTGACATGATAGAGTGAAGTGCTTTTGTAGTTGCAGGAGAAAAGGAACCTGAACAGGCTTCTCCCATAAAGATCACTGTAAGTATTTCAACACGGGAGCATAGCTGGGCACCACGTAAAAACAAAAGGGACTAAATAAAGAGTGATAAAACCGGGAAGAGCTCTTTGGCTGCCACCACTGTATACCTTGAAAAGGGCTTCCCCTTTGCATTGGCCACAGAAGACTGCTTTTACTAAGTGACAAAGGTTCTTTTGAACACCAGCTTCAGGACATCCTCCTCATCCTCAATCTCCTTGACTGTGAGTTGGAAAAGTTAGTTCTTTCCTTGTGGTATTGCACTGAGGCTTGGAAATAAAACACTAAACACTAGCAAAGGGCTTGGCATATGGCAGGTCCTCAGGAAATAACTTTCTCCTTCTCTTCCCGCTGCTCTTCTCAGAACTCGGGAGGAGAGAGGAACCCTACAAACACACGGGATTGACATAATTATTATACATGAATCACCAAAGCAAAGCTGCTGAATACTCTAGGATAGATTCTTGCCACAGGTGCCACTGGAGCAAATCCTATTCTCTCCACCTTCACCAGCGTCAACGTTGATTACTGGTTTATGAACGGTGGGGAAGGAGCACGGGGCTCCCTGCTGCCCTCCAACTTGCCAGCTGAATGGCTCTGAGGAAGGACCCAGAAAGACAAAGCCAGGTGTGCTGACTTGCCCCAAATGACCTGGGCGCCGGAGCCTCAGCGGCAAGTACCCATTCTGAGCTGTCCCTGGGACACTGACGTAGAAGAACCTGAAGCAGAGTACCTTCCCCTTCTTCTCCCGAATGTCCCTCTTTCCTCTCTCAGAAGGTTACAGGCCCCTGTCTTTCTTCCCTTTTTTTTCCTCCATCAAAACTTAATCTCGGGAAAAAAACTGATTATCAGTTAACTTTAAGTCAACAGACATTTGTAAATGCTCTCTCTCTAGATAAGATTTTTCCTCATTTATTCACCACCCAGAAGGTGGTGGAAGGCTTTTGGAAGGCAGGCATCTTCTGGTGTCCCTGACATCACCCCAAAGGACACCTCTGCTCTTCACTCTCTCGAGGTTGTTGGAAATGTATTTCCAAAGGCCCTCCTCAGGGACAGATGGAGGTTTGTAATAGTTGGGTACTTGCTACTGGAATTCCTGAAAAATAGCGGCAAATATCCATAAGCAAAACATTAGAAACAACATACAAAATGCTTGGCATTTGGCATATTTTTAAAACTTTGTTTACCCCTTTCTTCTTCTGCCAATTGTTAGAGTTGCCAAGTGGCTTTTTAAGATTGGGTCTCAGCCCACCTCTCAGATTACGACCCTGGCTCAAGGAAAACATCATCTGAATTCAAACAAGCCAAATGTATATTTGTGCTTGCTTAAATATCCAGACTTTGTTCTACTCCTTCGTCAAATACATAGCCTTAGGATGTGGGATGCGCGCTTGGCTTTGACAGCTGGGAGGCAAACGCAGGAATGGCAAATATGGAGCTCCGTTTGCCAGCATTCTCGGCTCCCTCCTCCATAGCAGGGGCTGCTACTCAATCTCAGTCTTTGTTCTCATGGGGCAGGGATAAAACCTCACAATCCTTCTCAATGCAACTGTTTGAGAGTGGGCCCCGAGATGAGACTCTCATTAGAGTTCAATGTGGGTGCCCAGTGGGAAGGCCAAAGCCATCTGCCGATTATTAGATGCTTTAAGACAATGCAGAGTAGGTGTTTCAAAAGAGGCAACTGGTTGCCCCTAAAATTCCTCCCAATTCCACTGTTGGCTGAGGCCTAACATTCTGTCATTAGACCATCCATCACTAGAGTCCATAGCTTTGATGCCTCCAGGGTAGACACTGTCCTGAGTCCATCTCATATGCTGACTCATGTAACTTTCATAATCTGCTGTTATCCCCATCTTACTGATAAAAAAAAAAAAACACACCAAGGCTCAGAGATTGAAATGCCCGAGATCAGCCAGCCAGTAACCGGCAGAGCCAGGATGATCAAAATAAGGTCTATTTTACACCCCTCCCCAAGACCTTGCTCTCTGCACTGTATCACACAGGCTTCAGTGGGTGAGGATTTGAGAAGGAGCCAGGAAAAGGGAGCAGAAGAGTTCATTTCTGAGGGAGAAGAGAAAGAAGGAAGGCTGCAGGTTTCCCAGTCCTGAGGAAATTCCTCAGGCTGGCCTTGGGTTGAAAGGGGAGAACCTGAGTAGAAGCTGACAGCTCCCCCAGAATCAAGGTACCTGCATCCAACAGGATTCAGCAAACTCTGCCTTGGGGCCACCAAGTAAGAGCAGCAGATGCAAGTATCAAGTATCTGCTGTACAATCCAGGAACCGGAGAAAGGTTAAGTATCAGTGTTGGTGCTTTTGTTACTACAAAATTAGGTGCTGTTATGCTCTCTGAGAGTGAATGTCACCTTTGACAGGCGGAAACTCCAGAATGCTATACCTTCTCGAGCAGTGGCCTGGACTTCACACCCAGAGTGGATTCTTTTTAACGACTCCCCTACCATAGCACACAGTTTGAGCAATCTCATGAAATTAAAGAAAAATCAATAATGGCAGGGAAAGATGTGCAGAGAATGAATTTTTTCTTTTATTATACTTCACATACATGATCATGGCACTTAAATACATACATGAATCAATTAGTAAATAAATAGTACATTTTTAAGGGGAAAGAGTAAATACTTTTAAATTAGTTTTTCTTTTTTTTAAGAAAAGGGAGAACTTTTTGCCTATATGTTGGGAACAAATAGAACATCACAGTTTTTGTCTTTGAGACTTCTGCAAATTTGTCAGTGATTTCATCAAAATCGATCCCAGATAGTCCCATTCAATAGGCAGCATCGCCAGATTTGTCAGTGTGTCTCATGGTTCATTGAGGAATATTTTTCATTCATTTTAATTTTTAAAGTTTTCTCTCCTTTTAAAATTGAAGTATACTTGATATACCGTGAAGTTTACTTTTACCTGTAACAAGAGACATATAAGTAGTTAAGGAAAGTCTGAAGTATAAGGATAAATTTGGCAGAGACCCATACCAATCCCATGTCACAGCAAATTCCAGAAAGGGCAAGATAGTTCACATCTTTGTTTCTTCAGAACCGATTCTAGCAGCTTTCAAATGTCCTCACAGCTGAAAAATTTTTGCCAAAAACCCATCCCCAGCAAATTCATCACAGATTTCTATTGTATTTGGTTCTCAAGTTTCACATGTGCAAAAATCAGAGAAAGTGTCTGAATGACAGCAAATAGGGACCTACCTGAGCCCTTGTGTTCTTGTCCAGTTCCTGGAGAAAGTGACTCAGGCTTCAAACACTGCCCTGTTAATTTCACCAGGCAATGTCAGACTGGCACCTTTGCTCATTTCTCGTAAAATTTCTTCCTTACATTTGATTCTTTTTTTCTATTTCCTCACTTTTTTTTTTTTTTGGCAGAAGAGTCCTCTCCACAGTTCCTTTGCAGTGATCTCGAGGAATCATTTTAAAGTGTTGTGTGCCTTGTTCAAGGTGGATTCTGCCAGTTTGCAAATATTTTTGTAAGTTTCCGTACAACAACAGGATTGAAGTCACTCAAATCTGTGCCTCTGTCTACAAGGGCTCCCATTGTCTACTTCTCATGCACTATTTGGAAACAAAGCCATGTGCCAAGTTAACTCCCATATGGAATACAGTATTTTTTAAAGGATAAAGAATACAAATGTGCTAATTTAGGCTTAAGATTATTCAGGGCTGAATACTATATCACTAATGTTATTTAGAATTACCAGGGCGTGGTGATAGTGAAAAACAGACCAACTTTTAGATGGTTTGATCAGCGTTTTAAAATTCTCTGCAGACAATGCCCCCTTCTTCTTCCTGCACCGTGCAGAGTGCTCCCACTGCCCACCTTTTAACCGACAACATTTACGTAGAAATTTCACTGCCTTGACGCTGGGGTTCAGATCTCCTGTCAAGCTGGTTTCATTATACGGGATTAAACATTTAAAAATTGAAATCCCACAGGATGATTTTCTCCCACTCAAGCTACAACCCCCTTACCTGGGAAGGGGCCCACAGGTATCAGGGTCCAGCCGCATCCCACTAGGGTCAAGGCCAGCTGGTCACAAGCAATATGGGGCTCCTTCTGGGCCTTCCCTTCAGCATCCTGCAAATGCTCCTCTTCCTGGCATCTGCAAAGTGGGGTTCTCGTCTCCGTTCAGCCACTAATTAGCTTTGGGATCCTGGAACAACAGCATTTCCCCCTGCTTGCTCACAAGCGAACGTTTCACTCAGTCATGTCGAAGGCTCCTTCTAATGTCCTCAGGCACTGGTTGTGAGGGCACATGACCTTGGCTGCCCGTCCTGGGCTTCTGCACGTGGTGCTGATGCAGGAAAAGGTCAGCTCCTGGCAGCCCCTCTTGCAGCCTGTGCCTTGTGCACCACCCCAGGGGCACCGCTGACTCTTCAGACTGTCACATTTCCTTGTTTGGCATCTTCAGAACCCCTGGTCTCCGGAGACTTCCAGATGGCTTTCTTTAACCATCGGAGCTGGATCTCCTGGGCAGTGCCTTCCTCTGCAAACATTCTTATTTGTCACGGCACTGACCTCAGAATGTGCAGGATGCACATTTTAGAAATCAATTTCTAAAAGACGTCACCCAGCCTGTCCTGGGCCCACCCTTGTGCTCCATCCCTGCCGCACGCCAACCTGTGGGGGAAGGGAGGGGTTGGACTGGCTATTCCCATTTTACAGATGGGGACACTGAGGTGCCGAGGCTTGAAATGCATGATCATGGCGGTTCCCCGCAGGGTCAGGACTGGGACGAAAGCACTCCCATCCCCAATGTCCTATTCACTCCTCCAACCCCACTCCAAGATGCTGAGCTCAGGCTTGGCCCAGGCCCAGTCACCCTGGTTATACAACTGATACCCAGCATGCACGCAGCTGCAGAGGAGGAACAGACCCCGTGCTTGCCTCTAAGGATTTATGATTCAAAAATCACAAGATTTGTACACTGGGCATTAAGGTGTCTGTAGAAATAGAAAAAAGTAGTGATAGCATAGCAATACCTTATTTTTATGACGTCGTATATTTTTATATCAGGACATAAAAATTTCTTCCCTATGTTTGGCAGCAACATATTTATGAAATGGTCCCCCCCAAAAGCTATAGACCAGGGATGACGAATGGCTGGCATATGCCCGGATAGCCCCTGGGAACGTTTGTGGTAGATGGTGACTCTATCATGGCTCTCTTCCCATTTAGCACAGATGCGGCCTCAGAATCTTTCCTAACACAGCATGCCCCTCAGTCACATAATTCACACCAGATTTCAAATAGTCGGGCCAGCCTGGACTTGCCATCCTTGCTACACATCTGGGGCTGATTGTTCTAGAAAACGGGGGAAGATTGTAATTTCAGGGGTTTGCCCTCTTGGGGGCTGCTCCTTGGTGTATCTTCTCTTTTCTCCCTCCACACCTTCCCCCAGCCCCCAAACAAGTGCTAAGGTCAACTGATTGCCAGGAGGTGGGTAACCATGGTTGGAAACAGAAGCTGCACACCTGAGACAGATAAAATGTTTGCAGCGTTGACCGCGGTTTACTATGTAAATGACCCCTTTGCAAGGCACACCTTCCCGCCCACCTCTTGCAGAATTCCCGGCGCAGGTGTTTTTTTTTTTTTAAGATTTTATTTATTTATTTGACACACACAGAGAGAGAGAGAGAGAGAGCACAAGTAGGCAGAGTGAGAGGGAGAAGCAGGTTCGTCACTAAGCAAGGAGCCCGATGCAGAGCTCGATCCCAGGACCCTGGAATCATGACCTGAGCCGAAGGCACTTAACCAACTGAACCACCCAGGCGTCCCATGGAGCAGGTGTTCTTTGTAAGACACCCCCACCAGCCAGATGATTCTACTGTTCCCCACCCCTCCCCCCACCCCCAAGAATCACAGCTTGAGAAATGATCTCTCGGAGATATTTGCCACTTCTCAGAGGATTGAGTCTTGAAGATTGGGTCAAATGGCTTAGAAATTGTTCATGGGGAACTCAGCCATAATAGCAAGTGGCGAGGGGGATATTTTGAGCACCAGCTTATCCCCTCCCATGGCATCCACTCCCCCAATGTCAAAGTTCGGTAATTCCAGAACTAAGAAAGAACCTGAAAGGAGCCTAGAGCCCTGAGCTGGGTTGAATAATGTTTCCCCAAAATTTCATGTCCACTCGGGACGTCAGAATGTAATTAAGATAAGGATTGAGGTGAGAAAGTACAGGGTTCAGGTGGGCCCTAAATCCAATGAGAGTGTCCTTAGGAGACACAGAAGAGGGTGCAGAGACACACAGAAGGCCAGAGATTGCAGCGATGAGTTACAAGCTGGAAATTGCCACGGATTGTGAGCAACCACCAGAAGCCAGAAGAGGCACAGAAGGATTCTCCCCTGGAAACTTCAGAGGGAGTGCCGTCCTGCCAACAGCTTGATTTGGACTTCGGGCCTCTGAAACTGTGAGAAAATACATTTCTCTTACTGTAAGCCATCAGTTTGTGGTCCTTTGTTTCAGCAGCCCTAGGAAACAAATATGCTGTCCAAGGGATAAATCTCCCAATTCTTTACTCAGGCTCTGCTCTCAGGAGAGAGGAAATCCAAGGAAGGTGGAAATAGCCTCACACCGCAGAGGATGAACCCGAGGCAGTTTTGCTCACAGAGCGGCTATGGGAGGAAGCACTTAGCTAGGTTGTGGCTTGCAGTGGGCAGTCACCCCCTCAGCGGTGTGCTGTGCGTGGGAGCCGAAAGCCCACAGCAGCTCCGTGAGCTCCGGGGCCCAGCAAATGGCCTGAGAGGTGGGTGCCACTGTGGGCCCCTGGGTGCCAGAAATATGGTCACAGAAATGTAAAACGTGAGATTTTTTTGTTGTTGGTCCTAAGTGCTGGGAGGACTGTGGGGGATGGGGGAGCAATTTCTTCCCTTACACCTGGGCCAAACAGATCTCTGACGGGCACTCTACCTCACTTGTATGGTCCCCCGTTGTGAGGATTCAGTGAATCAGGGCATTTTGCCCGAGAAACTTGCTTTAACAATTAGCAGCTCAGAAGATAATACTAAAGTATTTCTTTTTCTCTTGTTTGATATATTTTTCAAGGAAATATTTATTTTTTGAGAGCTCCTGGACACAATCCATAGTCCGTTTTCTGGGAGAAAAAACCTCAAGCCTTCTTGACTTTTCCTTAATTTGCAATTATCACTGAAAATAATAGAAAAGCATTAGCAACCTATGTTTTATATTTTCATAAACTTAAATAACCAGTCGGTCTGTAATCTTTTATCCCCTTTGGAAAAGAAAAAGACCTTTTCCAATAAAGAAGTGTCTTCTCTACTGATGCTTTAAATCTCCGTGGCCTTGTTTATTCCCCCCCGGGGGTGGACTAGAAAGGCCATTTCCAGAGCTCTGGTAGGCTCCAGGCAGAGCACGGCACAATCTCCTTGCGCTCCTGGCTGGCAGGGGCTGGGATCTGAAAACATCAGGAACGGAAGGATTAACAGAAGCAAATGAAAAGGAGGACAAAAATATCTGCCAGAAGCGTCTTTGCGCCCTCCGGCCCTCTGGCGTGCCACGTTTCCCTCTCCCTTCTTGGCCTGGACAAAGCCCCCTTGTGTCCTGCTCATCTGCCTCTTCGCTCCTCTTATCTCCCTAAGGATGACTCAGAGGCGCTGCTGAGCCAAGGAATTTCTGCAGACTGGCATGGCAGCCTTTCGATCTCTGTAGCAATAAAATGCAGATGGAGGAAGGCCCTTGTGAGCAGGGAGAAAAGGCGTTGAGGCCTTTGGCTCTAGGTTTCCAAGAAAGGCAGTAGCTACATACTCAGGCTGCGCAAAGGGCTGGCTGGCCCAGATAGATTGAAATCTTGGGATTGCTCCCATCTCCTTTGTGATGGGCTCCACGGCCTATCCCCTGAGGGGAAGGAGCCACACAGAAGCACAGAACGTGGCTGAAAAGTTGCTGCCTTCAAAAACTAATGAGGTAATGTATGGTGATTAACATAACAATAAAAAATTATTAAAAAAAAAGTTGCTGCCTTAAAATATGTTCTAAGAAGGGCCATTTTGTATTCTTTAGACGGGCACCAAACATAGGCTTTATTTTCATGGTTCCTGAACTGTATTTTGATACATCAGAGTGGTTTGGGGGGTTATATTCTAAATGGAGGTTAATTCCTCTCCCCTCCCCACCCTTCCCAGGCATCACATTTCCCAGAATGATATAGAAAGTCAGTCCCTGCGGAAGGATGGTACCTTTCAAAAGTCAGAAGAGACCCCAAGAAACTGCCATACTGCAGGGTGGGGAGAAGGGTAGGAGCCTCCGCAGTGGGGGCATGGGGGAGCAGTGATCATGACCTGACCTAGACCTAGACCCAGTTCTTCTACTAACGAGCTATTAACTACAAACTAGCTCTCAGCAGCAGCAACACTGGACTCTAGTTAGCTCGCCAGCAGGATGGGCAGGTGTCCCCTGTGATCACCCAGGTCCCATCTATTCCTAATGTTTCCTAATCTTGAAACCCATTTAGTGCCCAGGTTACCCTCAGACCGCTGGACAGATACCCAGTAGTTCTCTTGGGTGGTTCAAACTCCTCTGAGCCCTGAAAAGCTCGTAAATGAAAAGCAGAGAACTTCTAGCTCGCCGGTCCCCCTTGCCAAATAGTAAGCTTGAAAAACAGCCCCCTTCCCTGAGAAGTGGAGAAAATAAATCAGAAATAAGAGGATGACGGTACAGGTCAGGCAAGAATTTACAAGGGGCTGTTTCAGGAGGGCTGTTAAAGAGGATGAGGCCTGTGGATTCACCCCTCCCCACCCGCCACCTGCCCCGTAAATTGTCACAAAGCTACAGAAGCAAACTAATAATCATGTTGTCTACTGCATGACTATGTCAGCTGCAGCTGGGAAGGGGCGAGGAGAGGAGAGACTACCCTCAGCTTCCAATTATGCTATGGTATTACTGTTTAAATTTTATTGAGTAAATAATTATCTCTGTGAACTAAACAAGAAACAAAACACAGCCTAACGCCCATTAGTCATCTGTCGGAGGTAAGGCTTAAGTATATATTTTACACATGTTTTTTTTTATTTTTTATTTTTAAATTCAGCGCCCTGATTTAGCAGAAGGCCGTGAGCTATTCATATCTCCAGGGGGTAAGTGACTCGTTCTTTTGGTAAATTAGGTATTTGTTTTAATCTCTTATTAGAATCTTTGTTTTGGGTTTTTAATTTATTTTGAACCAAAGTCAAGAAGGGAGGAGAATATGCAGGTGTCTCGTGGGGACCTATGTGAGGAGTGGGTGTGTTTCGGGGGGGCAGTGGGGAAGGGGAAAGCAAGTCCAGTGGGATTTCCACGGGTCCAGTTCACCAGAGAGAAGTGTTGCTTTGAACAAGAAGGGAGGCATACAGCAGAGCTTTGGACACACTGATTTGTCTTTTAAAAAGGCTAGTGAGGCCTCTTACAATGTCTGTGCGGGGCTGGAAACAAAGACTTTGTGGACAATAATAGCAGACGTGATGCTGAGATGAAATGGAGAGGTGGGCAAAATTTTCCCTTTTGATTATAAGAAGTCACATCAAAGCCTTATGTGTGTGGCTGGTGTTGATTCAGCTGTCAGTTCGGACGACAGCTCTCTCATTAAAAATTGAAGGAATGGGTCAGCTTCTGGGGGGCCGGCTGCTGAAGTAAGGTTTCCTACTCTTGTTCATGATTACATCTGGATTTTCTTCCTACCTGGGACATGTTTAGGGAGTTGAAATCGCTATGGCCAGGAAGGTGGGCGATTATGGTGACTTGGGGCTAAGTAGTAGAGTTCTGTCCTAACCCAGTGTGGGGATGCGGGCCGTGGAGACTCTGGAAGGAGATGCCAGAGAACTCAGAGACGGGATCCCTCGGAGAAGATGGGAAACTGTATATGTCATGCTTTGAGCAAGTTTAGATAAAGCTGAGCCATTTGGTAGTGAAAATGTTGGGCCACCAATGGATTTCCTCATCCTAGGACACCACTCTCTAAAAAACCCTTTTGTCCTGGTTTCTAACTAAGCCCAATGCCTCCTGGGGAAAGAAGAAAAAAAAAAAATAGGTGGATTTTGTGCTTCCCTTCATCTTTGCTGGCTAAGCCATCTTGTTTTAGTTTGAATCTCCTGGGAGTGTGAATTGACTGGCATGGGTGCCAATCCACGTGTCCTTACCTGGCCAGTGTGCCTGTCCCCCAGCTGCTTAGAGCTGCTCCCCTAGAGAGCTGAGCTGCCTTGCCTGGGGTGGGGTGGGGGGGTAGCCCCTACTCCCATAAGTGCCCTTCCCTGCAGGCAGCAGGGGGACTGATGAGCCACCAGGGGACAATGACAGGAGGGCATCAGGGTGGGACAACCCTGCCTTACAGCTTGTGTTCCAGAGCTTTCTTCAGGTTGAGTGCTCTTAGGTCTCAGTAATTCCACGGACAGTTTTGTGCAAGAGGTCATGGTCGCCTTCTGGCTAGAATCCTGCATTTAGGAGCAGAGGCCTGATCTTCTCATTGGTGAGCCAGGTACTTAAGATGTACTCCAGCTGTGCCAGGAAAGTAGGATCCATTCTTCTTTTTAAAATTAAATAAAATCTTTTTAAAAAAATTATTTGAGAAAGAGCACTCGCAAGAGAGTGGGGGGAGGGGCAGGGAGAGGACAAGCTGACTCCCCACTGAGTGCGGAGCCCCATATGGGGCTTGATCCCAGGACCCTGAGATCATGACCTGAGCCGAAATCAAGAATCAGACACTTAACCAACTGAGCCACCCAGGCGTCCCAGGATCTGGCCTCCTTAACCAGCTAACCCCAGTGTGCTACTCTGGAGGGGAATGGCATGGGAGCCAACCGAGGCAGCGGACAGGACACCAGGAGAACAGCACGGTCTCCAAGAAAAGACTTGTTGCCAAAGCCAAAGCTTAAGGCAGTAATAACAACTTTGATTTGTAACGAGAACTATTTGTACATAATTACTAAAATATTGATTGCACATTCAGCAGTGTGCTTAAGTTAAAGACAAACCAAATCTGGTAAAGGTGCCAAAAGAGTCTTCTTGCAAACAGACACCATTTAGCCCTTTCCTGCAATAACCTGGTAGCATTTTATGGAGAGTGGTTCAATCCAGTGTATGTGCTGCCGAAGCGGGTGCGAGGACAGTTCAATTTATTGAGCATTGCATTCATTGATGATGGCTCCTCATGGCCCTTCAAGAGTTCCCTGTTAAAGGCAGAAAACAGTACCCATGATACAATGTCAGCTCTCTGTAGTACGGAGTAACGTTGGAACAGGGATGGGGGTGCAAATAAATCTGGCAGAAAGGGTCAGGGAAAACACCGAAGATGGACAAGGAGGAGAAGGGACCCCAGACCCAGGCGAAGAAACACCAGACATGCCGGATGGTTTCAGGGATTGCTTGCAAGCCGCATTTTACAGCTAAATTCAAATTTAAAGTCACAACCACGAACTTCATGTGGGTCTTTAAAGTGTGATTGCAGCCTGGTGCATCCTCTCTTACTCTGCAAAGCTCCCAGGACCTGCGTCCCACTACCTCTCAGAACACCCCACCCCACTTTTCCACCCACACTGACCTCTGTCAGGAGGTCACATAAATCAAGGGGATCCCTACTTTTAGGCCACTGTACTTGTTCCGTCGCCCACAGTGCCTTTCCCCACAGTATGCCCCTGGTTTGTTCCTTCATCTCTTTCAAACTTTTACCCACCTGTCCACTTCTCAGCGAGCTGTCTTTCCGTCCTTCCTACCTAAAACACAGCCCTACTCACCCCCAGTGCTCTCTGTCCTTCCCTGACTTCTGTTTTCCAGATACTATGCTATGTATTTCACTTAATTGTTATAATCTATTTTGTAACCTATGTGTGGGCGGGGACTTTTGTCTGTTCTGTCGCTATATTGTCCCAGCCTAGAATGGTAGTTGACTTGTGGTGAATATTAAATACATATTTGTTCGAGGAATAAAGTGACCTCCCCAGCTCTGTCTCTTTGCTGTCTCACCCCTCATCAAGGTACATTGTTTTTAATTTTCACAATTCTATTTTTCATTGACTTAAAAAAGATCTTCTTTCAAAACCTTCCTGGTCATTTTTATGGTCTCATTGCTTGCCTATTTTTATGATCTTTCTTTTTTTCAGACTTTATACATTGGATACGTGGTTATTTTATATATATTTGTGCCTGATAAGTTCATTACCTAAAGGACGGAGGTTTAATTCTGGGGTTCATAGTTTCTGCTGATTCTCGCTCATGGTGGCCTGTTTGCTTGTAGATTTCATGTTCTTTGATTCTGAACTCATTGGTTGATCTTCATTGGGCAGAATCCTGACGGCCTACGAGGAGGATGCTTTTATTCAGACATGACTTGAGTCTGCTTCTCCTGAGGGCTGGGGGCATCGTCCTAGCATAATGCAAGAGTCTCCCTTGCTGCAGCCTATCCCCTTTGGCTGTGGTCTGTCAGACTCACCATTACCATGCTGACCCTGACAGCGGAGCTCAAAGCAGCTCTGCCCCCCATATTCACTTTTTCCCTGACGTTCCCTCCCTAGGTTCATCTCACTCCCCTCCCGCCCTTACTTAACATGATAGAGTCCATTTTACACAGGAGTTGGTTGTATAGTATCTAATACTGCTGGACTAAACCCAGGCTTGCTTTCTGCTCCCAGACCTGTCCACTTAATTGTCAGCTCTGTTTGCCGGGGGTGGTGCTGGAGCTGTCTCCTGACTCTTGCTATCTCTCAAGCAGGGTGCTTGCTAAACAGTGTCCAGTATATAAATCCTGATTTGTTGGTTAATATGTAAACATCCAGTCAAGCAAGTTAACACGCTTCCCAGCTGTGGCCCTTTAAGCAAATGCTCTAGATCCATGTGATCTAGGCGCACACTCTTCTAGAGAGCTTCCCTCCCTTCGTGCGGGAGGATTGCTGGAGTGTTGCTGCTAGAATTTCGCCCACCACCACCTTCAAGCCTGTTGCCAACCGTGGTTTGGAGTGGCTGGGCCGGCATCCCGGAGGCCTGTTTGTGCTAGTATTCATTACTCCTTGGCTCTTGTCCCATCTGCTGCCAGGGCAGGGTTATTTATAGCAGATCAGAGAAGCCCTGGTGAGCTTCGCTGTGCTAACTCACATCCTCAGAATGCCTTGCATCCCCAAGGACTTTACACGTGGTGTGTCCTCACAGGAAACCCTTCCCTGCTGGCCCAGGGGGAACTCCTGGTTTCCCTGGGAAGTGGCATTCGCTCCATCCATCTGCTTGGCTGATAAGGCCTTTGCATTTAGATGGACAGCGCTGGCCCCACGAGACCTGCCGTGGAACTTGCCCAAAGAGGTCATGACAGCTGAGTCACAGAGAAGAGCGTTTAAACCATAGCCCTGGGGGGCGGAGAGTGCGTCCCAGGAGTGGAGCCAGAGTGCTGAGTCATGCCCCTCAGCCCGGCATCACGTGGTGTGTTTGATAGCTTCCAGAAGAAGGGGACACTGCTTGGAAGCCACTAATCCTGCCACTCCCAGGCCTGTCCTGTGCTTTCTGCAATTCTGAGACCCAGCAGCGCATCCCCCTTGGAACGACTGCCATCAATGTCACATTCTGGCTGCAATTCATCAGCTCTCATGTGTTCAACCAATAAAACTTCATTGCAGCCAGAGTTTCACTGTTAGACACAGGGCAGAGCCAAGCAAAGGTCTTCTGATGGTCTGGCAGTACTCTAACTCGTTTAACAAACTAACATGAATCCACAGGCACAGATCTCTACAGAAATTAGATCAGCTCTGAAAGATATCAGGCCGGGGGTGGAAAAGGTCAATAATCATTTTAAATGGAATTGAACAAATCATTGGTAGTCAAATCCATACTTCTGTTGGTGTTTGTAGCAAGCAGCATCATTGGGGGAAAGAGCCAAAGAGAAAATGGATGGCCTGGCCAAATTTTGTACTGAAAATAAATTTTCAAATAAAATGTATTTATAAGCCCACCACATGCTATCAAATCACGGTGTGGGGAAGCTGCTAGGACAAAGCCTGCCCCATCCTATAGCCTCTGGGAAGGAGTTTCTGCCAGGGAATATCAACATTGCACCACCAGGCCAGTGTTGAAATTCAGCGGGTGCAGGGAGGTGGCAAGTGTGGGCGGTAAGTTTCAAAACAGTTTTGAAACACCCACGGTGCTTGGCATCCCGGGCTCTGTGGTGGGCAGAATCATGGGTGCTGTGTACACATCCATGGAAGGTTATTCTGATTCTCCTGTTATAAAAAGACCAGGTCCTGTTCCAGAAGAGCAAAACGAGCAGTATTGTATTCTTCTAGTTTCCTCTCTTTTTCTCTTAAACGCAGCACTTGCCAGAGTGTGGTCATTGGTTAAAATGTTCCCTTTGCTCTAAAGGATTCCTTTGTCATTCTCTGAAGGTTAGTCAGAATAAATATTACAACTTGGACTTTAAGCTTAGGGCGAGCAGATGTTAACTATTCTGTCACTTCTGTCTCTGGAGAAAGGTAAACAGAGTGCGGTTTGTAGAAATCCTCCAGAACTTGATGGTGTTCTTTGCTAGAGAAACTGTTCTTAATGGGTCAGCAGTTTATTCCAAAGAGAAAACAATGTATGTAATTGAGATCCCACTTTTGTTCATTAGTGAACATTTTTTCTTTTTTCATGTGGTTTTTATCATGGGACCTAAAACTTTCAGGAATAAAACCAAAAACCTTTGAAAGTTGATTAATGTGGTATCTGTGTCTCTCCCTAAGCCTTCAACATCCTGCTCCCCCTCTTAACTACTGGCAGTCGATCTTCTTAATTCACCCAGAAAATAGAAGAATTGAGCAAACAACTCCCAAGGTACCACCTCCCTTGATCTACTCATCTCTCTGCTTCTGTCCTCATTTACTTTGCGTTGGTTCCCCTGTCCTTCCTCCCAGCACAAAGTATCCCATCCCCTCCCACTACTCAAAACTGCTCCCATGACTCTTTGCTCTCTATTTGGCACCAGGTCGTTCCCATGAGCGTACAAATTTGTTGTCCTATTTCCCATCTTTAAAAAAGAAACCCCATTGAGCCCACATGCCCCTCTAGCCATAGTCTCATTTCTCTGCCTCCCTTTACAGATACTTCTCTATACCTGGCTGTTTCCACCTCCTTTCCTTCCATTCTTCTCCCAAACCCACTCAGATTGGCCTTTTGTTCTCACTACAACAGTGAGACCTGCCTTGTTACAGTCACCTCTACAGTTCCCAGTGTCACAGTCAGTGGGGGTGTCCCATGTTTGGGTTGAGGAAGGTGCCTCCAACAGGCCAGTCCTGTGAAATGCTCTGGGGCACCCTTCCTGCTTCAGAAACCCCTGTCCAAGCCTGGTTCTCTAGCTCTCTCAGCATTGCTAGCACCCTTTCAATAAATCCCATTGCGGTTTAAATGAGCTAAGAGCTGGTTTATGATGCTTCTAGTCAGGAGCGCTGAGCGGGTTCATCGGAGGAGCTAGACTGACTTGGTTCTCCAGGGTCATTCCTAAAATACAGCGGTCTGGGGGATTTGCCTGGGCCCCTCACCCCCAGGAAGAGTGGGGGCGTGTTATAGTTCCATGTGCTGGTGGCTAAAGAAAGGCCTGTCCGGGCGCCTGGGTGGCTCGGTGGGTTAAGGGTCCGCTTTTGGCTCAGGTCATGATCTCAGGGTCCTGGGATCCAGCCCTCCCCACAATCTCTCTGCCCTTCCCCCCTGCTGGTGTGCGCGCGCTCTCTCTCTCTCTCTCTCTCTCTCTCTCTCTCTCTCTCTCTCAATTAAATAACTAAAATCTTTGAGAGAGAGAGAGAGAGAAAAGAAAGGCCTGTTATCACCATGCAGACAAAACCAGCCTCTTCCAATTCTGCCCCTGGGTGATGACTTTCCACCTTTTAGAGTTGATCACGATACTCATTCTGTTCAAATTTGTCCATGCAAAAACGAAGCAAACAACCTAAAAAGCAAAATGAGCAAACAATATGAACATGCCGGGCTTCACAGAAAGCAGCACCAGGGGCCAATAAACACATCACAAAATGCTAAGATTAGTAATCAAGGACATGCAAGTTAAAACCCATCAGATTAACAAAACTTTAAGCCCGTCCTACTGCACTGATAAGGCTGTGGGCAGGGGCACTTGAAGACACAGCTCTCTTGAAGAGCAAATGGGCAGTATCTGCAAAAGTTAATGCTGTGCAGGCATTTTGGCCACAGCTGTAGAGAAACCCACATGAACTTGCCCAAGAGTGTGTACAAGAACATATACAGCACCATTGTTTTTAATAACCAAAGACTAGGAACCGCCTAAATATTCATCATTAGAGTTTCGATAAAGAAATGGCATATACATACGAAGGAGTATTAAACAGCAAAAATGAATGAGCCTGAGTTACTTGTTCAACATGAGTAAGTTTCATGGACAATATGTGAAACGAAAAAGCAAGTTGGAGTAAGAAGCATTTGGTATCCTTTTAAAAATTAAAAGAAATATGGGAAGCAAATGCTATATTTTGCCTACGGATACATACATATGTAGCAAAGTTTAAAGAAATACATAGGAATGATAAATATGAACTCAGGAAAAACTGTTATTTCTGGGAGTAGGGGTGCAAAGGTGGAAAGAGGAGAATATAATAATGAGCAAAAGGCTACTCTATTTCTTATGTTTTTGTTATTAAGCTGGGTTGTGGGTACACCTTTTTACAATATCTAAATGATTTCATAGTAAAAACGTAACGAAACAAAGGGATTAGGAAAGAGGGTGAGCCAGAGAGGTTTTCCCAGGTCCTGCAAACACTGATTTTTTTTTTTTTTTCCAGAAGTGGTCTCAGGACCGATCTGGGCGCTGATTTGGCCAACATTTCTACCAACATCACCCAGTTTCCTAGTTCCTGAAATAATGATTCGGTTGATATGAAGTATCTGCCTCTTGCAGCTTTATTACGTGATTTGTTGAGAGGAAATGTGAGCTGCTAACAGTCACTTTGGTTCATTTCTCCTCCTTTCCCATCTCCTTCTTGTTATGGATTGAGTTTATTTAGGAAAACAACAACAACAGGTAACTGATTTCGGGCAATGCTTTCTTCCCTCTGAGTTCTTGGTCTTGCGCTCACTAGGCTTCTCCAGAAGGAGTGGGGGGAAAAGGAAAGCGCTTGAGTAAAAGAGACGGGGCACTGCCGTTGCGGGTTTCTTGACATTGGGTCGTAACCCAAATGATGGGCCTGTTTGTCCCATATCCTCTCCACGCCAGGACAATGGCCTTTACTCCACGAAGAACTACCCGCCCATATGCCGGGCAGTTATAATACAAGTATAAGACAACACTGGGATGTGACAGGGACACAGGCACAAATTCCCCGGAAATAAATTAGTAGTGTCTATCAAGATCCTTTCAAATGCTCATGCCCTTTAACTCAGAAATCCCACTTTTGGAATACTAAACAAAGGAAATCATCAAATGTTACCAGATACTTATGCCCTCAAATTACTAAACCTAAAGTTCCCAAACAAGGGACCGTTAATAAAATTGTAGGAAATCCTAAAAATGTACAATTAAGAAGCCACTGAATATGATGGACATAAGAGATAATAGCACTTTAATTGGAAGAAGTAAGATATGAGAATGATCTACAATATCAGTTGCACTCTATGAATTTATTCACTATTTATCTGTTTACACACATACATAAGAGAAAATCAGAAATAAAATATATAGGAGTTAGTAGCACTATGGCTCTCTGGGTAAACCAAGGGGTCATAGCAATTGAAGAACATACTTTTCTGATTTTTCCAGAGTTTTATACAATGACTATGGTATTACTTTAAAAATGAGGGGAAAGGTTATTAAAAGAAAAGCACCCAGGGTTGAGAAATAGGTATACTAAGCGGAATAGAGAATGTTCTCCCACAGTTCTCCTCTGGGTGTCCTTATCACTGGCTACACGCACGGACGTTCTTACCCCCTCCTTGGGAGTGGGAGCCTGAGCTCTACTTGAGCAGTTGCTGTGGGCTGTGTGTGGACAGCTCTGAGAGTAAAAACTCCAGGGGGGACTAAGTCACACAACTGTGAGATTTACCTCCACCAGGTTCCCAGGGTAAATACCAGGGGGAAACCCCTCCTGCTTCTGGCAGTGGGGAGGAAAGGAACCATTTTGAAATACCCCAGAGCACTGCCCTCAGGGAAGACTGGTCACAAAAGCCTAACTCGCTGGGGTGTTCTCAGAGCCTGGCTGACCTGGAAAAAGGAAAGAACCAACTCTGGCACATTCACACCATCCTGTCCCACCGAAGGGGAGAGAAAAACTGAGAAACACTTGTGTGGTTCGCAGCCCAGAGGCACAGGCTCACTAGAAGCCTGACACCTATCACAGAGCTGTGGGATACTTCCCCTCCCCCGCTCCCCACCCCCACATTGCTAAAGGTGTGTTTACATCCATTCCTCTTATCTAGTACACCCTCCCTGGCTATCTAGAAAAAAATCAGAAGGCATACCAAAAGGTGAAAACGTACAATTTAAAGAGACAGAACAAGTATCCGAACCAGACATGGCAGGGATGTGGGAATTATCAGACGGCGAATTTTAAATAACTGTGGTGAATGTGTTAATGGATAAAGTTAATGGCATGCGAGAAAAGATGGGCAATGTACGCAGAGAGGTGGACAACCTAAGAAAGAACTGAAAAGAAATGCTAGAGATAAAAAACGCCGTAACATAAATGAAGAATGCTTTTGATGGTCTTATTAGTAGACTGGACATGGCTGAGGAAGGAATCTCTGAGCTAGAAGATCTAGCAATAGAATGCTCTAAAACTGAAAAGCAAAGAGAACAGAGACTGAAAAAAAACCAGAACAGAATATTCAAGGACTGTTGGACAACAACAAAAGGTATTAACATATGCATAATGGGAATAGCAGAAGGAAAAGAAAGAGCTAAAAGAAGAAATATTTGAAACAATAATGACTGAGGATTTCACCAAATGAATGTCAGACACCAAATCACAGATTCAGGAAGCTGAGAGAACACCAAGCTGGATAAATACCAAAAACCGAACAAACAAACAAACAAAAACAAAAACAAAAACCCTACAGCTTGGCATATCATTTTCAAATTACGGAAAGCCAAAAATTAAAACAAAACAAAACAAAATCCCAGCAGAAGGCAGAGGGAAAAAACACCTATAGAGGAACAAAATAAGAATTACATCCAACTTCTATTCAGAAATCACGCGAGCAAGAAGGAAGTGAAGTGAAATATTTAAATCGTTGAAAGAAACCACCAGCCTAGGGGCATCTGGGTGGCTCACATGGTTAAGCATCTGCCTTCGGCTCAGGTCACGATCCCAGGGTCCTGGGATCGAGTCCCACACTGGGTGTGCCTTGCTCAGCGGGGAGCCTGCTTCTCCCTCTGCCTGTCGTTCCCCACTGCTTGTGTTCTCTTTCTTGCTCTCTGACAAATAAATAAAATCTTAAAGAAAAAAAAAAAAGAAAGAAACCACCAGCCTAGACTTCTGTAGCCTGTGAAATTAGCCTTCAAGTGGGAAGGAGAAACAAAGACTTTCTCAGACAAAAATTGAGGTAATTTGTTACCAATAGACTGGTTTGCAAGAAATGTTCAACGAAGTTCTTGTTTTTCTTTAAGATTTTATTTATTTAAGAGAGAGAGAATGTGTATGCACACGCGCGAGAAGGGGCGGGTCGGGGTAGGGGCAGAGGGAGAGAGAGAATCTCCAGCAGACTCCCTACTGAGTCCGGGGCTGGATCTCACTACCCTGAGATCATGACCTGAGCCAAAATCAAGAGTCGGATGCCCAACCAACGGAGCCACCCAGGCGCCCCATCAAAGAAGTTGTTTAGAGAGAAGGAAAATAATCCAGGTCAGAAGCTTGGACCTACATAAAGAAAGGAAGAACACTGCAGAAGGAATAAGATAACAAACTTTTATTTTTCTTATTTTTAACTGATCTAACAGATAACATTTTGTTCCAAATAATAATGGCAACAATGTATTCCACTATGTATACTTAGATATAAGTGAAATGAGTGGCCATAAGGGACAGGCAGAGGAATTAGGATGAGGAAGGCACTCACACCACCCTTGAAGCGGTATAGTGATATTTGAAAGTGAACCTGGATTCGTTGTAAAAATATGTTGCAAATTCTAGGGCAACCACTAAAAAAGTTTAAAAAAGAAATAGAACTGATTTGCTAAGAGAGAAAATGAAATCATATGGAATGTTCAATTAAAACCAAAAAAGCAAGAAAAAAAAGTAGGAGACAAAAATAGGAACAAAGAACAAGGGCAACAAATATAAAAAAGTAACAAATACGGCAGATATGAACTCAACTATTTCACTATATTCACTTTGAATATCACTCTTCCTGATTGAGGTGGTGGAGGAGGTAAGCATCAAAAGCATTCTGAGCTCCCTGAGCAGGACTTCAATGGACAGCCCCCTCCAACACGACTGAGGGCTCAGATAGACTTGTTCACCTCAAGGGCAGGGTGTATCAGAGTGTGACGATGGCAGGGGGTCATCCTATGTCAGCCTTCCAGGTAATTCTGGGATGTTCATCCCTTCCCCACCTACCCACCCTCCTTCTTCGGAACCTCAGCCTCCAAGGAAGATGCTATTTGAATGTAAGGCATGAAAACCCACACACAGTCACCAAGCAGGATGAGTTGGCCTCATGGGTATGACCTCAGAACCCTCATGATCAGCCCTTCCTGCCCCTGCAAAAAAACAAAACAAAACAAAAAAACAAACAAAAAAACTGCCCCTCTTTGTTACCAGGGCCCAGAATTCCACACTGAACATCATTCACTGGGCTTGAGGCTTTGGTATCAGACGTGTCAAGGTCATTTGTGGAAGGGACTTGGGCAGGTGAACTGGGAGATCTAACACTAAGATTCCACAATCATGTGCTGCATTCCTTCAGGGTGAGTGAATTCCAGATTGTTACTTGAAAGATTTGGAGTGGGCGCCTGGGTGGCTCAGTTGGTTAAGCGACTGCCTTCGGCTCAGGTCATGATCCTGGAGTGCCAGGATCAGGCCCTGCATCCAGGTCTCTGCCCAGTGGGGAGTCTGCTTCTCCCTCTGCCCATCATCCTGCTCATGCTCTCTCTCTCAAGGAAATAAATAAATAAATATTAAAAAAAAAAGAAAGATTTGGAGAGAGGGTTGTAATCTGAGGAAGTAGGAATGAGAACAGGGAGGATACAAACCGAGTTTGGGGTTCCTCACCTATGTGTGGGCTTTCCCACAAGCTAGCTTTTCTCCTCTTGAAAGGGGCTGGCGGGGAGGGGAGGGGAATGGATCTCAGGATATGACTTGACAAGCCTGACAGACATGGCAACTTACCCACAGCTTTGAGATGGAGAGTCTGAAGCTACAAGCGAAGTGTCAGAGAAAAGCCCACCTAGATGAGTGTTATGTCTCTTTGGTCTCTCCAAAACTTGAATGTTCAAGTCCTAGGCCCTGGCCCCTCAGGATGGTAACCTTATCTAGACATAGTGTCATTGAAGATGTAAATTAGTTATGGTGGGGTCCTACACGAGGGTGGGCCCCTAATCTAATCTGATTCGCGTCCTTAGAAAGGGGGACGTTTGGAGGCTGATATGCACAGGAAGAGAACACCATGTGAAGGTTGGAGTCATACTGCCAGAAGCCAAGAGGTCTCCAGAAGTGGGAAGAGAGAGCTGGAGTAGTTCCTTCCCTAGAATCTTCAGAGGGAGCATGGCCCTGCAGACATCTGGACTTGAGACTTCGGGCCCCCAGAACTGTGAGAGAATACATTTCTGTTGCTCCAAACCTCCTCGTTGGTGGGATTTCTTATGGCAGCCCTAGGAAACCAGTCCAGGGAGCTTGTGGGAGATCTGGCCTGGTCTCTGGAAAGGCTCATCAAGCCCTACAGCCAAGAGGGGTGCAGGAGAGGTTCTCCCGTGGCCGGAGGCCCTGCGGGCACTGGCTTCTGATCCCAATATAGCCTTGGGGGCCGCTGGTTCAGAAGAAGACCGCTCTCCTAGGACCTCCCTCCTAGGACCCCCTCTGCCTCCTGTAGGACAGCCCCTTCCCCCAGAGGACGGGAAGCATTAACAGAAATTCCCATCACACAGAAGCCTGCTGCTAGCGCACGGTTTATTTAACTGTCTGGTCCATTTTTATTACTCATGCTACACCCCTGTACAAGTGACTCATAAAATTGCATATAAAAGGAGAGGAGTATCATTTTTAATCCCTTTAATGTAATATAATGGGGAAATTAATCATTTATTACAGCAGACAATTGAAAACCACTCAGAAAGAGTGTTCTCTCCTGCCTGCAACTTGGCAGTAAGGTTCATTCCCCACAGTTTTCTGAAATCCTTGCCTCTTTTTAAATCTTTGGCAAAAGGAAACATCAGATAATTTAAATAAAGGGTTTGTTGTTTTTGTTGTTGTTGTTGCCGTTTTTGAAAGCTTCTTCACTCAAGAAGACCCTAAGAAGCAAAGTGAAGGCAGGGACTATAGATGAGGATGTCAGCCTTTTGGGGCTTCACAGCCGGTGGGCCAGGGAAGGAATCACCTGCCTGCTCCCGGGAAGGGAAGGCCCACGTCTAATCCATTACTCACATTTAGCAATCGCTCTCATCTCTACTGAGGACTTCAAAATATTTTGCAGAGGGAATTGAAACTTTATAATCACCCAAGGGATAGACCTAGGTCAGCTAAATTTGCAACCAAGTAGGGTAAACGGACATATGGAGATGGAGTCAGTCGGGCCACCCGGGCCACCCAGATTGGCTGCGTTCCACCCCCGGGCCTGCTCCAGCCGGCTCGGCCTGAGCAATCCCCTCGCTGTGGCTCCATGCAAGTGCATCAGGTCTCACTGCCCTGAGCTAACGCTAACTGGCTCTTAAAGGCTCCTCCAGGTCCCTGAGCAACCACGTGGGTCCCTCCACCGCCGGGCCTCAGTGCAGAGAAGCAGCCGCGTGGATGCCGTTGTCACCTGTGCCCACACTGTCCGTCCACAGGAGCGCAGCCAAGGTGACATTGTGGCATGCGGCCCCCGGCTGCCCAGGCGGATGCCATCGGCCTTATTCAGGAAGCTTCTGCTGCCATGACGTGCCCGTTGCCCAGCTGACCCAGTGAGGAAACTGGATCTGCTCCAGGCCAACGGAAAACACCAAAACCGAGCAAACCCACAGCAATGCGGGGGAGTTGTTAAAACTACTTAAAAAAAAAAAAAAAAAAGTCTCCAGCCTCGTTGGCGTAGCATGGATTCAAATGGCAAAGCACGGGAAAGCTTCCAAAGAATTTTTGACTCAAGGAGACAAAGTGGTTCCAAGAGTCTGTCCCTTCAGCAGCGGGGCCAGAGCGAGCTTCCCATAAAGAGTGTCATTTACCGCCAGAGTTACGAGAGTCTAGCAGCTCTTTGGTGGTCTTCATTAGCCACCTCCTGCCGCCTTTCATCAACGGGGGTGTGAGAATCAGCGAGAAGACCCCAGAACAGCGCTCTTCGCTTCCCTCGGGGCTGGGGCCGCCCTCGCTCGTGGCTCCGGAAGAGGTGTGCTCTCCACACGGGGTCCTGGGCCTCGGCCCATTGTCCCTCCTGCCTCCCTATGTGACACCTGCTACTCAGGAGGACACAGCCCCTCCCTCCCTCGGTTTTGGGTGAGCAATATAATTTCTTCTCCTTTGCAACTCATCAGAGGGATTTGTTGGGTGTCCGCCGTGTGCCCAGTCCATAGCAAAATGAAAGACTTGGGTATTGTCGGTTCTGGAAAATATCTCGCGTTACCCAGACCCATGTATTTTGTATAGAAGCATGCCCTGGTATTTAAATCTATTCGCTTCCCAAGTTTTGGAAAATGACAGCAAGAGATTGGATACCAAGGGGTGCTCTCTCTCCAAACTACTCTATTTCAAAAAATTTTATCTAAATAATTCAGGTCCTGAGTAATGAAGAATAAGAGCTCAGCAGACAAAGGAGGGGCTGATGCTTCCAAGAGAGCTAATAGACTAGCTTCCAGCACAATATTATCTACCTCACGCTTTATTTCCAACTTTAAAAAGCATTAGTTTGACCCAGCATCCCTCTCAGGAATGGACTTCATTGTATTTTTTAAAAATCGTTTTATTGTTTCAAATATTAAAACAAAAATAACAGGGATATGAAATCTTTTAAAGTAATGCAAAATTCCCATGCCCTCACAAACCAGCCATTCCACTTGCCATATTTCCTAGTAGTCGTTTTTATTTTTTTTATTTATTTTTTATTTTTAAATTAAATGTATTTTTTTAAATTTAAATTCAACTAACATAGAATGTATCATTGGTTTCAGAGGCAGAGGTCAGTGATTCATCAGCCTTATATTAATACCCAGGGCTCATTACAACATGTCTACTAGTCTTTTTTTAAAGTGTATTAACATTTTATACATAATTGTACAGCATAGATGGAAATGTATTATCCCTTCCCCTCCATTTTTACCTTAAATCATGAGCATCTATGAAAATTTCATACTTACAAATGCTTACTGATCCATGATATTCGGTCTTGTAAATATCCTACAATTTACCTACCATCGTTTGCTGTTGCAACCGTCTATAATAAAGACCTTCGTGTGTCTATCATTTTCTTTCTTTCATGGAATATTTCCTTAGGAAAATTCCTAGCATTGGGATTATTTGCCTGAAGGGCATTTTTATGCTATTTTATTGTTTTTGGTAAATTGAAATGTGTTTTGTTTGGAAAATTTCACAACAGCTTTCGAGGTCATAGGAGCACAAGGGTATTGCAAAACCAAGGCTGGTGACCCAAGTGCCTGGCACCGAGTCTGCTCAGGCTATCTCACTGGCATAGAGACATGCCTGGCTGCCCTTTATGCACAGAGGAGGGTTGTTAAAAGCAGACAGGAGAAAGAGACAAGTAAAACAATATAGACATGGCATACAAATGACTAGACTAGAAAAATGATCTTTTGCCTTCATTGATTTTTTTTCCCTGCTGTTGTACAGCATGTTATGAAAATGTCGTTGCCAGTTTTTGTTTATCTGTGACTCATCAGAAAATCTTTTCAGCACGTTCAGGGCTAGCAGTGAGCCTTATGACAAGCACTCAGCTTGAACTGAATTGAAGGGAACTTAAGTTTTATAAGACTTCATTCCATTTTTTCCATCTCTGCAGCGGACATACAGCAAGAGCAATAAATAAACCATCGTTGCTGAAAGCACAGAAATCTGGAGGCTACTTGTTACTGCAGCATAACCTAGGCTCTCTGGGCTGATACATCACTTGTCAAGTGCATTCTTTGAGAAATGGCTGGATCCACACAGGTACTTACTGCAGCATTATTTATAATGGCAAAAGAAAAGAAACTGGGAATTACTGAGAACATAATGCAATTCCATCATTTTATCATACAATCATTAAAATTAGTGCCTACAAAGACTTCAAAATTACATGGAAAATCCTCATACTGTAAGATTTATTTTATTTTTAAAGATTTATTTATTTGAGAGAGAGCGCGCACATGCAGGGGGCAGGGCCAGAGGGACAGGGAGAGAGAGTCCCAAACAGACTCCATGCTAACCGCAGAGCAGGATGCAGGGCTCGATCCCATGACCTTGAGATCAGGACCTGAGCTGAAATCAAGAGTCGGATCCTTAACTGCACCACCCGGGCGCCCCTGTAAGATTAATTTTAAAAGGATGACAACTGTATATAGACACGATTAACATGACATTTAAAAATTATGTACATGGAAAAAGGATGAAAAAATGCAACCGAAAAACAACGACAGCTTTCGAGCACCCGGGTGGCTCCGCTGGTTAAGCGTCTGCCTTCGGCTCAGGTCATGATCCTGCAGTGCCAGGATCAAGCCCTGCATCCAGCTCTCTGCCCAGTGGGGAGTCTGCTTCTCCCTCTGCCCATCACCCTGCTCATGCTCTCTCTCTCAAATAAATAAGTAAATAAAATCTTAAAAGAATTAAAATAAAAAAACACAAAAAACTATGATAGCTTTCGAGTGGAGAGAGGTGTTTCTCCTTCTTTCTCCTCTTCTTAATTTTCTAAGTGTTTTTAAGAGTGTGCATTCTTTTTATATTTTGCAGAAGACCACTCTGCCTCGGGACCAATTTTTTCTTACCTATTTCTCTTCTAGTCATTCATTCAACAACTCTTTATCATTGAGCACTCCTATGGGCTTCTCATAGTTCGATGCGCCGGCATGCAATCACGAACAATGCAGACAATGTTATTCTTGTTCTCACAGAGTTTTCATTTTAATGGAAAATTATAGGCAGAAAATTTCCATAATAATTATTTATTTAAATTACTTTGAGACTTTTTGGAAGGAAAGGAAGCAAAGAGGGGTCTAAGTGGGAAATCTGATCTTTTTTTTTTAAATGAGATGTTTAAAGATCTGGGCTATTCATTTTCTGTTTTAATTAAAGTCATCTGCTAGCACTTTAAAAAAAAAAGTCTTCCGTCACTGTTAGAGTTGTGTCTGCTTTGTGGTTTTAGTTAATATTAATAATTGTTATTAAAATATAGCAAATATTACTCAAAAAGAATACCGTTATTAACTGGTGTCCTCATAAAGATGCCAATTGTGGACATGTACAGTATGGGACAGGTACACAATTACTAGTCTCCAAGTTCCATGTTGGAAATGTTCAGCTTGATCCTCTGAATTCAGAATCAAAAGCCAGACTCATAAAAGAGCAGAAAGACATAGTCCCACTGGTGTAGGAAGTGGGAGGAACCGGATTTCCCCCGCGAATCTTAGGGCTCTTCCTACGTTCTCCAAAGCCAGCAAAGAAAATTGCTCTGATTAACACATTTTTTCCTGAAAGAAGTATAAAACACTTACAAATAAAAAACCAAAAAGAATTAGTGGGGCACTCGCTCTGATTTTTAATAACCTTTATTGCTTTACGGATTATAAAAGTAATACATGTTCTTTGGAGAAAGTATGAATAATGCAGAAAATTAAGAAGAATATAAAGCTCATCTGTAATCCTGCCACATAAAGATAACCACTGTTATTATTACGGTGAACCTCTATGCAGTCTTTCTTCCAGAGCAGGGCTTTGCAAACTTATGCAGCATAGTGCCAGGCAGTAAATATTTTCAGCTTTGGAGGCCTTATCTGTTGCAAGTACCCACCTCTGGCGTAGCAAGAGAGCAGCCCTCCACGACCCCTAAATGAATGAGCGTGGCTCTGTTGCAACAAAACTGCGTTTACGAAAACAGGCAGCAGGCCTGATTGGGTCTCATCCATAGTTCATCCACTGCCTATTCTAGAACATTCTGTTTGGAGAGGGACAAACATGGACTTACAAATTCATATTTCCCTTCTCCTCTCTGTCGTGTCCTTTGCCATCATCCCACCGGAGGGCTCTCGTTACTGTTCACCGTATTAAGCAGTCAACCAGGGTTTACTGCAAGTCTACGGCTGTGCGTTTGAACCTGGTGAGTGGTGTGTGAGCCCGCTGCGCCCCTGCCCTCCTCGGGTTATAGGCAGTAGGAAAGCCGTTACAAATATGTGAATAATAACAGGTGTGCCCAGGAGAACTGTCAGGAGCTCTGGGAGCAGAAACCTGGAGGGCCTAACTCGACTGGAGAGTCCCGGACAGCTTTCACGGGAGGGTCCACGAAGCTGGGGTCTGAATGATGAGCAGGGGCTGCCTGGGCCACGGGCTGGGAGAGCGCCAGGAAAAGGGAACAGCCGACACCATGGCTGAAAGGTGGGGTAGCCCGGACGGCCGGAGGAGCCGAAGGGAGGTCCGTGTGGCCAGAGCACAGAGACGCCACACAGCCAGCAAGAGGCGTAGGCCAAAGCCAGGACGGTGTGGGGCTATGACACCACCTAAGGCACCACCTGAAGCATTTGGACTTGATCCTGAGTGAGAAGCCACTGAAGAGTTTTAAGCAGGGGAATCATGAGATCAGCTTTATTTCGATGGATCCTGAACTCAACACCCTTACCCCTGGCCGCGAGGAAATGTCCCTTTCAATCCTCTCTGTGCGTTGTTGCAGAATGATCTCTGGAGTATCTGCATCCTGTCCCAGCTCTGCCAAGGCACCTTTACGGGCACCGCGATGGATGTGTGATGAAGATCAGACCCCCGGGGCAGGAGTTATATCCACCAGACCTCTTGACATTTTTCCTCACTCTTCCTTCTCCTTTGCTGTTTTCTGTCCACACCCCGTACTCTCCCATCTCCGTGTTTTGGTTCAAGCTGTTTTCCCCAATCCGAATGGCCTGTATTCCAAGTTCTGCAATCTAGTCCCACTTCATATGCAGCCTCCAAGGTCCCTGGTTCATGTTCGGGTGTTGTGTGAACACCTGATCTCAAGAACAGAGGTAGCCCTCTCTCCTCCAACTTCCAAAACACGGTACCTTCCCTCTGTCCACCCACATCATTCTGTGTCTTGTACTTAGAGTCACTTGTGCGTTTGCCTTATGCCCTTCCTTGGTGGGGTGTGAAGGAAAGAGAGTCTCTTCAAAAAATAACAAGAGCAGCTGTTTGTAGAGAATTTTATGGCAGTTGCTGAGCTAAGTAATTCACAAATATTTTATCTCATGTTTACAATAACAGGGAAGGCTTGTGGTAATGGTTTTACTATTTTATAGATGAACAGGGAGGTACTTGCCCAATGTTATCAAGCAAATAAAAGATGGCGCTAGGATTTGAACCCAAACGAACCCAACTCCCCAGACTGCCCTTCTCTGCAGAAGTTTGCATCACTGCTTAGCACCTAGGGAGTTCTGGCTGGTGAGTAGCACCACAAAAGAGAGAATCATTAGAAAGACCTAAAGAACAATTCTAGCTAAAGCTTGACGTTCCCTCACATTGCCTGCCTCCCAATTTCATACTTAGCAGGGTTAGTGAACCTCTTTTTCTCATGAGGGTGGTGACTCACAGAAAAAGATCCATCAATGTTAAGGTTACTAGGTTTAGCAAATAACGATACAAAACAATGAATAATTTTTTTCATGTATGCCCGAGATTTATTGCTTATCCGAACTTCAGCTATAACTGGGCCTCCTGTATTTTACCTGGCAACCCCGATCAACAGCTCAAGAAAAAGTAAAAAGAACCCCACCACTATGTTCCCTAACATCATTAGGAGAAATAGAACTGGTTAAAATTTTTATTGTTCCTACCACATTTGATTTCCAAAACTTACAAAATTTAAAGCCTAACGGAGTTGATGTGCCAAGTTGTTACTAACATTTTAATGAAAATAATCTTTTGCAAAGAATGTAGAAACGTTTAAAACACAGAAATGTATACATATTTAAAAAAAAAAAACCTGAGAATAAAAATCACCTAAGACCTCGCCACCCAGAGGCAATCATTTATGATAGGTGGGACATTTTCTTATGATTGGTATTTTAGCAGCATTCCACTGGGAAAGCTAAAATGGGAACAGCCTGAACACAACAGTGCTTCTTAGGGAGAGTGAGTCTTTTCAATCTATCTGCTTTTCAACAGGAAAATGAAGAAGATAAAATCTTATGCGGTGAAAGCAACCCGCTCGCTCCCCTGCCCTGCACATACTTCCTTCGGGGAGGGAGTGAAGACAAGAAATGGAAATTCTTGGAAAACAGTGACAGAGAAGAGGGGGCAAAGGGGACAGAGGTGGAGCGGGAGGTGAAAAGGAAGGGGAGAGTAGCGCGTGACCAGAGGGGCAAGACGCGGAGAGGAGAGACAAGTACGTCAGGAGTTTGGAGAAAAGAAAAGCAAGGGAGAAGCAAGGGGAATGAGACGCTTCCAGTACATTCTGAAGTGCGGGCTTGATTATCGGTCTGTCATCTGCCTCCAGGGCAGAAGGAAAGCAAAGTGGAAACAGATGAAGAGAGACCCACGTTAGATAACAGCCCCTTTGCTGGCCTCAGGTCCTGGGAGCCGAAGTCCAGAGGGCCAAAATGAAGTTTTGTCCCCAGGTTTGTTTGGTTGGGTTTTTTTTTGGGGGGGGGAGGGGCAGAGGGAGAGAGAGAATCTTAAGCAGACTCCACGCCCAGCACGTGAGCCAATGTGGGGCTCGATCTCATGACCCTGAGATCATGACCTGAGCTGAGATCAAGAGCTGGATGCTCAGCCGACTGAGCCACTCAGGAGCCCTGTTGGGTTGTTCTATATATATATATATATATATATATGGAAACACAACATAAAGAAAAGTACACAACTCAAATGCACAACTTACTGAGTTTCCCAAAGTATACACCCGCGTGGAACCACTCCCCAGAACAGGAAATGGGACATTCTCAGCAACCCCACAGCTTCCAGTGCATTTCCTATCCCCCCAGTAGTGACCCCTCTGAAGCTAATCACTGTCCTGGCTTCTACACAATGGATTAGTTTGCCTGTGTATTTTGACCTTCATATATACATTTATATGTAAGTTAAATGAGATTTTACCGTAAATACCCTTGGAGACCTGGCTTCTTTTGCTCAGTATTATGCTTGTGAGATACATCAGTGTTGCTGTTGGTGGAGGGGGGGGGGCAATAGCTTGTTTTCATTGCTATCACAATTTTTCTTTGCATGAGAACATCACAGTTCATTTACCGCTTGAACTGTTCATGGATATTTGGGGTTGTTTCCAATTTATGGCAGTTATGAATAATGCTGCTATGACCATTCTGTAACATATCTTTTTTAGTACACACATATATGCATTTTTGTTGGACATGTACCCAGGAGTGAAAATGCTAGATCATGGGGTCTGCATGTTTTCAGTGTTAGCAGAAACTGCCAAATGGTTTTCGAAAGTAATTTTACTGATTTGTGCTCTGACTGCATATGAGAGTTCTGGTTGCTTGACATCTTCAACAATTTGTAGTATTATCAGTTATTTGGTTTTGTTTCTATGTAGCTATTTTGATGGGTATGATGTGGTATCACATGATGGTTTTATTTTTTTAAGTTTTTTTTTAAGATTGTGTTTATTTATTTGACAGAGAGAGAGTGTGTGCACAAGTAGAGGGAGTGGCAGGCAGAGGGAGAAGGAGAAGCAGACTCCATGCTGAGCAAGGAGCCCGATGTGAGGTTCGATCCCAGGACCCTGGGATCATGACCTGAGCTGAAGGCAGACACTTAACCAACTGAGCCACCCCGGCATCCCTATGAAGGTTTTAATTAGCGTTACCATGATGACTAATGAAGTTAATCATCTGTTTATATGCTTATCAGCCCTTTGCTCATTTTTAAATTGTTTCCTATACCTTTAAAAATTGATCTGTAGTTCTTTAGATATTCTGGGAATGAGTATGTACTTTGTAAAATGTATGTATTACAAATATCATCTCTGGCCTTCTAGCTTGCCTTTTCTTTCAATGGTTTCTTGGGTTGAACAGAAGTTCTTAACTATGATATGATCTTTTCTTTATTATTAGTGCCTTTTGTTTCCTACTTACTTCCTTACTTAAGAAATCTTTGTCTATTCTTGGGGCACCTGGCTGGCTCAGTGGGTAGAGTATGCTATTCTTGATCTCAGGGTTGTGAGTTCAAGCCCATGTTGGGTGTGTCGCCTACCTAAAATAAAGAGGAGTGGAAGAGGAAGAAGAAGAAGAAATCTTTGTCTACTCCAAGGTCATGAGGTTTTGTACTACATTATCCTCTAGAAATTTTATTATTTTACCTTTTATATTCATCCACTCATTGTCTTATTTTTTCCCAATTAAGTGTATTTTATTACTTCTTTCTTAAACATATGAAAGACTTCACCAGTGAAGCCATCTAATTCTAGAGTTTTCTTTGAATCAAAGTTTAAATTCAGTTTCCTAGGTAGATATTAGATTCAGATTTCTTCTTTCATCTTGTATCAGTTTGGGTAAGTTATGTTTGCCTAGAAATTTGTCCACTTGATCTAAATTTTCTTATTTACTGGTACAAAAGCATTCATGATCTCTTATATTACCTTTTTCAAGTCTGTGAGATCTTTAGCAATGTCCCCTTCTCAGTCCCAATACAAGTAATTTATGCCTATCCCTTTTTTCTTTTCCAGTTTTGCTAGGGATCTACCCCATTTATTTGTCTTGCCAAAGAGCCAGCTTTTAATGTTGTGGTTCTCTCTATTGTACATTTGTTTTTGTTAATTTGTACTATTTTTGTACTATTTTTTTCTTCTCTTCTACTTTCTTGGGGTTTAATTTGCTGTTCTTTTTGAACTTCTTGAGATACTTAGGTCATTGATTTTCAGCCTTGCTTTTTTTTTTTCTAATACATGGATTTAAGGCTATAAATTTCTTTCTAAGTACATCTTTGATTATATCTCATACCTTTGTTTCCATTCAATTCAAACTTTTTCTTCAATTTCATTAAGATTCCTTTTTCTTTCTGTAATTCTCAAAAATGTTATCTGTGTTGAGGCAGAAGATGAAACAAGAACGACCATGAGTTCATAATTTTTGATACTTTTGGCAGGGCTGAAAGAGAAAAACCTCTCAGCTAAGCATTCGAGATCTGGCAAAACTTTCCTTCACAAATGAAAGAGAAATAAGGTATTTCCAGATAAATAAAAACTGAGAGAGTTTATTGCTAGTAGACCTGCCTTACAAGAAACGCTAAAGGGAGTCCTTCAGGCTATAATAAAAGGACATTAGACAGTACCTCAAAGCCATATGAAGAAACAAAGAACACTTATAAAGGTAACTACATAGCTACTATTATATTATTGTATTTTTGGTTTGTAATGTCTCATTATTTTTGTATAAGGATAGACATATAGATCAATGGACTAGAATTGAGAGTATAGATATAAACGCATACATTTGTGGTCAATTAATTTTTGACAAGATGCTAAGATCATTCAATGGTGGAAGAAGAGTCTTTTTACCAAGAGGTGCTAGGACAACTGGATATCAACATGTGAAAGAATACAAATGGATCCTACCTCACACCATAGAAAAAAATAACTCAAAATGGATCAAAGACTAAAATGTAAGCACTAATAGCATAAAAATCTTAGGAGAAAACAAAAGTAAATCTTCCTGACCTCAGATTTGTCACTGAATTCTTAGAAATGACACCAAAAAACACAAGCAACAATTAGACTCCATCAAAATTAAAAACTTTGTGCTCTAAAGGATACTATCAAGAAAATGGAGAATCTCCAATCCAAAGAATGGAGAAAACACTTGTAAATAATATACTTGATAAAGCCTTAGAATCCAGAATATATAAAGAGCTCTTACAACTTAACGACTAAAAGACAAACTACCCAACTCAAAAATGGGCAATGGACTTGAATAGATACTTCTCCAAAGAACATAAGCAAATGGACAAAAAGGACTTGAAAAGATGCTAAACATCATTAGTAATTATGGAAATACAGTTCAAAACCACAATGAGATACCACTTTCTACCAACTAGGATGATTATTATAAAACAAAACAAAATAGAAAATAACAAGTGTCGGTAGGGATGTGGAGAAATTGGAACCCTCATCATTGCTGGTGACAATGTAAGATAGTACAGCCAGGGTTGCCTGGGTGGCTCAGTCGGTTGAACATCCGACTCTTGATTTTGGCTTGAGTCATGATTTCGGGGGTTGTGGGATTGAGCCCCGTGTAGTGCTCCATGTTCAGAGTGGAGTCTGCTTGAGAGATTCTCTCTACCTCACCTTCCCCCCCTGCCCCTTCCCCGACTTGTACGAGCATGCGAGCACGCATGCTCTTGCTCTCTCTAAAAAAATAAATAAAATCTTTAAAATAAAATAGGGCAGCCATTCCGGAAAACAGTTTGGCACTTCCTCAAAAAGGTAAACAGAATGACTGCGTGGCCCCACAGTTCCACTCCTGATATACACTCAGAAGAATTGAAAACAAGTATTCAAACAAATACAGGTACATGAATGTTCATAGCAGCAGTATTCACAGGAGGCAGAAACAATGCAAATGTCTGCTTTGGATGACAGTGGATGAATGGATGGACAACGAAGGTGATCTATCTGTACAGTGGAATATGATTCAGCCATAAAAAGAGCTATAGTTGCACCAAATCTGTGAATGTATTAAAAACATTAAATTATACCCTTAAAAAATTTACACTCAAGGGTGCCTGGGTGGCTCAGTTGGTTAAGCGACTGCCTTCGGCTCAGGTCATGATCCTGGAGTCCCAGGATCGAGTCCCACATCAGGCTTCCTGCTCAGCAGGGAGTCTGCTTCTCCCTCTGACCCTCTCCCCTCTCATGCTCTCTCTCTCTCTCATTCTCTCTCTCAAATAAATAAATAAAATCTTAAAAAAAAAAAGAAAAAAAAATTTACACTCGGGACCCAAACTGAAGCTCATTCACTAATCTCTAAGTGACTGGTCTACAGCTTATTCTGACTGTTACCTCTGGGAGAGTGTGAAGGAAAAAATGGTGTGTAGGGAGGGTGTGTTTTGACAGGGAGTGGAGCCTTAAATCAAAGTACTAAAGCTCTGGGTATGTTTTCAGCATCAGCCCACGGGTCAGACGTGAGGTTTGGGGTCTCCCGGAACAGCAAGCAGCTGCCTGTCTCTGAAGGGAAGGCTTGTCAGCTTTGCTTTAAAGCCATTATAATCTCCTTTCAAAGCTGTCCCGCTTCAGATCTGCAAGGAAAGTCTTGCAGTTAACAAGCCCGATTGTGAAATATTTATAAGCCCTAATATAGCATTTACTCTGCTGTTAAGATATGTTGATAGTGTTAAGATTAGCTCAGGGCAACACTGCATCACAAGGATTGTGGCAGACTTAATACATATAAGGTTTTTCTCATCTCACTCTCAAACGTTCCTTCTGCCTTTTAAAGTAAATATCCCTCCCTTGGCATTCTTTGATACTCTTTCCTTCCTTCCATTCCACAGCTTCTGTACTTAATGCTGCTTCCCTGCCACCAGCTCAGATCATTCCAATGCATCTGACGAGATCGCAGACTTTTAGAAAAGCGATTCTTGGAATGCCATCTGGCTAACCATTAGATGTGTCCAGACAGACACTTTGCGGATTATCTCCAGGAAGGAAGAAAAATAGAAGAGAGTCTCAGAACTATTTATACAATTAGACTGCAGGGTTTGGCCTGGAAAATAAGAAACTAGGACTTTAAGGTTTTTGACTGAGTTTCTTCCTCTTGTATTTCCTGAAGTTTAAATTATAACCATCTGTTTCAGAAGATATAAAAATCCTGAATTCCATCTTCTTCCACTTTAACAGAATACCAACCCTTTGGGGAATCTTGTATTAATGGAGGTGCTCAATAATGATGATACTAAAATCACAGTGTCTAACAAGCACCAAGCTCGTTACCGATCTACGTCCCTTGCCTCTTGAATCTAACGATGGAAGGGGCATCTGTCTCCAAGGTGTGTCTTCTGAAGTGAATGTTTGTGTGGGGACACGGACAAGCTTTTCTGTTCCTCTGATGATGGTATTGAGGAGGAGGAGGAGGATGGTAGAAACTCTCTTTCCTCCAGTTCTTATTAGAGGCCATTGCCCATTTGGGCATATTCTTTTACTCATCCTTCATTCTCAAAATTTCCCCCAATCATTCCCAGTAGATTCAGAGGCATTTCACACTTGGTGATTAATTTATCTTGCTTTCGTTTTTACAGCCCATCAGGCACTATCTGTGTGAAAAACACCTCTCTAAAATTCACCACCTGCAATGAACTGCATCCCGTTCCCCACTCTGGCACCCCTCCCCCCCAGCCCAGCTCCAATTCCATGGGTCATTCTCGGTACCTTTCCAATAAGCTGGAGGGAAAAATATGACATTACGGCTGCATAAAATAACCTTTTCTATGGCACAGAGACTCATTGTGTTCCTTTTAGTTAATGTGCTAAACTCCAATTTTCTCTTTCAATAGGCTTTCTCTATTCTTCTCTCAGAAACACTTTCCCTTCTCCTTCCCATTAATAAACCTTCATAGAACAGCCACTGTTTTCTAAACACCGTAATGGGGACTGGAGATGGGGAGGTAAACAAAATCTGGTTTTTATCCCGGAGTAACCAAATTCCAATGTCAACAGGGCATGTGAACAAATAATCCACAACACAATGAAACAAGAGCTCTAGGAGGGAAGAGTTGAATGGCAGGGAGGAGGACCGGCCCCCAGAGGACCTTTCACTGTGTCAGTTGGGTCTTTGGGGTCTGGAACGAAGTAAAGAGAAGGCTTTGGAGTGTGTGGTAACGGGGCCTCTTGTTGGTGACAGCTCTTGCGGGCGCTGTCGGGGGCTTAGGCAGCCCTGCCGTGTCGCACACCCTCACGGTAAATATGCCTCAGTGAGTCAGCAGGCGTGAGGAGAGGGAAGGCTTCCCCCTTAGCCACAAAGAGAAAAGAGAAAGAGAAGGCTTGGAAGGCTAGAGAGGTTATATTCCTGTGTCCTTCCAGAGAACAACAGAACACACTCTGATACGATGTAACGGCGGTGTCATTGCCGAGGTGAGGCGTTTTTAAGAAGTAAAACTAAAAGCAAGTGATTGCTGTTGAGCACGGTGCTCCATCGGGACCCCAAGGCCAAGGGCGAGGCCAAGACGGGTTGTCTCAGAGGTAAAAGTAAGCAAATGCTTTAAAGTGCTTGTCTGGGGGCTGGGAGATGGAGTGTGGCAAGAAAAGAGAGAAATGTATTAACTCGAGAAAGATCAGAGAACTCAGAGAACGGGAAATCTCTTTTTATGTTGAAAAGGTAATCACGTTCTTGACTAAGAGAAGTAGTTAACAGTTCATTTTGAGGGAAACTGAATGAATGGAATACTAGAAGGAATTTTCTGGAAAGTGTTTAAAGCTTGGCTGAATGAACAGCATGATCCACCCTTGGGGAGAAAGGTAATTGCTCCGCGGTTACCTGTGGGTACCTGAAGGGTTTCGGCTTGAGAAGGATTCTTTGCACCAACTGGGTGTTTCAGATAATCCGGTGAGAAGCCTCTGGGAAAGAGCCAGTGAGCGTAACGAATTTTTTAAAAGTTAGCGTCAGAGGCGACGGGTGTGTCTGGAGACAGCAAGCTGTCTGTCCCTTGGGGCCAACCACCAGAGCGCTCCTGTACTTGCAGTGAGAAGCCGAAAGGGTGTTTCCCCCGCAACCAGGAGCACAAGCAGCAGGCTGGGGATGCTCCCTAGAGGTTGAAAAGGGCAGAGATGCTTGGCCTCTGCCACTTGGCTGACAGCTCGTGGACCTCAGCTATGGGGCCAGCCCAGCCTGGGGTGCTCTGCCGTCTCCCCCCACCAACTCCCGGGGGTGCTTACCCAGGTGGAGGCTCCGTGGGAAAGAGGACCCAAGAGCCAGCAGGCTTTGGGAAGCACCAGGAAGTCCTTGAACGCAACAGGCCATGAGGCTTGAGAGCAGAAGTCCCGAGGAGGGACTTCCCATAACGACACCAAAGAGAGCAGCAGGCCCTAAGGACAGTGGGCCCCATTTTCCCACTACACTCTTCTATCTCATACTCTTCCAAGGCAGGAAAGGCAGAGTGATCTGCTGCCCAGGTTCTGGCATCCATAGGATTTTGTCCACCCTGTGTTAGATATTTCCACCCTGGCTGTCCAGAATGGTGTCTCCAAGCTTGTCTGATTGCATGCTCCATCAATAAGACATTTGAGCATGCATCCCAGTGTGCATTTCTTTACTTCTAAATTATAGACATGAACTCCTATATGGTATGCATGTTATGAAGCATACCCAAAAATAGGAATTACAGAAGAATGAGGTAACAATGAAGGTATAACAGAAATTCTATTATTTCCTTCCAGTGGAGTTCCTTATGCAGCCTATAGGATATATGAGCCCACTTTGAAGGCCCCAGGAGGTGGTAGGAATCATGTGGTGGTGACTAGCTGGACAGTCCATTATCAAACCACTCTTCTGTCATCAGCATATGTGACATCAGGAGCTTAGGTGATATTGGCTCAATTCTCACTCCAAAGTGTCATGGGAAAGTCACCCAACACCAAGGAAGTGAAGTGGTCTTACTACAGTGGTATATGATTTAAGCTTACCCCCATGCCCAGGGGATTAGCTGTTGTTTTCACATACAAATAAGCTCAATTTTGGCCTACAGACAAAGGAAACGAAAGGAAAAGTGAGGATAATGGCTGTGAACTCATTGGAAGAAATAAGGTCGGGAGAGTCATTATGTATAATTTCTCAGGTTCTTCTTTCTCTTTCCATTACTCCTGAAAGGCACTTTAATGACACTAATTACATCTGTCTATTAAGTATTTTATCTGCTTCTCTATAATTAAATTGCGATTATTAGGGACAGATATAAGAAGGCTGATTTTCCTCTGGTAGTTATTTCCAGAAGACTTGTTCAGTTTAAAAATCGCTCCCTTTAAAATTACTATGTCTAGTTTTGGAGGGTCCATGAAATAGAAACATTGACATCTTTTGAGACTATCTCAAATCATTATGATTCTTGGTTATCTAATTGAGTTCTAGAGAATTGTGTGCAATTACACATGAACTTTGCCAATGCTTTCCAGTCCGTTATTTCTCAAAGTAGTAGTGGGATTTTAGAATGATTAAATTACTGTTAAGCTGTGACCTCATATTTTTCTTATGGACACAGTATGTAATGGTGGTGTCCTTGGCGTCTATATAAAGTAGCACCAAGATGTTATCGGTGCCAGTAACATGCTTACTGCTAAAGATTCAGGGAGAAGTTTTCAAAACATAATCAAGAGACAAAAGACCATTGAAACGTATTACAAAGTAGGATGAGAAATGACCATTCATTCACTAGATCATAAGCTCCCTGATGGTACAGATTTTGTTTAGTTCATTGCTACATCCCTAGTGCCTAAAATCGTTCCTGGCACAGAGGAGGTGCTTAGTGAATATTTGTGCAGTGAATGAATGAATTTATAGAAGACGCAAAGCCAAAATATTATCATCAATAGAGAATTATAAATTCGCCTAAGGAAAAAAGAACCGACTATCTTTGGGGGGGAGAATGTAAGTGAGATCATTATAATTTTTTAAAAATGAATGAATGGAACAGAAATGTTAATGAGTTATGAAACTTTAAAATTTCCTTTCAAACTATGCCCAAGGAAAGCTTGACTGTGGCCCAATGTTTAATATATACATTAGGAAGAGTAATACATTCTTTTAAAAAAAATATTTTATTTATTTATTTGACAGAAAGAGAAAGCACATGCAGGGGGAGAGGCAGAGGGAGAGGGAGAAGCAGACTCCCCGCTGAGCAGGGAGCCCGATGTGGGGCTCGATCCCAGGACCCTGGGATCATGACCTGAGCTGAAGGCAGACGCTTAACCGAGTGAGCCACCCAGGAGCCCCGAAAGAGTAATACATTCTTATGATATAATAATTTTTAAAAATTTGCTAAAAATGCATCTGAACTAATATGCAAGTTATGGCTATGGGTCAGGAGATCCTGGAGTAAAACTGTCAGAGCAGAGTGTGATTTGCCTTTGAGAGCTCCTGGACACAAGGGAAGGAGGAATGGCGGCCCCTCCTTGATAGATATATGTTGAGCACTGCACGGGGCCCTGAGGCTACAGAGCAGACATTGAATTGGTCCATGAACTCAAAGATCTCATAATTAAGCGAAGCAGCAGGTGTGTCTGTTGGGGGGGACATGCCTAGGCTAGTGTGAAAATGTGGACCAGTGCAGTATCTGCATGGAGAGCTGGCGGGTTCTGGCGCAGGAGACCAGAACATGTGCACCCACGCATCTGAGCGCACCTGCCACACAAGGAAAGAGGGGAATGGTTTTCAAGGGGCAATTGTGCCTGAGGCCATCTGACACACAGGATGGGCATGAGAAAGCCTGAGTTAGTCGGCTCAGGCTGTCATAACAGAGCAGCAGGCTGAGTGGCTTAGACAGCAGAAATTTACTTTCTCACAGTCTGGAGGCTGAAAGTCAGCGAAGCAGGTGCCGGCAGGGTTGGTTTCCTCGGAGACCTCTCTCCATGGCTGGCAGACGGCCGCTCTCTTGCTGCCTCTTCACGTGGTGGTCCCTGTGTGTGCACACATCCCTGGTGTCTGTCTGTGTGTCCTGATGTCTTCTTCCTATAAGGACACCAGTCAGATGGAATTAGGGCCATCCTCAGGGTCTCATTTGAACTTAATCACCTCTTTTTAAAGTTCCTATCTTCAAACACGGTCACAATCAGAGGTACTGGGATTAGGGCTTCAGTGTATGAATTTTATGGGGAAGACAATTTCAGCCCGTCACAGGATGTAAAGTGGCAGTTCTCAAAGTGTGATGACATGGACCTCTGGGGGTCTCCAAGGTCCTCCCAGGAGCTCTGCAAAGTCAAAATTCTTATCGTAATAGTGCTAAATGTTAGTTGCCATTTTCACTGTGCTGCCATTTGCTCTGATGCTACACAAGGCGGGGGTGGGGGGGGTGGAGGGGTAAGCTGCTGCTACCTTAATCCAAAGCATGGCACTGGCCCAGGCTGCACCAAGCAGTCATAGATTCTTCACGGCTGTCCATGGTGGGTTAAAAACAAACAAACAAACAAACAAACTAGTTTTTCCATAAGAATGTCCTTGGTAAAGCAGTATAAACTAGTAATTTTATTAAATCTTGACCTTTCACTATGTCTCTTAACTATTCTGTGTGACGAAACAGAAAGTGCACACAAAGCACTTCTGCTGCCATCCAGGCACCATGGTGACGTCAAGGAAAAGCACTTGTACAGTTGTTTGAGTTGTGGGCTGAACTAACCGCTTTCTTCATGGGACACTCTTTGTACTTGGAAGAACAACTGGCAACTATGGTTATTCAGACTTGATGGCTTGGTAGAATTTTCTTAAAAATGAACCAAGTGAGCTTGTCACACCAAGGAAAAGCAACCGACAGTATTTGTTTCCTTTGAGCTTTTATAAGCAAAAGTTAGATTTAAAAAAATCTTGTATCAGGCATCATAAGTTTGACAGCTTCCTAGTGCTTAAAGACTTTTCAGATGAGATTGGTGCTGAAATTGTGTAATGAAATGGGTCATTGGAAGATCTCCACAACTCAGTGAACCAATATTTTCCAAATAGTTATAAATGATGTTACAAAATTATGCATGGGCGTGGATGAAAGATCCATCCAAAGTGCAAGATGGACGAATGGACTAATGCAACTGACTGAGGAAATTTCACTGATACGGTTTCAGATCCCACATTACAGCTAACTTCAAGAAATTGTTCTTGTCTACTTTGGGTGAGGTTTAAAGAAGAATATCCACAATTGTATGAAAAAGCTATGAATATTCTCCTCTCTCTTCCAAACACATATCTGTACGAGGCCAGACCTTTCCCCCTACATTCTTAAAGTAAAACAACATTTTACAACAGAGTGAATGCAGTAGTTGTGAGAAACCAGATGTTTGAAATTAAAGAGATGTTAAGCCTGATATTGAAGAGATTTGCAAAAATGTAAAACAATGCCACTTTTCTCATTAACTGTTTTTGGTCTTGGAAAATACAGCTATTCTTCATAAACGTATGTCATCTATGTTAACAAGTGATGGATTTATTATTGCTTTTAAATTAGTCCTTTTAAAAATTGTAATACAATAAATAACTATGGGGCTATAACTAACATAAGCCAGAGCCCTTTGGAGTTCCAACAACTTTTAAGAGTATAAAGAGCTTGGGGCGCCTGGGTGGCTCAGTTGGTTAAGCGTCTGCCTTCGGCTCAGGTCGTGATCCCAGGGTCCTGGGATCGAGCCCCGCATCGGGCTCTCTGCTCGGCAGGGAGTCTGCTTCTCCCTCTCCCTCTGCCCCTCCCCCCCTTGTGCTCACGCTCTCTCAAATAAATAAATAGAACCTTAAAAAAATAAAAATAAAAAGGTTTTATCAACTTGGGCTGATGTGATCCAGGACCAGGGCTTTGGGCTAAGATGAGAAAAGGAAGCAAAGAGAGGCCCAAAATCTACATACTGAGAAGTGGAAGTTACTTTTAATTAGAATAGGATAAAACTATGAAAGACCTGGAAAATTAAGGGACTGAACCAAAACTAATCTTAAAATTTGAGCTGGAAGAGAACTTAAACATTATCAACTCTCATGGTGCTATTTTAGGATGAGGAATTTAGATGAGCAATCTCAGGCCCAGGGATAAGGTGACTTGCCCAAGGACACATGTCAATTTGTGGTAGATGGGATTCTTGATTCCCAGCAAAGACAGTCATTCGTTCTTACCTCACACCGCCGAGATCAAATTGGGACCTGTTGCAAGAAGGAACACGAGCAAAAAAAAAAAAAGAAGGAACACAAGCCATGATAGCCCCTGGGTGTGAAGAGGGACATTCATTCCATTCGGTTCCCACGGAAATGATGAAAGCATTGTTTCAGAAACATTCACCTGGAAGAGGAATGCAGGAAGACCTTTGAACTAGGTGTCTCAGTCCATTCAGGTTCCAATAACAAAGTACCAGAGATTGGGTGACTTATACACAACAGATGTTTATCTTTCACAGTTCTAGAAGCTGGAAGTCCATGATTGAGGTGCTGGCGGCTTCCATGTCTGGTGAGGGTCTGTTTCTTGGTTCATAAACAGCCATTTCCTCCCTGTGTCCTGATGCGGCAGAAGGAGGGAGGGAGCTCTCTGGGTCTCACAAAAGAGCACTAGTCCAATTCATGAAGCTCCATCCTCAGGACCTAATCACCTCCCAAAGGCCTGCCTCCTTTTTTTTTTTCTTCCAAATTTTTATTTAGATTCTAGTTAGTTAACATCTAGTGTAATATTGGTTTCAGGAGTAGAATTTCGTGATTCATCACTTACACATGACACCCACTGCTCATCATAACAAGACCCCTCCTTTATGCCCATCACCAATGTAGCCCATCCCCCACCCTCCTTTCTCCATCAACCCTCAGTTGGTTCACTATCATGAAGAGTCTGTTATGGTTTGCTTCCCTGTCTCTCTCTCTCTCTTTTTTTCCCGCTTACCCTATGTTCATCTGTTTTGTTTCCTAAAATCCACATGTGAGTGAAATCATACGGTATTTGTCTTTCTCTGACTTACTTCACTTAGCATAATACACTAGTTCCGTCCACGTCATTGCCAATGGCAAGATTTCTTCTTTCTGTTGGCTGAGTCCTAATCTGTTGTCCACCTCTTCTTTATCCATTCATCAATCCGTGGACACTTGGGCTCTTTCCATAGTTTGGCTATTGTGGACATTGCTGTTATAAACATTGGGGTGCATATACCCCTTTGAATCTGTATTTTTGACCTAATCATGTCCCAAAGGTCCCACCTCATAATACCACCCCATTGGGGATTAGGATTCCAACGTAAGAATTTGGGGGGGACAAACATTCAGTCTATAGCACTAGGGTTAGACGGTTGAAGTCCGCCACTCTGATGCTGGCAGTGGGACTGGAGAGGAAGAGTTAAATCGGAAACATAGGAATCAGTGACAGTTTGGAAATTGAGATACAGCCTCAGAAGCACTCATAGATGACCTCTGAGGCTTCTAGTCTCCCGTGTTTGAAGCTTAGCTGTCTTCTGATCGCACTTCATTCAACAACTGGTTATAATTCTTCATAAACCTCACGACAGTTTTTTTTTCGGTTAAATTCCACAAAAATATATTGTTTAACAGCCTTCTGCGTCCATTTTTGCTTTTCTCCTAGATTGGTTCCTGTTCTTTGACCTACGGTACCATCTATATCACTAAGAATGTCCATAGGACAGTTAACACATCAATGAGGTGAAGAATTAAGATAAATGGTTAATTTAAAGAACACTTTGCATGACTGTTTCCTGAAGCCTTCTGGGGAAGGCAGTGGGCTGGCTCTTCTGAGTGGTTACCTCAGTTCTGCATTCACCCAATCCCCCCCCCCCCCCCCACGCTGAGGCCCGCTTTGGAGATAACGTCACGAGGATCCTGAAGTGAAAACAAACAAAATCCTGTATTTATCTCGAACATCACCAAAGCCGTATTGCACAGTAGTCAACTAGTGAAAAGGGAGCTCTAGAATCAGAGCATCCTAGGATACTCTTCATGCAAACCGCTGCACTTTTTATTCTAGTGCTGACAGCATGCACTGCACACATCATTGCTTTGCATTTTGTAACTTTTATAAGCCTTATTTTGGATACAAATCAATGTCTGGAATGTCCAGTATGTAGCAGTACTACTGAAGATTAGGAAGGGTGTGTGGTAAGGAACTTTTTTAAATCTATGCAAGATGCTCTTCTGTCATGCACGCTGGTTTCCTGGGTTTATTTCTCAGTAGAAGATTCGAAGTAGATTTCAGTAATTGTTTCATGCTTTTACACAGTATCTTGGTAACACAAGGTATTTACCTTGTCACATGCACGGAGAATCGGAAGTTTGCTCTTGAATGCCCTGTCCAGTATAGTGGCCCCCAACTATATGTGGCTATTCAAATTTAAACTTGTATCAGGTAGAATTAAATAAGATTTAAAATCCAGGGCCTCCTTCTCAACCAGCTGCTTTTCATGTGCTCAGTACCTCACATGACTAATGACCACCATATCGGAGCATGCAGATATAGAATATTTCTCTTATTGCCGAAAGCTCTATGGAGCAGTAGTCATCTAGAACATAATCTGTGGTTTTCATTTTTTAAATATATGGCTGTAGAAAGATCACACCCGACTTTTAAAGAACGTTAATAATTTGAAAAATTGCATACAAAATGAATTTTTGTTTTGGAATTCTGTTTACAAATTCATGTTTTTAAAGTAATTAAAATGAATACAGCCCAAAGCATGTATTTGCAGAGGAGCTTTCTTCCAAGTTGCTTATTCTCCCGGGCCAACATTCGTTTATTCATTCACAAAATATTTACTGAGTGCCAGGCACTCTTCTGGGTTCTGGAACAACATAAATAAATGCCTGGCCTCATGGAGCTTACGTTGTGCCCAGTGGGATGAGAGGCAAATATTACTTCTGTTTTCAGGGCCAGACACAAAAGTATTATGTGCCAAACCAGTGAACAAAATAAGAATATTCCAGTTCCTACTTTGTTGCTCATTGAGAAGTCAAAGAAAGAGGCAAATATTAAGAATATAACTTCTGGGGCACCTGGGTGGCTCAGTCAGTTAAGTGTCCAATGCTTGATTTCAACTCAGGTCATGATCTCAGGGTTGTGAGATTGAGCCCCATGTTGGGCTCCACTGGGTGTGGAAACTTCTTGGGGATTCTCTCTCTCCCTTTCCCTCTGCCCCTCCCTCTGTTCTCTCCCTCCCTTAAAAAAAAAAAAATCATTGAGTTCCTGATATCTCTTTCCTCTGCTAAGGAAAGTATGTAAAACTTGTAAATAAAGGGTTTGCTCTGTTTAAAAAACAAAGAATATGACTTCTGATTTTGAACTATAGTCCCATCATCAAGAACAAGCCTTGCAAAAAATTTTTAAATATTATTTCTGAAAAACCATGTTTGCCTGACAAAGCAGGTGAAGAACTTATACACAGTTTCCAATGTCACCATCTTCCTCCATGGAATCAGAGTGTCTACATTTGGAAATGGTTTAGCTACTTCTGTTCCAGCTTTCCTCCTACAACATCCAGCCATGAAACCATTTCATCTCTAGCTGAGCCCTTCGGGTAGCAGAAAGCTCGCTGACTTAACGGACAGCAAGGGTATGTTTTCATCAGTCCCAGCTTTCTTTAGTATTAGTATTAGAATTAGTATTAGTATTAGTATTACAGTATCACATATTCATAGTTCAAAGTTTAGGAATAACAGATAAAAACAAAAATGTTAAATTAGTTGTATTCCTGCAACCCAGAGAGATAACTACCATCAGCAATTTGGTATATAGTCTTCACGAATTTCTCTGGGTCTGTCTCTATCTCTCTCTCTCTACATACTTACAAAATACATTTCTATTACATTAAAATTGTGCCATTTGTATCCTGCTTTTTCTATTTAACCATATGGCACAAACATATTTTCATTCAAATAAATGTAACTCTACAGCACCATTTTAACAGCTGTATAATTTTCCATTCAGTGAAAATAGATATATATGAATATCTAGAGATATCATGACTTATGTAGAAAGTTCATGTTGTTCGAAATGTTTCATTATTATAACCAATATCATGTCGACCATCCATGTACACATATCTTTGGGATGCTGATAAATTTCAGTGAACAAAATCTAGAAATGAGACCTCTAGATTCTAGAGTGAAAGATTCTACACATATTTAACACTTTCATGCATATTACCAAATTCTCTCCCAGGAAAAATTGTGCCTGCAGCAGCGAGAATGCCCAGCTCCGGAAGCCCTAGCCCATGATACTGTTCTGGAGCCAATTTCACCTTTCCTCCATTTTTTACTCATTGGTTCCCAGCTTGCTCCTGGGACAAACTTTCTAGTGTTTGAATAAGACCATCATGTCCTGCAAAGTCTCCTCCTTTTTAGACTTAATATCCCCCCGATATGGATTCATAAATTATTGTCAACCTGGCACTTGCAGGATCAATAATTCTGTCCTTGATCTTTTACGGCTCAACATTCTAATAGATGACTTGGAGGAATCTCTAAAAAACATGCTTGCAGATTCTGCTCGACATTTATTTAGTGCCTACCAGATGCCAGGCGTGATGCCTTGTTCTTGGGACGTAAATACAAATGAGCTCTCTCTCCAGCCCTGGAGGAGCTCTTGGAGCCATCCAGGTGGAGAAGGAAATGATGCGGTTCGACCTGATTTCCAACACGGCACGTGTGGTAACTAATATTTGTGACAGAGGGGCACCAGACATCCCTGTCCCTTTCACAGCGCTGCCGCACACCGACTGGGAGACTCTGCTCTAGTCAACAGTGTGTCAGGCCCTGTTCTCCAGAACAATGCCATAGAAATCATTTTTTGAAGTGTCACGCCCTTTCCCCCAGCATGGCCACAGCAGAAGCGTGTCTCCAATACACTGGGACACGTGTCCTCTAGCTCAACCCTGTCTCTCCCTCCTCGACTATTTATTTTCTCTGACAATTTCCCAAGAGACGTTTTGTTGGTGAATACAAAACCAAATGCATTTTGAAGAGTTTTAGGACCCAGTCACTTTAAACTTAAAGAAGATAAGCGGCTTCAAATCCTTTTGGGAGGGGAATCAAGCAGGGCATAAATACGCAAGACGGTAAATCCAAAAGTCTGCTGTGAAATATAAATTAGGCGGGGACCAGAGAAAGCAATGCTCCAAACTCTAAAACATCCAGCACTTCATGATTGACGGATGATTCTGTTACTAACAATTACGAATATTAATCCAGAACTTTCTTCCACTGCGATTAGCTCTCCCCTGTGCCCTACTTCCTCCTGTGCGGTAACAGCCTCATTCACTTTATCCTCAGAGAACGAGCTTGTTGCTCTCCTTAGGAAGCTCTCAGGTCTGACAGGACTTGACACAAGAGGCAGCCCCTCCCTGTCAGATGTCCTGGTGGAGCCAGAAGGACCTAGGAAATGTTACTGTACTTTGAACTGTGGGGTGTTGGATGCTAAAATCAACAGCCCTTCTTCCCAGAGAAGTACAATCAGCCTGTGATTTGAAGAGTGAAATAACGAAGCATGCCTTGTTCTATTGCAGATTTATATGCTTTCATCTTTGGATCGCTGCCTGACAGTTTACTTGAAGGCTAGTGGGTGAATGGAGCAGAACAGTGGATCTTGTTTCTTGCATGTCTTATGAACCGTGTCCCACTTACAGGAGCTCAGGGAGTGGACCAGAGCTGGCTCTGCCTTCTTGCTCTCCTTTCCAGAATTCTATGGCTCAAGGAGAGAGAAAAATTGTGCCTGCCCTTGTTCCACACTGGGTCACCACCATGTAGGGTTACCAGCTTTCTTGGTCTTCATTTGCCAAATCAAAATTTGTTTGTAGTCGTCACAAACAGCCACCCCTTGGACCACCCGTGGCCCTAGAGGAGACCACACTGGCAGTGGGTCAAGACCCACTCAGAGTGACAGCAAGAGGGAAAGGCTGTGCAGGCCCCCGAAATGGGCTGTGGGCTGTTTTGGCAGGGAATTCCAAGGCCCCGGCTACCTGGAGCATAGTTTGGAAAGGCGGAGCACTGAGCAAGGAGTAGGCAAGACCCCTTAGCCTGTGGGCTCCTTGTCCTGTGAGGAGGGGCTCCTGTGAAGCAGACAGGCCCGGCACAGGGGCTTCTCTCACTTGGATCTGTGGGCCGTACTCCACACATACCCACACACACAGACGCTCTCTCTCCAGTCCTTCCTCCTCCTCTTTTTTTTCTAATTTAATTTTTATTGAGATAATTGTAGATGATTACCATGAAATGGTTACAGTTGCAATTACATCAGAAGGTAATAAGAAATAGTACATAAGGGGCACTTGGGTGGCTCAGTCGGTTAAGCATCTGCCTTCGGCTCAGGTCATGATCTCAGGGTCCTGGGATCAAGCCCCGCGTCAGGCTCCCTGCTCAGGGGGGAGTCTGCTTCTCCCTCTCCTTCTGCCCATCCCCCCTGCTCCTGCGTGCGCTCTCTCTCTAGCTCACACTACCTCTCTCAAATAAATAAATAAAATCTTTTTAAAAAAATAGCACATAACATGGACATGTTGACTGGAAGTGTCTACATACATATATGAAAGATCATTTATGGAGCAAAACAAGAGAAATAGGGGTAGGCCATGGTCAGGGTGGGGAATTCTAAATAGGAACTTGCCGGCCATGCCATGATGAAGTTACATCTCTGTCAAGGAAGGAGGACGTGTCATTTGACAGTTTGTTAGCTTGATTTATGACTTAAATATGCAGACCTACGGCATGTGACCTCCCGTTGCACCTCTGCCTCCCAGCCTGCCAAGGTTAGGGGTGGGCCTAGGACTGGAGAGAGGTTCATTCCTAAGTTAATGACCCCTGGAGATAGCCCGAAGATTCTGTAACCTAACTAGAATAGCCTGTGAGGCCCTGGGAGAGGTCCTGTCTCTTCCTTGGGGTGCCTGTAAGACCGTGGCAGCCAAGGGAAGGAGCATGGTAGTTTTGGGGGTGGTGTGCAGAAAACTGGGGTTTGGGAAAAGATCCTTTTAGTGAGACTGAAATCAAGAACTTGCGATAAATGTTCCCTTGGGATAAATGATCCATGTTCCATAAACTTGTCCCTTTCTCTGCTTGGTTATCTGCTTCTTTGTTCTTATTCTTTTGAGACTTCCCTTAGCATCCCAGCAAAATTCCACAGGAGAAGCTCCTAGAGTTGAGAGGCCAGGGAGCCCCATGCCTGTGGGCTTGACTAGCTGGTAAGCTCAGAATCCTGGGGCAGGACACAGCTGGTGGAGCCAGGGAAGGTGGAGGCCGGGAAGCGTTTTGTGAGCTCTGTTTCATTGCCCTTTATAGGAGCAGCAGAGGACCCAGCAGCTAAAGGAACGTAGGGCCTGCTCCTGTCCCACCCTAGTGCCCAGACTGTGTGCATGTGTGCTCAGACAGTGTTGCTGAATGAATAAACAAATGTCCTTAGCCACCATGGTACACAAGGTAAACACTAGATAAATTATTGAGTTAAAGAGTTATTTTTAAGGGGCGCCTTAGGTGGCTCAGTCATTAAGCGTCTGCCTTCGGCTCAGGTCATGATCCCAGGGTCCTGGGATCGAGCCCCGCATCGGGCTCCCTGCTCCGCGGGAAGCCTGCTTCTCCCTCTCCCACTCCCCCTGCTTGTGTTCCCTCTCTCGCTGTGTCTCTCTCTGTCACATAAGTAAATAATAACCTTTAAAAAAAGTTATTTTTAAGCATTTTCATGAATGAGGGATTACTAATAATTAACAAGGAAATAGAAACACAATGTATTATAATTATATAAATATATCAACATACTGATAATAACATTAAAATATAATTAATACTTATTAACTTAGTTAAAATTTAAATAGTAAATAATAAGTTATTTGGATTACCTGATTGAATTTATTTGAACTAAATTTACTCTTAGAAAGTTTGATCGTTTTGTCTAAAGAGAGAGAGAAAAAATTGTTATGTTACCGAATGGAAAACAGGGGGATGATTTAAAATAGCTTCGAGTCCATGCATCATAATTTCTTCCTGGTTTTAGCCTATGGAGCACCATGTTCTGAATTGTTTGCAATGTCCTTGATGGATCTGCCCTTCCTTAAGATGTTTACTTGTATTTGTAGAACGAGTTCATCCACCAAGATAAGAACCTTTGCTTCTAGGACAGGTCTGCCAAGTAAGGCAGCTCAGCTTGACTTTATTTAGATATTTTTATTCCAAGTTCTTGAACAAGTCCCTAGATTGTTGTCTTAGCATATGTGTTTGCAGTATTTATGCTTAATGTTGAAAACTCTACTCTTTCCCAAATTTACCAAGCACTGTGTGTCTCACCTTTGGCCAGGATTATTGACATGTTACCATGACTCTGTGCAAGGCAGACTGCAGCCCATTCTGACACATTCTTATCCACATCAATTAAAACTAGGACACGTAGATGAGTGGAATAGAATCAAGGGTCCAGATGTAAATGCGTACATCTATGGCTAACTGACCAGGGTTCCAAGCCAATAAAATGGGGCTTCAGTAAATGGCACTGGGACAACTGGATCTCTATAAGCAAAAGAATGAAGTTGCACCTCTATTTTACAGTGTATACACAGATTACATCAAAGGGATCAAAGACCTAAATTAAGAAACTAAAACTGTAGAACTCTTAGAGGGAAACATAGGAGTAAATCTTCCTGACCTTAGGTTTGGCAATGGATTTCTTAAAATGACAAAAAAGTACAAGCAACCAAGGAAAAAACAAATTGGGTTTCATAAAAATTGAAAGATTTTGTGCCTCAACGGCCTATTATGAAAGTGAAAAGGCAACCTACAGAATGGGAGAAAATATTTGCAAATCATGTATTCAGTAAGGGACTTGTATCAAACATATAAGGAACTCTTAGAATTCAATGACAAAAAGACAAACAACCAAATTCAAAAACGGGCAAAGGACCGGCATAGACATTTCTCCCAGAAGATAGATAAATGACCAACAAGCACATGAAAAGATGTTCAACATCATTAGTCACTAGGAAAATGCAAATCAAAACCACAGCGAAATACCACTTCCCATCCATGAGGATGGCTACAATTAGAAAGAAAGTTAACAGAAAATAACCAGTGTTGTCAAGGACATGGAGAAATTAGAACTCTCCTACACTGCTGGTGGGAATGGAAGATGGTGCAGCCACTGTGGTAACAGTTTGGTGGTTCCTCAGAATGTTAAACAGAATTACCACATGATCCCACATTCTAGGTATACACTGCAGAACTGAAAACAGGTACTCAAACAGTTGTATCTGTACACAAATGTTCACTGCAGCACTATTCACGATATCCGAAAGGTGGAAAGAACCCACGCGTTCGTCAGGGGCTTTATGGATGAACAAAGTGTGGTATAGTGATACAATGGAATATAGTTGGTCCATAATACTCCATGCTACATGCTACGTTCTACAATGTGGCTGAACCTCAAAACCATGATGCTAAGTGAAAGAAGCCAGACACAAAAGGCCACATAAGATATGTTTCCATTTATATGATATGTCTGGAATAGGTAAATCAATAGACACAAGAAACACATTAGTGGTTGCCCCGGGTTGAGGGAAGTGGGGAATGGGAGTGACTGCTTAATGGGTAGGGGGTTTCCTTTTGAAGTGGTGAAAATATTTTGGAACTAGATAGAAGTAAAATTGGCCAACACTGTGAGTGTACCAAATGCCATTGAGCTCTATACTTGAAACTAAAAAAAAATGTTACTTTTATGTTATGTGAATTTTACCTCAACAAAATACAGGGGAGAAAATGACAACAACCCAGATAGCCCTGTGGAGCGGCCTCTGTGGGAATGGATCCCAGTGCCCACAAACCCTCAGATTAGTCCTGTAGGTGATAAGCCAGTCCTCAGGGGGCAGGAAGCCGCCTTGTCCTGCTATTCACTGGGGCATAGCAAAAAGGCACACATCCCAGGGCAGTTCCTGATCTCCCTGTGCCCCCCTCCTCACTTTCCCTCAGCCCTCTGCTGAGCAAGTTTTGGATGTTGTACCAGGACTGGCTACAGAATTGGTGGAGTCCAAAGCAAAGTGAAATTGTTAAAAGGTTATCAAGAATTTCAAGATGACGGTGATAGAGCATTTAGACAAGTCCAGGGCTCTTCTCTTCTGAGTCCTGTGTCCTGTCTGCACGGCACACCTACCCTGGTGGTCCCCATCCCTGTCTCCTGAGCCGGGCTGGGTCATCACTTGATAGCACCATAGACTCTCTCTCTCTCTCTCTCTCTCTCTCTCTCTCTCTCTCTTCGGCCATGGTGATTGCTTGTACGCTGTCCGAGCCTCCTCAAACCCTCGGCTGTCCCCACAGAGCTGTCTTCTGAAGCCAGATCAATTTCATGTCCTCTCAGCCTTTCTTCTCTTACCCTGTCCCTCACGTTGCGTGGGACTCAGTTTGCCTGAGCCCTCAGTGGGCCCTGCAGAAATTCTGGCTGCCATGAGAGCTCACTGTCCTGAGGGGAAAGATGTGGCCCTGAATGTCAGGGGACAGAAAGAGGCTCTGTCCTGGGGGCGGGGGGGTTCATGCCTGATGATCCCTAAGGCCCCCTCCAGCCCTGAGATTCTATATTTAATCTCAGCTGATGTGTGCTGTTACACCTGTTTTCACAGATGAGTAAACGGTCACTCAGAGACGTTAAGTAACTTCAGCAAGGTCACACAGCTGGTGACCTGTTTCATTTTGAGTACAAATGTACCTAGGACAATTTAAGACATTTAGTTCTCTTACTTTTGGCAATACTGGCTCATATCTAATTACCTGCTACAACTCTCTTAAGATCAGGACTCTTTTTTTTAAATAAGTTTGCTGGCTAGGTTTCAGTTTCGTTTCATTTTCTGTCACTTCGGTTTCAGTTCTGTTTCTCAGGATACTCTCTTTCCCTTTCCAGTGATAGTACCTGATCCTGTTAGAATCGTTCCTTTGTGATTCCTTCTGATTAAAATACGCTAATTATTCGAAGGCAGATATTCTTAAACAGGACATTTAAGCAGATTTAAAACTTAGTACCAGGCAAATTTAGTCCAGCATTAAGCAAAATGCTCCTGCTTTATTGTTATCATACATTTGCCCAAGAGCTGCCTCAGTGTGTATGTCCATGGCTGGACTTACCTTGTGTGTGGTCCTTGATATGAAAAGACCACCAAGAATCTCTGTCACCCTGATCAGTCAAATGTAAAGAACCATTGCCTCTTCAGGGGGGAAGGACTGACTGAAAACTCCCTGACTGAGCTGGGATCCTGACTATAAAGTGGAGGAAGGGAGGTGTGAGTCTTTCTTCAAAGCTTATTCTCAACTCAGTGGAAGTCTGAACAGTCCAAGGACTCCATGGGACAGCATGAACAGAAAGTTTGAGGAACGGACTCAAAGTAGTGACTGAGTGGTTGGATCTCTTTTCAGACTTGCCAACACTGAGAGGGTGATAGAAAAAATCGAACTTCTGTTTAGACAACCTTCTTCAGAGGCTAACTCACTAAGATATTTGAGTTCTAAAAAAATGTCTGCTTGAAACTTAAATCCTTGATGCCCCCATATTTGAAATTATATTGTTCTCCATTCCAAAATGAATATATGCTCAATTTTGACAATGTGGAAAACAAACCAAAAAAAAGGTAGAAAGAAAAAATTCAAATTGCAATTTTGCCATAAAAAGATAACTCCTCTTCGCATTTTACTATACTCTCCTCCATTGCTTTTTTCTACTCATATTTTTTGCATAGTTTTTTTTGTTTGTTTGTTTTGTTGTATGGAGAGTGTGTGAGCCAGGGGAGGGAGGGGCAGAAGGAGTGGGAAAGAGAGAAGCCCAAAGAGTCTCCATGCCCAGTGGGGAGCCCGACACAGAACTCCATCTCAGGAACCTGAGATCATGACCTGAGCCCAATCCAGAGTCAGTTGCATAGCGGACTGAGCCCCCCAGGCCCCCCTTTGCATATTTGTTTTGACCTTGCTATTTGTAAACTGTTTTCTCCTGATGTTTTTCACTCAACATTATATGAGAGCATTTCCCTGGGTTGGTACATATTTTACCAACTACATTTTTAATGGTTACATAATATTGTCTAATGCTACATGATGTATTTGCCCATTCATTTATTTTGGGATAGTCGGGCGCCTGGGTGGCTCAGTTGGTTAAGCAACTGCCTTCGGCTCAGGTCATGATCCTGGAGTCCCGGGATCGAGTCCTGCATCGGGCTCCCTGCTCGGCGGGGAGTCTGCTTCTCCCTCTGACCCTCTTCCCTCTCGTGCTCTCTATCTCTCATTCTCTCTCTCTCTCGAATAAATAAATAAAATCTTTAAAAAATTTTATTTTGGGATAGTAATATTGCAGATCATCCTAGTATGCGCATGTTTGCATATAAAGCCTTTTTTTTTTCTTTTTCTGATTTAGGATTATTTCCTTAGAATACATTCCCAGAAATAAGCATATTAAAAGGTACAAAAAATTTTAAGATTCTTGATACATATTGTCACATTGCTTTACAAATTGGTTGTAGCAGTTTACACTCCAAAGTAGCCTATTTAATATAAGCATTACTGGTAAAATCAGCTTTTTAAACTTATATGAAGCAAATATTCCATTAAATCAGTTTGCTACACATCTAATTTATATAAAAATGCCCTTCATTTTACCTGTGCCTCTGAAAGGTTTTTAGCAGTTTACTAATGTGAATATTTGAATTTAAAAATCAAGTTTTAATCAGTTTATTTATTCGACACAAAGTCATAAAAAGAAATGTAACATAAGGTCCATGTCCCATAGGTTAGACAAGAATTACCCATAGAAATACTTGGGGAGAAGAGAGGGCTGGGTAGGGGGTGTGGTAGCTCAGAGGGAGATGAGGCTCAGGGGAACCAGATGGTTGGAGAGGACAGGTTAGTTCCTTTCCTCTGGGAGTGGTAGAATCTGACACTGAGGTATGGGAAGACTTACAGACAGACAGACAGGGTGAGAAGGGCCTTCTTGACTGGGAAAATAGGATTCACAAAGATGGTTCATCATAAACATTAGAAAATGAGGAGACAGCAGGCTCAAATTTGCAAGTGATGTAGACTATATTTGTACACCAAATTCTGATGTTCCACTTCCTGATTTTTATTCAAAGAATCAGTCTGCAGAAGCTCATATAATTTTAGAGCTCTAAGAGATTGTAGCAATCACTCAGCCCAATACCTCCCATATCCTATATTTTGCAAAGGAGGAGGTGGACATTAGTGAGGGATTATAAGCTTTATGTCCTAGTTTCCAGGACAATGCTCTTTCTACTGGGCCCTATACTCTCAGGCACACTATATGGGAATCTGACACAGGCTAGGATTATTTATATTTATATTTATATTTATATTATTTATATAAACACTTTATATGGTGTTATATTTATATGGTTACACACACACACACACAGAGCCTGGGAAAATAAGGGGCATGGGGGGGGAGCCAGGTAGGAGTCATGTAGATGTGACAAAGTGACAGACTTTTGAATAGCTTCAAAATTTAGTTCCATACCTGTATTGGGATATTTTGGGTGGAATGATTAAATGATATAAATACTGGAACTGTTTGTGTCTTGCAAACTTCAGTATTTTTAAAGAAAGTCTACAAATGTAGTCATCATATGAATTAAACTTCCTTAACCCTTACTAAATAGAAGCCACCCTACTAAATTTTATAAGGAATGTAATAAATAATAAGATGGAGGATGTAGCCCAAGGAACTCACAATTTAACTGAGGAAATAAGATATAGACATATATATCTACAGGTGCGCAATGATTTGATACAACTTTTCTGTAACTTCTATTGCCTAATCAATGTCTTACAAAGAGTGAGCCCTCAATACATATTTGCTGAAGGAAGGAAGGAAGGAAGGAAGGAAGAAGAAAAAGACCATTTCCAGGTGGGATGGTCATGGAAGAGTTCCTGAAAGAGGAGATGTGAGCTCAGTCCCTGAAGATGGTTGAGATTTAGAAGAATGAGAAGATAAGCAACATTCCAGACAAGGAATAAAGCACAAGCTTAACGTGCCTCTTCATGGCAAGTTAGATAAACATGTTCTCTGATCGCTAAAAATTAACTTTCCACAGTAGATAAATGCAGTACAACCAGACACATGAACATACACATAGCAGAAAGTTAACAGCATACCTCTCCAAGAGGTAATTTTGGGGCAAGAGAAAAAAAATATATGCCAAGAGATAGCACTGAAAAGTAAATAAACTATTAAAACAAAGACTGTAAAAACTTCTCCCTAAAATCTTTTCCTCAATTATATTGCTATAAACCAGAACAATCAGGAGTGGAAAGTATACCATTTCCTGAAATGTCAAAGAGATATTAATGATTAGTGATCACAAAGTCACAAGATACTGGTGGATGCTGGTTCTCTCCTGGTGTGAAACGTATGTAAGTTCAGTTCTGTGTGATTGCACGGGGGCAAAGATGTTACACGTATACACAGATCACTCACTCTGCACATAATACCTTTGCTCCAAATAACCCTCTGTACCTTTTATACAGTGAAGGAATTACAGCTATTATTCTAGGCACTAGTCCCTAAAATACAAAGGCTTGCTTGCCCCTTTCAAGAATTTTAAACTTAAGAAAAGGCAGGTGCTATTCACGGATGCATAGCATATGTAAAGAGGTTTTTTTTAAATTTTTTATTGTTATGTTAATCACCATACATTACATCATTAGTTCTTGATGTAGTGTTCCATGATTCATTGTTTGTGCATAACACCCGGTGCTCCACGCAGAACGTGCCCTCCTTAATACCCATCACCGGGCTAACCCATCCCCCCCACCCCCCTCCCCTCTAGAACCCTCAGTTTGTTTTTCAGAGTCCATAGTCTCTCATGGTTCGTCTTCCCCTCCGACTTACTCCCCTTCATTCTTCCCCTCCTGCTAACTTCTTTTTTTTTTCTTAACATATATTGCATTATTTGTTACGAGTTTTTTTTTTAAAGATTTTATTTATTTGACAGAGAGAGCACAAGCAGAGGGAGAGAGAGGGAGAAGCAGGTCCCCTGCTGAGCAAGGAGCCCGATGTGGGACTCGACCCCAGGACCCTGGGATCATGACCTGAGCCCAAGGCAGCCGCTTGACCGACTGAGCCACCCAGGCGTCCCGTAAAGAGTTTTTGTTATAATTTTCTTTCATCATTAAAAGCATTCATGTTTTCTAAATGAAAAGGGGCTTCATGATTATTCAGTCTAAACCCTGAAAATTGTTTGCAGATACATGCAGATACACAATAGTATAGTGTAAAAGACAGGGGATGGGGTGAGTGTTTACATACGCTCCTCCGAAATGGTAAACAAACCTATGTATTATGGGGTAAATGAACTTATACATAAACCTAACACCAGTTAATGAACTTATACCTAACAAGGTTTCTACATTTTGAATGAAGTGGAAGCAACATTAACTAAAGTAGCCTGGGAAAAGTTAGGGATGTATAGCGCATCCCTGTAGAAACCGCTGCGGGTGGGGGTGGGGGGCGTGAAGGCAGGGGCAGGATTGCCAGAATGACTGAGGGAGAAGTGTGCCAAATCCTTTTCCTAAAAAGCACTGATAAAATTGGACAAAACTATCAACAACAGCCATTGTGGTACTCTGTAAATGGACCCAAGTCATACAACAAATTGAAAAGAATTTGCTTGCGATAAACTACTGAACTTCAGTAAGATCAGCAGAAGCCTGTGGCATTTTAGCCTGGGGCTGTGTCCCTCTACCCCTTCCCCCAGCTCCACAGTAACTTAGTTCTACTGAAATCAGCAACATATAACAAAAATGATACATTATGACCAAGTGGAATTTATCCCAGGAATGCAAGATTGGTTCAATATCTAAATATCATTTAATATAATACACCATATAATAGAATAAAGTACAAAAACCACATGATCACCTCAAAAGGCCCAGAAAAGGCGTATGATAAAATCCAATACCTATTTATGATAAAAACCCTCAGCGTACTAGGAATAGAAAGGAACTTCCACAATCTAATAAAGGGCACTTATGGAAAAGATACAGCTAACATCATACTTAATAGTGAAAGATTGAATTTTTTTCCCCACTAAGATTGAGAATAAGGTAAGGATTTTCACTCTGACCTCTTCAACATTGCACTAGAAATTCTAGCCAGCACAAACAAAGACTTTAAGTCAGAAAGGAAAAAGTGAAACTTGTCTTTATTCACAGACTCACGATGCTAGATACAGAACATCTTAAAGCACACACACACACACACACACACACACAACTAAAATGAATGTCAGCAAGGTGTGGAATACAAGAGCAAGATACAAAAATGAATTATAGGGGCGCCTGGGTGGCTCAGTTGTTAAGCGTCTGCCTTCGGCTCAGGTCATGATCCCGGGGTCCTGGGATGGAGCCCCGCATCGGGCTCCTTGCTCCGCAGGAAGCCTGCTTCTCCCTCTCCCACTCCCCCTGCTTGTGTTCCCTCTCTCGGTGTGTTTCCCTCTGTTAAATAAAATCTTTAAAAAAATGAATTATATTTCTATATACTACCAATGAACAACCCCCAAATTAGGAAATCTACAGTATAGTCTTAAGATTAAAATGTAGCACCCCCAAAATTACAGTTTATAATGTGTATATACTCTGCACAAATATACACACATATATGCCTGCATACTCATACACATACAATCACAGAAAAATATTGGAAATGAAATGTATAGTAACTACCCATAGGCAGTGGAATGATGGCTAATTTAAAATTCTTAACATTAATCAAAATTTTTTTATTAATCAGATTTTTAATAGTGAACACCTGTGGCTTTTATAGTAAGGAAATTAGTGGTAAATGTTATTTTGAATTCTTTCACTCCTTGAATTGAAAGTATTTCACATTGTGTCGATGGTACAGTGGTTCGAAACATAGTTTTGGGTGGCCAGCCAGGGTTTGAATCAGGCCTCCGTCACTATCTAGCATGAAACCTTGGAAAATGGCTTACCCTCTCAGTCCCGGTTTCTTCATCTATAAAATGGCATTTCTCCAAAGAATGTTATGAAGATCAGCAGAAACTATGTATAAAGTGATTAGTTCAATAGCACACAACTCAATACTCAATAAACGGTCTTTATTACTGTTGTTGCTCTATTTAGAAGGACGTATGCTTCCTGTATGGTGACTCACATAACAGAATAAAATAAAATAAAATAAAAAAAGACTTATGCTTTGCTGTGGAGAAATGATTCTTTTCTCCTGCGATTTCTTTGCTCTGACTGCTTCACATCACTAGACTAGGGACTACACTGGCCAATCAGGATTACGTGGAGCTGGAGAGCATCATGGCCACTCTGCGCCATTGGCGTCGCTCTGCATTTGAGTCATTGGGTCGCTATATGACATCAGCTCTTACGGTCCCCACAGAAGGTCACAGGCAGGATGTGTAGAGAGGTGTGTTGTGCTGCAGCCCTTGCCAGAGCTGTCTGTCCCCAGTGGGAGCAGAAGCTAGGATGATTCCACAGCATAGCTGCCCTCCTGGCCATCGGACATTATTGCTTCTGAGACTTTGCCCTCAGAGGCCAAAGCGTGGGAGGAGAAAGGGGCAGGGGTTTTGAGAACCTGGAGTGCGTATGAGTCTTAATTTAGCACCAGGCAGTCATCTCCTCCATGTGGCTGACTGCTTGAGTCACCAGTTGAAGCCCAAGGCTCCTCAGAGGTTAGAAGTCAGGAAATGACAATTTGGTCAAAGTTCTTCTATCATTTCCACCCCTTCTGGCATCAGCAGCCAAAACCTTCTGATAGCACTGGAATGGTTCTGTGTGTCATCCAAATTTCAACAGCAACCTTGACATACACCATGAGTTTGCCAATCTTACGTGAGCACAGTACAATCTGAAAAACAGTAGATCTATATAGATAAAATCTTAAGGTCTGGACTTAGCTTACATTTCTGTGAAATAAAACTATTCTCCGGGCTTCCGGGTGGCTCAGTCTGTTAAGCCTCTGCCTCCGGCTCAGGTCATGATCCTGGGGTCCGGGGATCAAGCCCCTTCTCCGGCTCCCTGCTCTGCAGGGAGTCTGCTTGTCCCTCTCCTTGGGCCCGCTCGTGATCTCGGCCTCTCTCTCTCAAATAAATAAAATCTTTAAAAAAAACACAACAACCCTGTTCTCATGCCTTTCTTTTTTTTTAAGAGGGGGAAAGTGAATGTGGGTGAGTGGAGGGGGGTCCCGTGGGAGGGGTGCAGAGAGAGAATCTTAAGCAGGCTCCACGCCCAGCCCAGAGCCTGAGGGGCAGCAGGGTTCGATCTCAGGACCCTAAGATCATGACCTGAGCAGAAATCAGAACTCTGATGCTTGATGGACTGAGCCACCCAGGCGCCCCTCTCGTGCCTTTTTTTTTTTTTTAAAGATTTTATTTATTTATTTGAGAGAGAGAGATTGAAAGAGAGAGAGCACAGGAGAGGGGGGAGGGTCAGAGGGAGAAGCAGACTCCCCGCTGAGCAGGGAGCCCGATGCAGGACTCGATCCCGGGACTCCAGGATCATGACCTGAGCCGAAGGCAGTCGCTCAACCAACTGAGCCACCCAGGCGCCCTCATGCCTTTTTTAATAGCAAAATATTTAAGAATTATGAAGAAAACCCTTTTAAATCTTTTTTTTTTTAAGATTTTATTTATTCGACAGAGAGAGACACAGCGAGAGAGGGAACACAAGCAGGGGGAGTGGGAGAGGGAGAAGCAGGCTTCCCGCTGAGCAGGGAGCCCGATGCGGGGCTCGAACCCAGGACCCTGGGATCATGACCTGAGCTGAAGGCAGACGCTTAAAGACTGAGCCACCCAGGCGCCCCAAAACCTTTTTTAAATCTTAAAGTTGTAAATGTTGATGGAACATTTTAAGTACAAATACTGAATGCAAGAAAAATAAACTCTGACTTGATGTTTAAAAGCAAAATAAAATATTTTTTTAATATTTCAACTATAGTCAGCCTACAACACCAGTGTTCTGATGTATAGACCTGCTCTGGGGTAAATGTGGCAAGAGGATTGTTTAATTTAGGTTATATTTGCTTTACTTGCATCCACATACCATCAAAATCAGTTGAAAAGTGAAAAATAAAATAAATGTTTTTCTACATCACAAATTAGTGGTTTTTAATTGAAGTATTTTAATGAACTAAAAAATTCACCACTTATTTATATATATATATAATTTAAACATAATTTTTAAAAAATTAAATCTTACACAGCATCAGTTGTTTATGGATTTAAGTAAGAGTCTTTAGTATTTAGTATGTATTTTCCTCTTCACATAAAGGTTTGTAACCCGTCCTCTAAAGCTGCTAAGTAACATTTTAAAAATAGTATAGTTTTAAGAAATTCTTTTTTTTTAAGATTTTATTTATTTATTTGACAGAGAGAGACACAGCGAGAGAGAGGGAACACAAGCAGGGGGAGTGGGAGAGGGAGAAGCAGGCTCCCCGCTGAGCAGGGAGCCCGATGCGGGGCTCGATCCCAGGACCCTGGGATCATGACCCGAGCCGAAGGCGGACGCTTAAAGACTGAGTCACCCAGGCGCCCCAAGAAATTCTTTCAAATAGTTTTTCCCCCCAAGAGAAAAATAGTATTCTTTAAATGGTATTATTTGGACCTAAATGTGTAGAAGTTAAAATCATCTCAAACAAGAACAGCGGGCTGCTCAAGGTAGCATATATAAGCCAGGATCCAAGAAAGTGATCTAGTTTACTCAGAACTGACGAGATTCGGCGGGAAGTGACCCCTCTAACTAAACCTACAAGGGACCAGTAAGCAGAGTGTCAATGTATTTCTTTCAGTGTGAAATGTCCCTTCCTTAGGAGTGGATTATATATCTCTATTCTCTAGGGGTATCCTGTTTCCCAGCATTAAGTCAATGGGAAACTGAATTGCTAATCAAAATGTTTTTGGGTTCTGAATCAGAATCCCAGGGTGAAAACTGCATGATCTTAGAGACTTTTCATGAGAATGAGAACTAAGTCTTCTCCTGCCAGAGTCTGTCGTTCTAGTGATGGCAAAGTCGTATCCATCAGATGTGATGGTGGTTTACACTGGGAAGTCCCACATTGACTCAAACAAATGCATTGACTCTCCATTTTCTGTAGTTAGATTACAAGCAATTTCCTTAAATCGCTTTTGATAGAAGGTAGATTAAAAAAAGAAGGTAATTTAACTATAACATGCTCTGCATGGAACACCATCCTCCTGGTACTTTACCGTGATTTCCCTAGTTTGGTTCCAGCAGATTATTTTGCACCCTTCTTTAGAAATGTTTCTACCTGAGGATGACCTTGCTTGCGTTTGGCTGGATCCCAGGTTTGCTTTGGAACACGCTGACAAATTGACTCTTGGGACACCTTCTGATTCTGCAAGCCATTACAGGTTGATCTTAACCAGCTCCACTCTTTAATTTTTTGGAAGGTCAATATATCGAGGTAACAAATTCAGAAAACTAGTTCTCCATTAGGCTTCCCTGTTCCTTTCACAAATCTTACTATTCTACTTTACGTGTAGTTTTAAAGAGGACTTTGATTAACGTTTTGTCCCATTTATAAAACCAGTTAAACAATTCTAAATGTGATAAACTACATTCATAAATTTAATATATATTTTTTTACCTTTTACTCATCCTGTGGATCTGTATTTGCCATCTCCACTTTTCTCACTTTATTTTGAAAAGAAAATCATGCCTACAGAAAGGGGAAATGGTTCAACATTCACCCATATACCCTTCACCTAGATTTGCCTATCGTCAATGTTTTGCCACATTTGCTTTATTTCTCTATAATTTTTAAAAAATAAGTTGTAGATACCATGACATTTAAACCTTCAGTGCTTCAGCAAATACCAACTGAAAACAAGGACATTTTTCTATATAACCACAAGGTCATTATGTCACCCAAGAAAGTTAACATTGATAAAGTAACCATGTTTAGTAAGAAGTCCCTCTTCAGTGGGCCCCTGGGTGGCTCAGCTGGTTAAGTGTCCAACTCTTGATTTTGGCTCAGGCAGTGATTTCTAGGGTCCTGGGATTGAGCTCTGCGTGGAGCCCCACATCTGGCTCCGTGCTCAGCGCGGAGTATGAGATTCCCTCTCTCCCTCCCTCTTCCCCTCCCCCCACTCACAAGCTCTTTAATATGAAATCTTAAAAAAAAAAGTCCCTATTCAAACTTACCTAATTATCCCCAAAATGTCTTTTAGAGGGTGTTCTTTTTTTTAAAGATTTATTTATTTATTTATTTGAGAGAGAGAGAGAGAGAGAGAGAGAACAAGCAGGAGGGGCGGATGGAGAGGGAGACAGAATCTCAATGAGGGGCTCCACATGGGGCTCAATCTCATGACCCTGAGATGACCACCTGAGCTGAAACCAAGAGTCTGATGCTTAACCAACTGCACCACCCAGGTGCCCCTAGAGTTTTGTTTTGTTTTGTTTTGTTTTTAAGCCCGGGATCCAATCACAGATTATTAATTTGGTCATCATGCCCCTTGGTATGCCTCTTTAGTTTTCTTTCCTTTAGGACAGTGTAGTCCCCTGCCTGTGTTTGCTTTCATGACATGGATATTTTTTAAGATTCAGGCCAGTTGTCTTGTATAATGTCCCACAATCTAGATTTGTCTTATTTCATCATGATTATATTCAGTGTAAATATTTTGGCAAGAATACTACAAATAGTATGTTCTTCTAATGACATCCAAGACATGAGGAAGAATATGGTATTAGATAATCCCATTATTGGTAATGCTCATTGGGACCACGTGGTTAAGGTGGTGTCCATCAGATTTATTCATGAAAAAGTACCTTTCTGAAGCCCCTTTTTAAAAAAGATTTTATTTATTTATTTGTCAGAGAGAGCGAGAGCACAAACAGGGGGAGCGGCAGGCAGAGGGAGAAGCAGGCTCCCCGCTGAGCAAGGAGCCCGATGTGGGACTCCATCCCAGGACCCTGGGATCATGACCTGAGCTGAAGGAAGCTGCTTAACCGACTGAGCCACCCAGGCATCCCCTGAAGCCTTTTATTTATTTATTTATTTATTTATTTTAAAGGTTTTATTCATTTGACAGAGAGAGAGAGAGACACAGCGAGAGAGGGAACACATGCAGGGGGAGTGGGAGAGGGAGAAGCAGGCTTCCCGAGGAACAGGGTCCCCGATGTGGGGTTCGATCCCAGGACCTGGGATCATGACCTGAGCCGAAGGCAGACCCTTAACGACTGAGCCACCCAGGCACCCCCCCCCACCCCTGAAGCCTTTTAATTGAGGTGTGGAGAACAGGTGAATGTTCTGCTTCCCAGCAACTTTGTACCCAGCGGTGAAAATGCCTAAATCGGTTATTACATGTGGTGGTTGCAAAATGATACTTTCCTCATCATACCTTCCTTCTAAATTTTTTAGCTGGCATTCTTCTGTAAAGAAGAGCTTTCCCTCCACTCTCCTCCATCCCTTTTTCTTTGAGAATCCCTATGGACTTGGATTTTTTTTTTAGTCACTGGGTACCATGTTATTCTTTTTGATACTCATATTCTGCTAGATTTGCTGAGTAGGAGCCCCTTCATGTGCCAATTTTACAGAGTTTATTGGCTTGGGTGTCCTTTTGACATATCTCAATAGTTCAGGATTTCTGAACCAATTGACAAGAAATCTGGGCTATCCTGATTGGGTTACTGATCAAGATCTATCTATGGAGTTGGCAAGGTATCCCTCCAATGACATAGGATCTTTGGGAGAAGGTTGGATGCTTGGAAAAAATTAGGCTTCTTTTATGAAGGCAAAAAGATAAGAGATGGTGGACTTAAGCTGGGTTGACAACTAACAGCTCACCAATAATTTGATGTAACCATATTTAAAGAAGTATATGAATTCAGCAAACTCCATTCCAGAGAACACTACTGGAACAGTGATTTTCTATGTAGCAAGCCAAACTTCTGACACTTCAACTCTGCCTCTCTCTGAGTCCCTAGGAAGCAGTGTTGTATTTTTGGGGAGATAGCCTTTACCTTTCTGAACAGCTGGGCACAAGGTCTGTTTGCAGACGTCCCATAGAAAACCAGGCAAGTACCTAATGTCATCAAGTTCCTGAATTTCTTTTTTTTAAGATTTATTTATTTGAGAGAGAGAGAGGTAGGGAGGGGCAGAAGCAGAGGGAGAGAAAAATCCCAAGCAGATTCTAAGCAGAACCTCGATCTCACAACCCCAAGATCAGGACCTGATCTGGAACCAAGTCAGATGCTCAGCTGACCTCACCACTCAGGTGCCCCAAGTTCCTTTCTAACATGAGCCAGTAGCCTGAGGATTTTCCAAATCAACCCACTTTAGAATCAAGTTTATTTCTGGACAGGCTTCAAAGATTGGTGGATTCCAGGGCTTCTCCATGTTTCAATGTACAAGTGGGAGAACTTTGGCCCATCTGGTCCATCTAAGTCCCTAAGAATCTCTCTGAAAATGAAACCGCAACTTCAGTGAGACTCTGAATTTAATCAAACACTAGTCTCCCAGGAAAGGTGTCATACACCCGTGTTGGGCATGGATTCCCAGCTTACCAGTACTGTCATAGCATCAATACTGATGATTTCTATGTCAAATGTCTTATAGTATGCTTTTGTAAGCCTTATCAAAACTTATCTTTTTAATTTTAAATATATACTTAATTTTTCCCTTAAGTTATATACCAATGAATAATTTAGGTGTTGTTCGCAGGAACTTAAGACCAGCTTTTTTTTTTTTTTAAGATTTTATTCATTTGAGAGAGAGAGAGAGATAGAGCACAAGCAGTGGGGAGAGGCAGAGGGAGAAGCAGGCTCCCTGCTGAGCTGGGAGCCCGATGTGGGGCTCAATCCCAGGATCTGGAGATCGTGACCTGAGCTGAAGGCAGACGCCCAACCATCTGAGCCACCCAGGTGCCTCAAGACCAGCTTTTTAACTGTAAACTTTAACAACAATATTTAATAGCTCTTAAATGCACCGTCTAACTAAACAAAAAATTATTTTTGAGGTACCTTAAATCCATGACAATTTAAGTGATCAAAAGTATAGACTGTAAGAACAATGGCATTGGACACACATTGTTTCCCTGGCATCCACGTTTCCCTCACTTCCTTCCAACAGTCCTGGATTTTTCTTGGTGGGTGGGGGGACCCACATGGTTCTGAGGAAACTGACTCCACTTCTGAGGCTCCAGTGAATAATCAGTAATGGGCATGTAACCTAGGCCAATTCATTCAGAATGGATCTCAGGAATGGTCTGGCAATATTGGGACACGGGTGTTTACAGGTGTTTTCTTTTCCCTTCTAGATATGAACAAAGATTCAGGTGACCCCAGGAGTAGTTGGCAGTTACTTTTGGTTCCTAGAGCATTATTCATTCACTTGTTTAGTCAGCAAACATTTATTAACATCTACTGTGTTTTCGATATCAAGATATAAAACTGAGTACAAAGTACATTAAGATATTTATTTTCTAATGGAACAGAGAGGTGTAATGGGAGAGGGAGCAAATAAGTCAACATTCACAAAGACTGAAAGAACAGATTCTTGGTGTGGATCAGATTAGTTGCTTCATCTGAGCTAGAAATAGCTGTATTTGGGAATCCTCCTTATAGAGTTGATAATCATGATTAGTCTGCTCTGAACCATCCAATTAACTGTGCTTTTACTGAAATTCCTTACAGTAACCTGATAACAAAAGGAAGGGTTGCAGAGTCTCCTCAATCCTCAATCACTGGCTAGTGTCTTAAGCCAAAGTAGAATCTTCACTTGAAACCAGTCTTCTGCTTACATATAAATATTTGGATAGTAATGTCAATATCATGTTTCATAGCTACAGAGGCAAGTAAGACACATGGAATATGCATTAAATAGTATATTGAATATGCCTTAAATATCATCTGGAGACAAGAGACAGTAGCACTATGCGTCCTTAAAGACGTCTTTTATGGTATATATCCCTCTGTGAACAACTTAGATATAAATGCCCCCACCATTACCACAATACCAATATCTGGTCCCTCTGAATAATTATCCAGGGAATATGTAAAATACCAGAGAATCTAGAGCAAGTCTTCTCAATTGGTAGGCCTGGTGGGAGGAATATCTTCCTAGGGCGTCTTATTAGAATCATCTGGGTAGTTTTCCCCAACTAAACACACCTACACCTCATCCTGGGATTTCCATTTGGGCCACTCCCAGAAAGGTACTTCAGGAGTACATCCCTCTTCCCCAATGAAGGTGTTCTCTCTCTCACTTATAAAAGGTGGAAAAAAAAGTTGAGCCTTGGTCTAGTGAACTGCAGTATGGAGAGAGGGCTGTGAAATAGTGCACATTTAGGGGGATAAATAGCAAATTGTCCAGCTGATGGAAGACAACCAGAATCATTAAATCATTGTATATATGTCATATATATGCAAAAGCTTTGATCACTGAATTTTCCAATATTGGCCAAAGATAGAACAAAAGTCATCATTCTATTTTACAAATCTGAGTTCTAATATAAAATTTATGGGTCAAGTATCGCTGAGAGCTCCTACCAAATGGCTTCTTGTTGCCAAGGAAAATGTAAAGACCTTTTGCCTGGGTCACATGTAAAAATCACCTCCCAACATATATTATCTTACTACATGAGATACATGGATCTAGACAGGTGACTCAATAGGAAGCTGTGAGTATCTAGCTAGACTAATATAATTATTGGTTGCCTAAAGTATTTCAGCCTAAGCTTTAGAAATGTGGGAGGAAGATGAGATAGGGTAGAAAATTCCAGGGAAGTTGAAGAGGACAGCAGAAGGGAGCAAGAATTGTTAATAAAAGTCCTCACAAAGTTTTCTCCTGATTGTAGCAATTTCTACATTACACCCAAAGAATGCAAGGAAATGATAAGTTCCATGGAAGAATGGCTTTCATGTACTTTGCCAGTCTCAAATGTGTTGAAAATAATTCCCTCGCCCTGTTTTCTTGCTGAACCTGCTTTAGGCTTCAGTTCAGCCTTTTACTCAATTTTAAATTAGCTTCTTAGGATATAAAGTTGTGAGATAAAGGGCTCAACATATGCTCTCCCATAGATGTCCCAACATTTCAGAGTTACCGTGTCATTCTTATTTTTTACATACTCCTACTATATAGCCGGAGTAGGACTTAAAACATTAAGGATTTAAAAGCAAGCCCACCTTTTCAAAAATTAACCCTCAGAAGACCCAGATGGGTATTAAAAATTGGGGTTATGTTGGAAAAAAGCTACAATGTGAGACATTTTGAAGGTCCTCAACCTTAAAAATGTAACAAAACTAAAAAAAAAAAAAAAAAGTTGAAAGCCTGTCAAGGTGGTAGCTTATTAAGTTCCTGCAATCACAGGGGATTTACACCGGCACAAGGACCCAAAATGTTAGTGTTAAGCACAGATACGTTATTTAGTAAATAAAATGATCCCCAAAAGATGGAGGCTGGGGGTGGGGGCCGAGAGGGACTTTTGCTAAACTGTCGTGGAGAAAATTTCCAAAGAGCGTTACAGATCAGAGGCAACCGTTAGGCCAGAGGCGTCCACATCAGCGCGTCCCCCCTGGGCCCAGAGGCCGCGGAACTCCCTCGGGTCTGGTCGCCTCTGCGCCCCCGGGGCCGCGCGTCCCCATCTCCGCTCTGTGCAGCCAGCACCCGGCGTGGGCGCTGGCTCGCGATCGTGGCGTCCGGGCTCCCCAACCACAGCCACAACCCTGCCTCCCGACCCACCTCCCCGATTCGCAACTCAGAGAGCCAACACGACCGATCCCTGTGAAGCTGTGGTGGGAATTATGCCTCTGCTGACTCCCCGAAAGTCGGCCGGGCTCTGGAGGACTGAAAGAGCTCGTCTTGGGGTTAGCGCGCTCAGTTCAGAGGAACCTCAGCGCCCGGGACACGTTCGATGCGGCCGTGGAGGAAACCGCCGAGGCGGGGCGGCGGCCCACGCGAGGAGACAGAGCAGGGGAGTCAGTCGTCAAAAGTCGGCCTAGAGCCCTGGGAAGACGTGAAATTCCCCCCTCAGTCCTCTCACGTGGGCCTCGCACGTTCCTCGTCGCGCTCGGGCGCACCTAGCCACCGCCCCACCCGCGTCCTACCCTAAACTGGCAAAGACCCGATATTAGGACCGCGCGGAAGCCGGAGAGCGAGCGAGCGAGCGAGCGAGAAGGGAGGGAGAGGGGGAGAGAGAGAGAGAGAGGAGAGAGAGAGGAGAGAGAGGAGAGAGAGGA